>NW_022109980.1:2789474-2793973 GCF_000313985.2 Echinops telfairi | reverse complement strand
CATTTTACATATGATGGAGCTGAGAGAACCAGAAATATGCCAGTTAGGTGTTGAAAGCCACAGCTGTCTAGTGGCACAGCTATGACTGTCTGGAAGCCATCTTTGTTGTGTTCCATGTTTTGAGTCGGTTTCAGCTCACACTAACTCTGTACAACAGAAGGAAACACTGCCCAGCCCTGCATCATCCTGTCAGTTGTTCTTATGTTTGAGTCCATTGATGCAGCCACTTTGTCAATCCATCTCCTTGAGGACCTGTAGACACTGAGCTGTTTGATGTAAGATGCAGGTAAGTCCTTAAGAAAGAATTAAAAATGAAAAATATATATGTTATGAAAACAAACGTCCTACACTTCCTCACAGTGGCAGGCCTTTCTTTTACTTTGCTTCATTTGTCTATTTTTCCCCCTATTGCTTAGTCCCAGGGCACAGAGAATTTGAGGTAGTCAAATTTATTGTTGAGGAAAGGAACTGGGAGCTGACCTTCCCTACTTCATTATTGACATTTCCCCTATCTCATTTTCCCATATCCCTGTTGCTATGTGTAGACTGGAGCAATTCATGGATTCAAAGTCATTTAGAAGCACAACCAAAACCAAAATAAAAAAGCCATTGCCGTCTAATTTTTTCCTATTCCCGAGTCATTGCAACACTGTAGAACTGCTCCCACAGGGTTTCCTAGGGTGTAAATCTTTATATAAGGGGCTACTACATCTTTCTTCCACTGTGGTTAGCTCTCTTTTGTTTCAAACCTAAGTGCTTAACCACTAACCCACCAGGACTTACGTTTAGAGTCATGGTGATCTAGAATCAGCAAACCAAATGCTCATTCTCTTTTCCCCTCATGTGTGTCAAAGTATAACTGTGTTTCATAGAATTTTTGCTGTTGTCTGTCAATTGGATTCTGACTCTTGGTGGCCCCAAAACTATAGAACATCACTGCTATAGGGCTTTCTTCAATTTTTACAATAGCTTGATTGATTTGAAATTCACATAGCCTATACTTCCAGGGTTAAGTTGCTTTTAAAAAGAGTTGTATATACATCATTTCAATTAATTCTAGAATACTCTCCCATATTCATTATTTACTCAGTTCCACACACACACCCAGCACACTTTGAGTATTCTTTTAGGAATTTGATGATCCTTGGCAACCTCGTGTGTCTTGTATTTCCAAAAAAAGTCAGTCCCCAAACTGAAGGTAACCATTGCTTGAAAACAGCTCACAGTAGAACTCTGAAACAGTTTACCATCTCCTACACGCTATGTACTTGGTCCACTGCATAGAGACTACTGTATGGATAAAAGCTGCCTTGGCCTTACTCCTTAAATGACTATTGGGGGAAGTTTAATTCTTGAATAGTACTCTCAAGGAAAAAGTTTTGAGGGTTCATTGCTATATACAATTTAGTGCCAGAGGACCCAGGATCAGACGCAATTTTCCCTTTCCCCAAGCCACAGATTTGAACCAAATAATCAACTCCATAACTAGACTAAACCATGCTATTCTCTTTAAGGTCTAGCTTTACTCTAGAACATTTTATTGTCTTATAAATTGCTATTTTTGAAATAAAAGACCATTTGGCTATATTAATTATGTTATAATTCAAATTTTGGGAGTGACAAACACAACAGAGTAGAAAATCCCAGAAGTTCATAAATTTATAAAAGAAATAAATGTCCGGGAAAAATCTCAAAACCAACTTTTTAGAACTCTGGTAATTAACCGTAAACTTGTAGCAGCCAGGGTAAGATTAATGAAGGAAAAAGCTGACATTTTACTTAACCCTGTTCTCATCCCTCACTTCCCAGCTCAGTGGTGGCTGTATCAGAATAGAACTTACACTCCAAGATTGGTGGTACTTATTTGGACCTTTCTGGTTGCTTCCTGGAGAACTGACTACAAGAATTCCCCTTATGTCACATAGTTAGGATCTCTAAATGTTATGTGGTGGCAGACATGGGGGAAAGGGTATATTTGTAGAAATATTTCAAGGAAAATGCATGAGTTTTTTTGAATAGGATAAATACTAAAATTTGGGGGAAATAAACTAACAGGAACATTTCAAAGGAAAGTCTGATAAATGATATGTTTTGCGTAACAAGGTTTTACAAAAGCTCCAACATACTCCTGGGAATCCAGAAGGCCACCCACATGCCCAGGACTGGATGCACATTCAGGAAAGTCTTGAGAAGGACGAAGGCTCTCACTTCTTGAAAACTTTCTGGCTCCATGTGAAAACGAACAAACAAACAAACAAAAAAACCCTAAAAGTTAAGGAAGAGCTGTAACCTCTATGGCTTAGTGTTTCAAAACACACACACACATATGCACGGAACACATGTACAAACACTAGAAGATGTTGTTGTTGTTGCAGGCACTTTACTAGTTAATGACTCAGTTAATGAAACCGATTCAATGGTTACACATAATCAAGATATAGGCTTTACAAAATTGTTTGAGAAAGGCTACTAAACAACCCAAACTTTTCTTAAGTCTATATAGTTTTGCTTCACTAGCACTCACATAATACGTTTTTATATTTGCATGCATTCTCAGATACCTATTTAAAGGCTGACTCTCTTCGCCAACATAGGAAAGGAGAAACATTTCCTAATTTACTCTATAGGGCTACTTATTGTCTTAAAAACAAAGATTTTTTTTTTTAATCACAAGAAAAGAAAATTTTAGACCCTTATCTCTTATGAATATTCAACACAAACTAAAATCACTGCCATCCAGCAGATTCTTACTCATAGGAATATGGCAGACATGGGGGAAATGGTGTATTAGTAGAAAATTTCAACAAAAATATTCTACTGTGACCCTATAGGACACAGTAGAAATGTCCTTATGTACTTCTGAGGCTGTAGATCTTTATAGAAGGAGAAATTCTCATTGTTCTCCCATAGAGCAACTAGAGGGATCAACTATTGACCTTGCAGTTCGAAACCCAACACATAGCCCACTACACCACCAAACTCAAATTCTCTGCCATCAAGTTGATTCTGACTTACAGTAGCCCTATAGAACAGGGCAGAACTTCCCCTATCGGTTTCTGGGACTGCAACACTTTACTTGGTATAAAACTTTATCTTTCTCCCACAGAGTGGCTGGTGGTTTCAAAAGGCTGGCCTTGTGGTTAGCAGCCCAACTGGATATTCACTAGTTCACCAAGGCTCCACAAAGCACTAACACTCCAAATCCAACATCATAACAAAAGGTCATACATTCTTGTATCTTAGAAATGCAGTGGTGTTTCAGAATAAGAATATCAATCTAATTAATAGAATGAAGGAAATAACCAAATGGTCATCTTCAATAGATGTGGAAGGCATTGAAAAAAATCAAACACCATTACGTACTCACCACACACACACACACACACACACACACACACACACATGCAGTAATAGAAAATAATGACCTCTACGTGATCATGACCACAAATTTCATAAACAAAAGCATAAAACACACAACTAACATATTTAATGATTTAAAGACAGAAAATATTCCTCTTAAGATTAAGAATAAAGACATCTTTTCTCATCACTTCTTCTCGACATCATATTGCAGTTTCTAGCTTGAAAAATTGAACAAAGAACAATGTAAGCCTCAAGATTAGAAAAAAGTAAAGCTACCTCTATTCACATTTGACATGATGCTAGATATAGAAAAACTAAAAAAAGCAAGTTATTAGAAATAATAAATGAGCTCAGCAAATTGCAGGATACAAAATCAATTAATAAAAAGTCAGTTGTATTTCTGTATGCTACCAATGAAAAATCCGAAGATAACATGAAGACACAATTCCACTTAGTACCCAAAGAATAAAATGTTTGGAGTAAAGTTGATCAAAGATGTGCAAATCTGAAAGTGGAAACTTTTCTGTTTTATTATTCCTCCCCTCAGAAGCTATAAGTAGACTTCAAAAAGCTTATAAGAAATGGATTAAAAAGATAAGAATTAAAAATTCAAACTTTAGTTCTGAAAAGGTTGTAGGTGTCATTGATTCGGCTTGGGCTCATAACAATCCTATTGACAACACAATGAAACCCTGCCTAGTACTGCACTCTCTTCACAATTGTTATGTTTCAGACCATTGTAGCAACCACTGAGTCAATCCATCTCCTTGTTGGTCTTCCTCTCTTTTGCTGATATACTTAACCAAGCATGATATTCTTTTTAAGGAACTAATCTCTCTTGAGAATATGTCCAAGGTATAAGAGATGAAGGTTTGCCACCCTCACTTCTTTTTTTTTAAATCGTTTTATTAGGGGCTCATATGACTCATCACAATCCATACATACATCAATTGTGTAAAGCACATTTGTATATTCATTGCCCTTATCATTTTCAAAACATTTGCTCTCCACTTAATCCCCCGGCATCAGGTTCTCATTTTTTCCCAATCTTTCCCCACTCCCCCCTCCCTCATGAGCCCTAGATACTTTATAAATTGTTTATTTTGTCATATCTTGCCCTGTCTGATGTCTCCCTT
>NW_022109980.1:2782802-2788503 GCF_000313985.2 Echinops telfairi | reverse complement strand
CATAGATCTATTTCCCCATCCTCATATATAAATCTATTTGCATATGTACATGTCTTTATCTGGACATCTATAAATCCCCTTTGCCTCACAGCTCTTTCCTCTATTTTCATTGACTTTCCTCCTGTCCCACTATCATGCTCAGTCCCCACCAGGGTTTCAGCAATTCCTCTTTGTTACATTACAGGAGCATTCTATCTGTACTTCTTCCAAGACAGATGTATTTGATCTTCAGGCAGTCAATGGTAATTTGAATATTTTCTTCAGTACCATAATGCAAATGCATCGATTCTTCCATTTTCCTTACCCATTATGTAATGTGCACATGCACATAATGCAAATGAAAATTTCATGGCTTAGGTGAGGGGCACTCTAGTCTTCAGAGTGACATACTTTGTCTTTAACACTTTAAAGAGGACTGATGCATCAGATTTTCTAATAGATCGTTTGGTTTCTTGACTGCTGCTTCAATGAGCATTAATTATGGATCCAAGAAAAATGAAGTAATTTATAACTTTAATCTTCTTTCCGTTTATCACAATGTTATCTATTGAACAAATTGAGAGTTATTTGGCTTTAGCATTGTGTACACAATCCACATTGAAAGTTGTAGTCCTTCATTTTCACCAGGAAATACTTCAAGTTCTCTTTGCTTTCAGCCAGGACTGTTGTATTTTATGTATGTTGCAGATTTGTAATAAGTGGTCCCTCAATATTGATGCCTATTTATTCTTCACATAGTCTAGCTTCTGGGATTATTGGCTCAGAAGGAACATTGAATAAGTATGGTGAGAGGATACCTTTCTGATTTTAAACAGGCGGCCATCTAAGCAAGGTGCCAACTAAGTCCAACATGGAAGAAGCACATTAGCCTGTGTGATGCAAGGATGACAATAACAAACACAAACTAAAGGAAAAGTATCAGCGCTTAAATTAGTGGTTCTCCACCTATGGGTCATGACCCCTTTGGGAAAACATAAATATTTCACAATCTATAATTACATATTGCTTTGTGGTTAATCAATATGCTTTTAATTATGTTTAATTATGTTCGATTTGTAACAAAGAAAATACACCCTGCACATCATTTATATTATGATTCATAACAGTAGCAAAATTACAGTTATGACATAACAATGAAAATAATTTTATGGTTGTGGGTCACCACAACAAGCGGAACTGTGTTAAAGGGTCGCGGTCTTTGGGAGATTGAGAACCACTGACTTAAATTGTGAACACCCAACTTGTAGAAGGTTATGGAGGACAGTGGGAGCCCAAAGTCCATTTGCAGAGTACCTAGTCAGATTAAGCAAGTATCTCAGAATTCCCATCTGGCCACAGTCCAGGCAGCTTTGCTATCAGACAGAGATTATTGTAAACTTGATTATGGTGGATGGAACTATGGTATAATATGATACATGGTCAGTTGATCTCTCTCTTGACCCAACCTGAATTTACTCTAAGTTTAAATATTTCTTACTTATTGCAAGACAGAAATTTCTTCTTTGGCTTATTTTGGTCTTTTCTTTCTTACTTGTTACTTTTATTTTATCTGTATATCGATTTTTCTTCTATCTGTATAATGAAGTATAGTTTATAGGGTGGATGAATAGAGACAATAACTGATGCAATGGTTTATCAGGGATTAAGGAGGGGGAGGAGAATTGGGGAGCAAATAGTGAATGTAGGAGGGGAGAGGGAGCACTGGAACTAATTTTTATTATGTATATATGACTCTTTTATTAGCGACTTAACTATGGAAGTGTATGATATGTGAATTTTACATAAATTAAACAATTATAAGAACGATAGATTTCCATTGTTTAATACTTATGACAGAAGACCCTTCAAGTTGTGGGACAGTTTATATGAAGAAAGCAAAAGGTTATTAAAAAAATAAGGGAAAAAAATAAGGAAAAAGAAAGACCAAAATGGCCATCAAAAAAGGCTCTGAAACTTGCTCTAGAAAGTATTCTAGTGAAATATGCCAAAACCTAGAGTTAGAAAATAATTTTGGACTCCTTGCCGTTAAGGGTCATTGACGACATTTGTCTTTAATACTTAGTCTTCACCCACTGTCTGCCTTACTGACGCTGGGGAAGCCCCTACCCTCCTTTAAAAACATCCTGGTATTCTCTTCATTCCCTCCCTTCCCACCATCAAAGAACTCCCAGACACACACATCTCCTTTTTTACAACCTGTGGAATTGAATTGAATCATCAACCTATCACCAGTATACATGTGTGGTGTACGATCTAGTGTCTATATCCTTCAGGGTTTCTCCAGAGCCTCCTCTGAGGACACTAAGTACTTCAAGGCTGTTAGTACTTCGTGAGCAAAGAGATTTGACTTGAAGGCCTGGGTTCTCCAGGAACTCTTCTTTTTCTTGTGGTCGATGTTCATTCACCTTCTTCCTTATTCTTCCTGTAGTAACAGACTACTGTTGATTATTTCTTTGGTTCGATCAGTTTGTTTGTTTTGAATTCTATTCAAATTCTAGAGAATTTAACGTTTGCAGCATCTTCTCCATGTGGAAGTGAAATAGAGAGAGACCATTACTTTGAGAGAAAACAAGGGCCGGGAAGCAAGGGGATTAGCATGATAAGGGGCATAGGTTGTGGTGGGGGAGCAAGGGATGGCAAGAACAGGAGAAGTAGAATATAGATTAGGCCATCTGATCTTGTGTTTTTCCATAATCATTTGTGGATGCAGGTTCTTCCTCTTTTCACTCCTACCTGTGTTAGCAGTGGTTTGATTTCCAATTGGGTCTGTTTGGTCCTTGTCTACGACAGGCTCTTGTGTCTTCTCAGTCATGTCTGCCTTCTCAGTCATTTGGTCTATCATAGAACCAATAGTGAACTACTCCCAAGTCTCCTGATCTCCTTAAATACACCCTCTTGGGCAATGAGGATTCAAGCAGGTCAGCTTTGTTTGGTCAGTTGGCATGGCAACTCCCTCAGCCAGTGAGAGTCCTGGGAGGGGTTCAGACATCATAGAGCACCTCTCCCAAAGCAACTGGCAGAGGCAGGGGGGAAGAGAGAGGGGACACCAGGGTGGCCAAAACCCCTGATTGGAAAGGGCGGGCATTCCTTCAGTGCCATTTACAAAACTTTCAAAAAATGACGTGCCACTTTTGCCACCACACCTCTGTGTGCTTATTCCTGTTGGATGATGGTGCTTATTCCTGTTGGATGATGGTGCTTATGCCAGGGAAAGGGTGTACCATGGACATCCTCATTCAGTGATTCATTCTACTCTTTCCCACCTGTCTCCATTACCTAGTATTTTGCATGTGTCACTAAAAGTCTCTCCAAGCTAATGTGGCCATTTTAAGTTTCGGTGAAAACATGAATTGTCTCACCATGCTCTAAGAAATTTTCGATCATCTGTTTCTTGTAAGAAATCAGCTTCTTGGCCTCTTCCAGACAATTTTCCCATCCTACTGCAATTTCCCAATGTCCAACAGTTTTCCAGAGGGATGGCTTTGCATTCGTGTTTAAAAAGGACATATAAATGTCAACCTTGAAGTATAGTACCATTGGTGATAGGATTCTATCTATCCTCGTTCAAGAAAAACCATTCAATACAGCTTTTATAAAAAGTTATGCACCAACCACAAAAGCTAGTGAAGCAGAAATTGAAGAATTCTACCAAAGGCTTCAGTGAGAAATTGTTTAAACAAGCAATCAAGTTGCATTGATAATTATGGGCAATTGAAAGGCAAAAGTTGGAAACAAAGAGGAAGGACGGATATTTGGGAAATAATGACTTGGTGACAGAAGCAAAGCTGGAGCTGGCATGATATACTTTTGCAAGACCAATGACTTGATCATGCAAATTCATTTTTTCAATGGCACAACAGGTGCAGAAGAAAAATTCAAATGTTATACTGAAAGTGAAAAGACCTAGAGTTAAGAAACCAACAGGTATGAGCAAGCTCAGCATGTCTTAAACTGAAGGAACTCAAGAAAAAACTTAAGCCACAAGTTATAATATTAAAAGATTTTATGGGCAAATATAGACTGGGGCAGGAAACATCAAAAGAAGATGGAAGGAATACACAGAACCACTGTACCAAGTGAAACTGGTTAACATTCAACCATTTGAACAGGTAGCCTATGATCAAGAAACCAATGGTACTAAATGAAGAAGCTCAAGCTGCACTGAAAGCATGAGCCAAAAAACAAGGCTCCAGGATTTCAATACCAATAAGCATGTTCCAACAAGCTGATAAGCCAATAGAAGCACTCACTAACATATGCCAAGAAATGTGGATGAAAGCTACTTGGCTAACTGATGGAAGAGAACCATATTTGTACCCATTCAAAAGAAAGGTGATCTGGTTTCTGGCAAGATGGCACCCAGGTAAGCAACTTCTGTTGGGAGCTCCGTGGAAATCTGAGTCTGGAGATCTGGAGGCCAAGTGCATTCCCAAAGAGGAATGCACCAGCTTCCCAAAGAGGAAACTCAGGGCTCTTTGCCTACCAGGAAAATGGCGCCAAGCTTTTCCAAAACGACACACAGACAGGAATGTGCCTCAACAACCTCACCAAATACAACCAAGAGAACAAAATGCTATGTTGGAGGAAGTCCTGAAACTAATGACGTGAATCAAAGAAGCCTACAATGATTTACTGCAGAAAGAAATCTTCAGAATGCTGCTTGGAGTCATATAGGATATGAAGGAAGCAATACAGAAAAAGGATGAAATGATAAAACAGATAAAGTCCATGCACCAAAGGGAAAAAACCAGAGTTAAGGGACGAGTTATCAGAAGCAATTAACAAGTTAACAGTCCTCACCTACAGACTAGAAGAAGCAGAGATTTACACAAGTGACCTCGAGGATAACAAGGCAGACTTTAACAAATGGGAAAGAGAGTCAAACTAGATCATCAAATAAGCTGAAGAAAACTTGAGAACAATGTCAAGTGCTATGAAGAGGTGCAACATTTAAATTATTGGAATAACTGAACAAGACACAACAAAGAAGTCAACTGCAAAAGTAGCGGGGGAATTCCTTGAAGAAATTCCCCCAACTTAATGAAAGAGAATGAGGCAACCATTCAAGAAGCCAAGAGGACATCAACTAGAGTGAACCCCAGGAAGAATCCACCAAGGCACATAATAGTTAAATTATCCAACTTTGAGAAAATGGAGACAATCATAAGGGCAGTTAGGGGAAAAAAGGCAGTCACCTATAAAAATATTCAGATAAGAATATGCTCAGACCCATCAGCAGATACCATGAAGAAGAGGAGAGTGGAGTAACATCTTCTAAATGTTGAAATGAATGATAACAATGCCAACCCAAGAATCCTCTACCACGCCAAACTATATAACAAGATAGATGGCAACATAAGAGTCTTCCCAGACAAGGAAAAACTTAAAGAATACTTTAAAAGAAACCCAGCTCTACAAAAAATTCTTGCCAACCCACTGTGGTCAGAACAACAATATTCCCCAAGCATCTAGGTCTTTCACATTTCATTATAATATTTGAATTTTTCTTCTTCAGCTGCTCTTTGAAATTATCTGTTCAGCTCTTGGACTTCATTTCTTCCATGTATCTTAGCAACTCTGTGATAATTAAGAGCATGCTCCAGAGTCTCTTGGCTCATCCCTGTTTTCAGGGGAATGTTTCTAGTTTTTCCCTATTGAACATGACGTCGGTGTTGGTTTTTTTGTATATGACTTTTTTTTT
>NW_022109980.1:2758648-2780615 GCF_000313985.2 Echinops telfairi | reverse complement strand
CCTTCTTGTCCCAGCTTCCCTCTGGGTGTGGTGTGGTAGGTCAGCTCCTCTCCCTCGTTGGACGATCTACTTCCATCCTCTGTGGTGCTCCCTTCCATGGTGGGGATCAGGTCATATCTGGCTAGGACGGCGCCTGGTCCATGACTTTTATTAAGTTGAGAAATTCTCCTTCTGTTCCTATTTTGTTCATTAATTTTATAAAAACCGAGTGTTGGATATTGTCAAATAACTTTTCTGCATCTATTTATATGATTGTGTTGTGTATATTATTTATCTTGTATATTTGGTGGATTACATTGATTGTTTTTTGAATGTTGCACCATCCCTGCATCCCTGGAATGAATCACTCTTGGTAACGTTTCATTACCATTTTTTTGTATGATGTTGTATTCTATTGACCAGAACTTTATTGAGGATTTTAGCTTCTGTGTTCATGAGAGCTATTGGTCTATCTTTGTGCAGTTTTTTGGGAGAGGAGGGATGCTTGTTTGGGGATCAGTGTTTTTTCTGGCTTACCCGAAAGAGTTTGTTGTATTTTGATATGTTCTGGAATATTTTAGGTAGTACTGGTGTCAGTTCTTCTCAAAATACTTGGTAGAAATGCACTTTTGTGTGTGGAAGAGTATAAATTTTTGACCTTTCTATTTAAAACAGGGCTGTGGAGAGTTAGGGATGAGTGCACCGTCACTGTCTGGTGATACAAAAAATAAGGAATATTGTGTATAATCTGAAGAAATTGGAACCTTCCTATATTTCAGGCAGGAATTTAAAATGGTCAATTCATTGTGAAAAATAGTTTGTTGTATCCTAAAAATGTCAAACACAAGTTACCTTTTTGTTAGGCACTGTTGAGTTTTCCAACTATACCAACCCAGCTCAGATATCTAGAAATACATCATCCACTCAAATTAATGCAGACAGATGTTGAAAAACTCAACAGATTCATAACAGAAGTAGAAATAGAGCAGGTCATTAAGAAACTGCTAACCAAGAAAAATCCAAGAGCAGATGGTTTCATAGGGTAATTCTATTAGCTACTAACTCATTCAAGTGTGTATATAGCAGAACAAAACATAGCTTGTTCCTGTGCTACCTTAACAATCTTTCAAACCAACAACATATTTACTGGACATTTTTTCTAAAGTTGATCACCAAGGTCATTCTTCCTCATTTTTCATAGTGTGCAAGTTCCACTGAAACCTATTCACCATGGGTGACCCTCTTGGTATTTGAAATATCAATGGCATAGTTTCTAGCATTACAGAAATGCATACGGGACCAAAGTAGGACAAACAAACAAGAGGTGAATAATTACTATATAACCCAGTAATGCCACTCTTAAGTATATATCTAAGAGAAATGAAAATATACACCCAGTCAATGATTTATACTAAAATATACATAGCAATATTCATAATACCTCAAAATTTGAAACAACTCAAATGTTCATAAACTGATAAAGGAAATAATGAAATATGGAATATCTGTACAAGGAACTATTTGCACATAAAAAGATGAAATTCTGATACATGCTATAATATACATTAATCCTAAAAACGTGTAAAAGAAGGCACGCACAAAAAGGCTGTGTATTGTATGATTCCGTTGTCCGGAAAAGGTAAACACATGAACAGGAAGGAGCTCAATCATAGTTAGGGCTTGACGGGAAGGAAGAATGAAGAGTGGCTGCTACAGGGGTAATGAGATGGTTTGAAATTAGTGGTGATGCTTACACAACATTGTGAGTATTCTAAAATCTACTGAATTGTACATAATTTATGAGTTAAACTATGACTTTTATGTTATGTAAATTTTATCTTAAAAAAATCTCAATGCTGGACTTCCAATCCATTACTCCAGTAACGTGTTCAGCTGAAAATAAACAAAATTCTGTGATCTGAAGATGGGGGCTGGGGGTGGGGATCAGATGAAGATGTTTCTGCCACCTTTCGTCTGGGTCCACAAGGAGGGATTAATTTAGCTAATTCACTTTGTAAATGAGCATGACTCATAAGGAAGCTCGTGGAATGGTCATATTGCGGTCATATATTATTGAACATGTTGGGAAGCCCTACAGTTTGACGAGTTATCCCAGTCTGCTATATTTCTTACCTGAATTGCAGTGTTTGCATCACTTGTTGATACATACACTAAAGGATAGCCTTACACCTAAGTATTCCTTATAAATTGCAATAGTTCTCTGCAGTTATGTTTATTCAATCAAGTCACCATTTACCATGCATCTCATGCTATTAGTAGATCCCTGGTGGCACAATGTGTTAAACCCTGAACTGAGGGACAGTGAGGTGGAAAGGGGGAACTGATTACAAGGATCTACATATAATTTCCTCCCTGAGGGATTGACAACAGAAAAGTGGGTGAAAGGAGACGTTGGATAGGGCAAGATATGACAAAGTAATAACTTACAAATTATCAAGAGTTCATGAGGGAGGGGGAAGCGGGAAGCAAGGGGCAAAAATGAGGAGCTGATGCCAGGGGCTTAAGTGGAGAGGAAATGTTTTGGGAACAATGAGGGCAATGAATGTACAAATATGTATGTGTGGATTGTGATAAGAGTTGTATGCACCCCTAATAAAATGATTTAAAGTGATTAAAACCAAAAAACCTAGAACTGCTACCCTAAAGGTCACCTGTTAGAATCCACAGGCCAATCTACAGGAGAAAGAAGCATTAGAAATTCTGTGGGGGACGTTCTAATCAGTTCTGCAAGGTCACTGTGAGTTGGGGCAGTGAGCTTAGATGAGAATCTACTTAGGTGATCTGACAGAATGTGGAAGTTATCAAATATTATTAATACATGCAAAAGTAAAATTTTGCATAAGGTAATTTAAAAATAGTCACAGCAGTCAGAACAAAGGCCAAAAATAAAAACCTGCCAGAATTTCAAGAAAATATTAGAAGAGGATGTGGAGTAAAAGAAATTATTGCTGACAGCAGATAGAATTTGGCTGAAAGCACGGAATACTGGAAGTTGTACCTGTGTTCTATGGTCAATGAAAAGGCAACCAGCTGTGTGTAGCATTAATAAAGTATGGGTCACATCGAAAAGATCTAGAACATTTAATTGTGCTCATGCATAACCTGTACATAGACCAAAAGGCTGTCTTTCTAACAGAACAAGAGGATATCATGCGGCTTAACATTCAGAAGGGTATGCGTCAGGCATGTATCTTGTCATCATACTTATTTATTCTGTGTACTGAGAAGAAAATTTGAGAATTGAATGATATGAAGAAGAATATAGCATCAGGGTTGGAGGAAGATTCATTAACCACCTGTGATATGCATATGACAAAACCTTACGTGCTGAAAGCAAAGAGGTCTTGAAGTGGTAACGTAGATAAAAACACTATAGCCTTTTTATATGGACTATGTCTCCACATAACGAAAACAAAATTCCTCTCAAATGCACTAACATCACAATAAATGTGAAAATATTGAAGTTGTCATGGATTTCATTTTACTTGAATTAATCCATGGAAGCAGCAGTCGGGATATCAAATGAGGCATTTCATTGGGCAAAATAATATTTCCTTCAAGTACTGAAAGCTAAGATATAACTGTGATGACTACGATATTCCTGACCGAAAGCACAGTATTTTCATTCACCTTATGTGTCATGAACTTCCAGAAGAACAAACAACCAGAATGTTCCTTAGAAGTGAGGATGGCAAGAGTTCATCGCACATACTCTGGGCAAGTTATCAGGAGGGACAAAATCCTGGAGAAGGACTTGGGAAACTGGATGTCAGTGGACAAAAGAAAGAACCTCAAGGAGATGGTTATAGCCATAAGGCTCATGTGAGGTCGGTGCAGGATTGTGCAATTTTTCTTGCTGTTGTACATAAAGTCACCATGAGTTGGTATGTATCTACATATATGAATTTACTTAGTACACTTATCCCACTCATTAAATTGATTTTAATGTTTCCATTTGTAGTTGAGTAGACCACAATGAAAATGTTTAAGTCCATTGCCTATGTGCATGCTGTTACAAAGTGGCAGATCTGGGATTAAACAGAGGTCTAAAAGAACTCCAAATCGTGTGTGGAAGGACAAAAAATTAAACAGAATGAAATATATGATGAAATTTAGGTATTCTTGTCCAATTAATTGTAAATAATTGTTTAAAGTTCATTAAGACAGGAAGCTAGATAACCCACTTGATAACTTACTTTTCTCAATCTTTTACTTGGATAAAAATAAAATATTTTATTCATTAGCATTTTCTCAATTTCAGTGTGCAGTAAATTGAGCCTGTTAAAATCTCATAATACTGCTGGGATGGTGTTAGGCACTTACAGTATGTGTTCTTGTTTGTTTATTTTTTAACTGTGAAAACCTGTTGATCATGCATTAAATTGAGGCAGATATATAGCTTGTGACTTGAAAAAAATGGGACATATTGTAACTGTGGTTGTTGACAGGATGGCAGGATTTCAAGATTTCACAATTAAAAATGTCTACACATTCTGTGTAACATCCAATAATTAAATGTCTGGCAAGTGTCATTAAACAGAATTTACATACCAAAGGTGTTGGTTTGTAAATAACCAGGACAGGAAGGATGGATGAGCACACACACAACTGTGCTTGCTTGAATACTGCCTGCAACTTAATGAAATCACAGTTTCACTTACTCATTTTCCCAAATCCAAAATGTACCTAAATTACTATTCATTTGGTAATACAGCCTATATTTAGTCTTCTTCAAATAAATATTGCAGGCAGATAAATCAGGATTTGGTCATTTGGCAGTAATTTAAGTGCTGAAAATTTGTTTAGCCATAAGACTTTAATCTATGTCTATTACCATTTTCAAGAAAAATATCAGAAAATTCCTCCTCTTAAGAACTTTTCCTAACTAAGCTTAAATGCTCAGAACATATCCTTTGTATCTGTCACACCATTTATAAAGTGGTGAATTGTATTAAAGGAGCCCTGACAGCACAGTGGTTAAGGTTTGACTGCAAACCAGCTTGGTGGTTCAACCCCAGTCTCTGTGACAGCCAGTTTCTCTAAAAATTACAGCCTTGGACCGTTCTATTTTGTCATATAAGGTCACTATGAGTTGGAATCGACAGCAAGTTTGGTTTGACATTATTTTCATTAATAGATATTGTTTTAAAATAATGTTTCTGTTTTAGGAGTATCTGTATTCTTTCCCGTTAATGATAGGTGTCTACAAATAGTGGTTTCTCAATAAATATTCCAAATATTGAAGGCTGTGTTTCCCAACTGCTTAGGATCTTTTCCCATAAAATACTTCAGTATTGCCTGATTTCCTCCCCGGTTCTTTCAGCTTGAAAAATGCTGAGCATGTTCTTCCTCGTTTTCTTACTCCAGGTCTTACACGCTTCATTATAATATTTACTTTGGCTTCTCAAGCTGCCCTTTGAGATTTTCTAGTCACCTATTTTCATCATTTATTTCATCATTATTATCACTTGCTTCAGTTTGTCTATGTTCAAGATCAAGTTTCAGAGTATTTTCTGACATCTATTTTGATCTTTTCCTTATAAAAAGACATTTTGCTTTCCTCATGTATGATGTCCTGGGTGTCATTCCACAAGTCCTTGGGTCTTCACTCATTAGTGCATAGTGTGTCAGCTCTGTTCTTGAGTTGGTCTCCAGATTTAGATGGGATGTACTCAAGTTGTCCTATTTTGTCTCTTTTGAACTTGTTTAATTTTCGTCAGCTCCACCCTAAACTTCAATATGAGCAATTGATGATCTGTTCCATAGTCAGCCCCTGGCCTTGTTTTGGCTGATGATAATAACTCTTTCCATGGTCTCTTTCCACAAATGTAGTTGAGTTTATTCCATGTGTACAGTCATAGTTTATGTAGTTGAAATGGGTATTTGCAATGAAGAAGTCATTGGTCTTATCATGCACGAGCCAGCATTGTTGATGTTGTTTCCATCAACAAAGACCCTTCTTTTTGGTTTCCAACTTTCACATTCCAATCATCAGTAATTATCAATGCACTTGATTACATGTTTGACGAATTTCAAAGTGAATATATCGGTAGAATTCTGTAATTTCTTCATCACTTTCGTGGTTAGTGCTTACCTTTGAATCACAGTATTAGCTAATATTCCTTGTAGGCATATAGATATTACTTGATCACAGACAGCGCTAGACTTCAAGATATATATTGAAATCTTCTTTTTCACAATAAATTCACCACCTTCCCACTTCAACGTGTCACTGCTGGCATAAGGAGGATTCAGGAGGCAGCCTGTCTTTGTGTTTTATCTGTTAGTGTTGGCAGTAATCATAGAGGAGAGTAGAGGAGGTTCTAGAAGATCATTAAAGGCCATTATTAAAAATTTGAGTCCCAGAGGAAGTTAGGAACCCTCTGTTTCCATACCTAACCCCACATTATGAAACACTCAAAGACCATCCCTCAAATCACTGTAAATATGTACTGCCAATCCAGAAGCCAGTTTGCCATTCCTTATGAGTTCACTCAGTTCAGGCTGTTGATTTCAGTTGACTTTAGGAAGGCATTGCTTTCTAGAATTTTGGTAGATCATCAGTTTTACATCTAGCAGTTCATGCATATAGTGTTTCAGGTCGTCCATTGTTCACCTAATTCACCAAATTCTTTTTAATGATAGAAGTTTAAATCAACAAATTGAACTGTTTGATTCATTTGCCTCTCCAGTCACAAGACTGACCTGGTAACCTTGGATTTATCTTCCTTTACAGTCACCTGCCTGTGGTTTTCTCTGTCTATCTTGAAATCATCAGTCCCTGATGATACTTGATTCAGGAGAAACTGCAAGCTAAGCACCTGACCCACAGATTTGAAACCTGCCTGGACTCAGACTGGTCTGCTTCTACAATTGTGTGAGGTATATATGTGATATTATATGTGTATGTATTTATATATCTTATTTTACTTTTCTCTAGATAAATCAGGGTATCAAATTTGGTAACATGAGTGGGGTCTGAAAAACAAAATCATGAGTTTTTCTAAATTGACTCTCAAAGCACCGATAAATCTGCCTCCATCAGTACTGAAAGCTGATATTTTTAGTTCTATTAGTGAAAAGATGCTGTTAATCCATGGTATGAGTGGCAAAGTTAACTTCAGTAGATGAACTATTACTGAGAAGTGAGGCTGTGAATGATCATGTGTTTGATATTTTTCAGAAAATTTGACAGGATGTGATGTATAGGGATCCTGGGTCATTGGTATTACTTAAAATAAATAAAGTGGTAAAGGAAAGAAATGAGCCCAGGACGTTGGAGTCACAGGTGAAGTGCAACATAAAAAAGCCTAACAATTTCCACTGGTGCACTGAAAGAAAGCTTTATTTCATGTAATGCCAGAGCTGATATTATAAAAAACCAAATACAGAGTCCCATAATAAGAATGGCCAAATTACAATGCCAATTTCATTCCCAACCTCCAATAGGGTCTGGTGTTAAAATGAGGACATTGGGAAGAATTGTCGCTGTACCATGGGATGGAGACATATGGACAGATAATCAGGCCATTAAATCACTTCAACCAACAGCATCACTGTCAATTTGATCTATTATCTGTAAAACAATGAAACCCATCCACCAACCTTTAAAGTGATCATCCCTCACATTGATATGACACCTGGTGCATTGTATAGAGCATCCCCTGAGTCAGATGCCTTTGGGAACATTCTGAGAATTCCCAGGAAACTCCTTCACCACTCATTTTTGTTTCTAGACTTAGATCCCAGCAAGCCTCAGAAGATGAAGTACAAATGGTGACCCAGGAAAAAATGCACTATGTCCCTGTAAAACGGTTGGGTTTTTTTAATGTATACAAGCAGAAACTTGGAAAATATGTATCAGGATGATTTAACAATGTGGCATAATGTTACAAGGGAAACAAGGTGTGATGTCTGTTTGTTGGTGAGCCCACAAAGCATAGAGTCTTCATTGAATGTTTAATTTGAGAGGTTAGGGGAGTAAATTGGTTGGTTCACTAAAGTATAGATTGCACAATGGTCTACAATGAGTCCAGTTGAACTACCCGACCTACCGTGGTATACTGTAGAAGAAAATAGCCTAAGGCTTAAGGAAATTGGTGTATAAGAGTAGATTTATGAAGATAGACCCACTAGCCCACATATGACCCCACCAAAAATGTATAGTTTGTTTTTCTCCCAGCTTTCCCCAAAGGGATCTATGGTCCTTTACAAGAGTGACTGCTTATTAGAGAGAATGAAGCACTTTAATTTGGGTGGGATTACTGGATAGTGGCTCTGAATTGACACTAATTCTGGAGACAAAAATGTTTTGATGGCCCACCAGTCAGATCAGAAACATATGGAGATTAATGGAATGTTAGCTCAAGTTTTTCTCACAGTGGATCCAGTGCCATCCTGTAGTGATTTCTCAGTTCTAAAATGCGTAATTTTAGACATACTCAGAAACTAGCAGAATCCCCACATTGGATCCATGAAATGTGGAATAGGGACTATTATGCTAGGAGAAGCCAATTAGAAGGCAATAGAAGTGCCTCTGCTTAGGAAAATAATAAAACAAAAGGGATACCACATTCCTAGAGGGATTACAGAGATTTGTGTGGCAACAATACAATTCCATAGTCTTACCTCAGAGATATATCCACTCCCCAGCATTAGGTCATAATTTAGTCCACAGAGATCTTGATTAATTTTTCTTTCCGCAAAATGTCATATTGTTACATTACATTGATGACAGTATGCTGATTGGACCCACCAAGGAAAAAGTACAGATAATTAGACTTAAAGGTGTGCTAGAGAGGGTAAAATTAACTGAAACAATTCAGGTACCTTCCGCCTCAGTGAAGTATCTAGGGGTTCAATGGTGTGGGGCATGTTGAGGTATTTTTACAAAAATGAACATTGATTTGCTGCATCGATCGCTTCCCACAACTCAAAAGGAGGCACCATGCCTGGTTTCCCTCTTTGACTTTTAGAATCAACATATCTGTTCCTCATTTTATATAATTTCTCACTCTTTTTTTCTTCTTCTTGCATTTTATTTATTTTTTTCTTCTCTTCTACTGGGGTTAGTATGTCAATTATCTCATAAAAATACTGTGGCAGTTCCATAATCTGTGGTCAATTAGAAAATTTAGAGTGAAGGGGAGGTTAGCTTGCCCATCAGGTCACAGCTTGATGACCTCATTTGGAGCCACTAAGGAGTATAAAGAGCTCTCTGGAGGGAGGAGACAGATTGACTCTCTGGGAGACATTCTTGAGGAGAAGCCACGTGGATCTACCCTGAACGAGCCAGAGTCCTGGGAGCTGGAGGAGCCATGTGGAGACCCCTGTCAGCTCTGGGATGCTTACAACTCTGCTGCTGGATCTACAAGGCTTCCCACACACTGGCCTGCAATCCTCCTGCATTCGGCATCATTGCATGTGTTTTGTGAGTCTGAAGAGGACTTTATAGATTGGTATCAGATGTATGTGCTAGTATTGGACTTATGGACGTGATCTGGACTGGGCTGTGATGTTTTCTTAAGGTAAAATTGCTATTTATATAACGTTTTTTCTTATACACATATGAGTCACCTTGGATTTGTTTCACTAGTCTACCCAGACTAGCACAAATGCCTTTTTGTCATTAGACTTAAATTGGAAATTGACATGTTCTAAACCAAAGACTTCACAAATCATGCGAGGCTCATGCTGGGAGTAAGCAAAATGGCACAGGGTCTGTTACCTATCAATGCACCCGTGAATAAACCAAAGCAGCCCAAATGTCAATAGTTGTCAAAACCATTCCCGAGTGTACAGTAGACTTAACAAAGCTCATCACATTGTGTCCGTAAAAGGCTAAATAGTAAATATTCTAGACTTTGGGGTCATATGACCTGTAACTACACAACGCCGCCATTGTAGTTCAAAAGCACCCCTCATCGGTACAAACACGAATGAACATGGCTGTGTTCCAATAAAACTTTATTTATGGCACTGAAATTTGAATTCCATATAATTTTCATATTTCACAAATACTCTCTTGATTTCTTTTCAACCATGTATGAATAAATGAAAAAAGGAAAAGTTTTAGCTCAAAGGCCATACAAAAACGGGTGAAAAGTTGCAATGCTGGAGAGGGGTGCTCGGTCCATTCTCATTTGACGTGGAGACCTGGGAACAAGAAGCATCATGGTCTGCAAACTAGAATGCTTTGGTGCTGTACAAACTAGAAGATTTGGGGGCACGGTAGGGGTAAATATGTCCTTTAACCTGAAATTAGTTAAAATTAAATCTGGTTTCTATATTATATGTCATCGTGCACCCTTCTTTAAAATTTATAGTGTAGAATGGTGATGTTTTCTCTGAAGTTCATTGCTTATATATTCACTGATTGTTCCATATTTGGTTTTCACATAATGAATCAAGAATGATGTAGTTTCCCAGTTACTGCACTGTGCCATTTTAAAAGAAATTTAACCATTTTATAAAAGCAAACATAGATTTGTATTTAAATTTATTTCTTTTATTGTACTGACATGGTACTTATTTATTTCTTATACATACCTTCCTTGATATCACTTATGGATTAGCAGCATCAGTGGTTTTCTCTCACTATTTGAAGATAGATCCTTAAAAAGAAAATGAGTACTCTTAACATCCGAACCAGGCTAGCATTTTATGTCAGAGCTTCCACCTTCACCTCTGGTTACTTGAAGAGATCTTGTTCCATGTCATACATCCCATTGAACATAAATTATTTTTAAAATCTTGTTGTATTAAACCCTCAAAATACTGTACCAAAAAGAATAGTTTCTAAGCTCCATAGCACTCTATTGTATCTTTTATTCTTTAATTAAATGACCTGGCACATTTAGTTGTTACACATTTATTCATCATTTTCACAAGTATTTCTTGAGCCATACGCATACAGAAACCATTACCATCAAGTTGATCCCGATTCATAGTGTCCCTATAAGACAAAGTGGAACTGCCCCACTGAGTTTCCAAGGCTATAATATTTACGGAACCAAATGATCACAACCTTTTCTTATAGAGCAGCTGGTGATTTGGCAGCACTGCCCTTTCGATTAGCAACAAGCACTTAACCACTGTGCCGCTGTGGTTCCTGACTATGTGTGTAGCATTGTAGAAAATACTTCAGTAAATTCCAGATCTATATAACATGGAACAAGGCCTTTACTGCCAAATAACTAAATCTAGGCATGAACCACCTATCCCACGTTACCATATATATTTATTAAAAATTATACATTCCTCCAGTGACTCTAAAGAACACTAACTTTGGGAAGTAGTCGTCTGCTGAAATTGGAATATACACAGATAATTCCAACACAAAGTAGAATAAGCTAAGTACTTGCATCATGAAACCTTTGTAAAATTCTTTCCAGAATACAGAGATCCCTCGTAGTGGAGGAAATATAAGAAAGATTCATGGACAATGTAGCATCATCATTATTATATATGAGGGACCATTTTCTTCTTTTATTTGTTCACTTTTTTCAATACCTTTCTCTTTTCCTTATAAGCCTAGCTTTTAATTTAAGAATGCTGCCCTTGTAACTAGAGTGGCAAATAAATGTTGGAAATATGCTACCAGCAGGAGCCTTTCAAATTTGTTTTAATATCTTGAGTCTTCATTTCCTAGTCTCTTCTGCCAGGGTTTTTTTTTAAATTCAGACTTGAGAAACCCAAAGTGCATTTATTTCCTCATCTACTTATGTACTTTTATGCTGCTCGCTTTCACAGTGCGCTTGTGGGAGGACGAGAACGATCTAAATCCAAGATATTATTCTTATTACCACCTCTCACTGCTGTTCCCTTTGGGCCCTCTACTCTATGCTTTCGACTTGACTTAGTTTGAATTCAGCTTAAGCTGATCTGCACTTCCATTCTATTTTAATCAAGCAATTTATAAATAATAATAACAAGGATAATTATTGTAAGAAACAAGCCAAATCTGTTTGCTAAAATTCTCAGTAGACCAAGACCCGTTTTCCCTAGGATTAGTGTCTTGATGACATTCCAATTCTACTTCTCTATCTAGGTGCATCTCTGCTAGGGGAATATTCATGTTTATAAGGTTGATTACTGCTGGAATTTTTTTTTCATTGGCAGGTGTTAGTATAGAGCTGTTATAACTTAATCAGAGTACTGCTCAGGAAAAGCCTAAAGAAAAAGAGCTGATTGTTAGCCCACCCTACAATGTACAATACCTTTCAGGGTATTGTGGCATCTTTGGCATCCCTTAGCAAGCACGTATCACATCTCCTTGTTACTAAATTGTGTATGAATCAGCACCTATTTAGAAATACAGAAGCCACTCTTGGCGTTTTTACATGGAGAGGGAGTACTTAGAGATATTCCAGAAATTAGAAACTTAAAGTAACTGTTGGAAGGACAGTGGCACAGAGTGTTCGGAAGCAACCTTCAAGAAGCCTAGCAGTGTGGGACCCCAGGGAGGCCACCATCTATGGTATCCGTTGTCTGTTCATGAAAGGCACGGTCTCAGATGCCTGTATCTTGTGAGACATACCTCCTACAATAGGTAGAGGCAGCTGTGGAAAAATGATTTTGAGGTCGGGGATAATGTCACATTTTTTACAAAACTCAAGTTGGGCATCTTCAAATCTTGGAAGTTTTGCAACGAGTTTACAGGAATATTGACCCACATAAAACAACAGTTTTCAGATGAATCAAGTATTTTAAAGTTGGGGAAACCTTCAAGATAAGCCAAGAGAGGGAAGACCAGCAACCTTAACAAATGAAGAAAGTTAAGTCCAGAAACTGGTGGAAGTCTACCATAGATTTAACATTAATGCCTGAGCTACTGAAGTTGGACTCTCACCTGGTTTGGCGTTTTCAATTCTAAGTGAACATCTTGGCCTCAGCATGCTTTCAGCTGGATGGGTGCAAAAAACATTGCACGGGAACCACTGGGCTCAAAGATCTGATCTGATCTATCAGTCTCTTAAGCAAGATTGAAGTTAAACATGATTTTATAGAACAAATAATTTCCAGGATGGGTCTTGTATTTTCCAATCTGATACAGAGAGGAAGGTCCAATGAAAGCAGGGGCTTCTGAGGGGAAGTGCTGGGTCATTTAAATCCAAGGAAGAGACAGGAGTTTAAAACGTTATGGTACTGTTTCGATTTTATCAAAGGACACAAGATAATCATGGGAGCTTATGAGGAAGAACATTGAACAAAACTTCAAATTGTGTTTTTGAGAACAAGGCAGGAAGTTTAGCCCTGAGATATTTTTTTCCTTCATAACAATGTATCTATTCAAGGCTGTCCTTTAAGAATTTTGTTGAGAAAACTTATCCAATTCACCTCATAGTCCTGATCTTACCCCTTCAGATATCTTTTTGTTGCTTAAACTCAAAGCACACTGCAAAGGAACATGATTGAAGTCCCTTGAGGGTGGTAAAACTTCTGTTTTTGATGTGGCCCAAATCAAAGGATACAGAATTCTTCTGGGAAAGGCTAGAGAGGTGGAAATGCTGTGTTCAGAAGTGTATAGACCTACATGAAGGATATTGCAAGAAATGATATGTTCACATTTTCATATTTTCATTTAATGGATTCTATGACTTTAGAAAAAAACTTTTTCTTGTATATATTAAGTTAATATATTAATTTAATTTATATACATCGTAGATATGTTAGTTGCCTTTTAATTTTGTTTGATACATAAACATCTAAATTGCATGTTTGCAAGTCAGCCATATCTTCTATATGTAATTTATTTTGTTATGTTTAGGCCTAAAAAGGACTTCCTATCCAAATAGCAGATAGTCACAAAATCTTCTTTAAATCATTTTTAAATTTAATTTTGTAATATGTAAGGCTGGCATATAGTTTTAGAAAATATTTACTAATTGTGGCAAGACTGATGTATAATCTAATTAGAATGTTTTAAGCTTCTTTGAAATAGTTATTTGTGTGTTTATGCCAACAATTTGATATATAATCAAGTATATTTGATTAATTTTATTTTCTTTTTAATTTAGTTTTGTTGTACAGTTATGTAAAATATATTGTTCCAAAGCAAAAAACATTTATGCATATTAAGAGAAATCTAGCACCTTTCTGTCTCTTTTGTTTCCTATTCTTTCTTTCCCCCTTGTAGATAACTGTGCTTAAAAATAGCTTTTGTTTTTTTCTTCTGTCTCACTCTGGGTTCTCTAGAGGAGCAAAGCTAGTGACAAATACACACACACACACACAAACACACACACACATTTGAGGAAATGACATTCAGTTGTGAGGCTAATAAGTCCCAAATCCATGGGTCAGGCAACAGGTTGAAGACTTCGGCTGGGTAACATGATTGCAAGAGCTTATGAACCCCAAATCTTCAGACCAGACATCAGGCTAGAGACTTCTGCAGGCTTTCATCCAAAAAAACAGAGGTCAAGCAGGGTACAGAAAGAAAGTGAACTTTTACATTGAATACAGGCTACATCCCAGTGAAATGGCCCTTTAATACTTACTGATTGGTGGCTTACATCAGATCACAGCATGGATGGTTGTTACATAGTAACTGAAAAGCCACTGAGAACCATAGCCTAGTCCTGTTGATACATAACATTAACCATAGTGCTATTCATTGTTACTTTTTAAAAGACCTGAAAGTATAGTATAAAATAAACAAACAAAAAGCCCCCAAACAAAAACAAACTTACGGACAAGTCAATTGCAACTCATAGCAGTTGTATATAAGCTTTCCAAAGCTATAAAATCTTTATGGGAGAAAATAGGCTCACCCTTCTCCCAAGGAACTGCAGCCGGTGCTTGGAAGGTGGTGGGCACCCCTTAGCAACCAGCACCACCAGGGCCATCTGTAGGTCTGTTATTGTCAGGTGCCATTGAGTCCATGTTGACGCGTAGTGACCCTGTATACACAGAGTGAAGCCCTACAATAGTGAGGGCCTTTCTTTTTCTCCCACCTACTTTATCAGGCGTGATGTCCTTTTTTTAAAGATTGTTTTATTAGGGGCTCATACAACTCTCATCACAATCCATACATACAGCAATTGTGTAAAGCGCATTTGCACATCCATTGCCCTCATCATTCTCAAAACATTTGCTCTCCATTTAAGCCCCTGGCATCAGCTCCTCATTTTCCTCTCCCTCATGAGCCCTTGATCATTCATAAATTATTATTTTGTCATATCTTGCCCTGTCCGACGTCTCCCTTCACCCACTTTTCTGTTGTCCGTCCCCCAGGGAGGAGGTCACATACAGTTCCTTGTAATCGGTTCCCTCTTTCCTACCCACTCTCCCTCTACCCTCCCTGTATCGCCACTCACACCGCTGGTCCTGAAGGGATCATCCGCCCTGGATTCCCTGTATTTCCAGTTTCTGTCTGTACCAGTGTACATCCTCTGGTCTAGCCAGACTTGCAAGGTCGAATTCGGATCATGATAGTGGGGGCGGGGAGGAAGCATTTAGGAACTAGAGGAAAGTTGTATTTTTCATCGTTGCAGAGATTGGTCTCTCCTGATAATACGTTCAAAGTAACCAAGCATTCTAATTTCTAAGGAAAATTCTGGTTGCACTTGTTCTAAGACACATTTGTTTGTTTTCTGTCAGTCCATGGTACTTCCAATATTCTTTTGCAGTTCCATAATTTAAATGCATCAGTTCTTCTTCAGTCTTTCTTATTCATTGTCCCACTTGCACATGCATATGAGGCAATTAAAAATGCCATAACTTTTCTTAGGTGCACCTTAACCATCAAACTGGCACCCTTGCCCTTCAATACAGTCTTGAAAGAGCTCCTGGGCAGCAGATTTCCCCAGTACAATACCTTGTTTGATTTCTTGACTGCTGCTGCCACGAGCATTGATTGCGGATCCAAGCAAATTTAAACACTGGGCCACTTCAATATTATCTTTATTTATCATAATATATCATAATGTTTTCTATTGGTTTATTTAGATGCTAACCACAAGGTCAGATTGTGAGGATTTTGATTTTTTAAAAAATTTTCTTTATGTTGAGTAGCAATCCATATTGAAAACTACAATCGTTGATCTCAATTGGCAAGTGCTTCAAGTCTTTGCTTTCAGCAAGCAAGGTTGTGTCATCTAAAGATCACAAGTTGTTGATATGCCTTCCCCACATCCTGATGCCTCACATAGATGTCCATATAGATGTAGATATCCATAATTCATATCTTCTCATATTTTCAAATATAAACATTACATAATGTACACACTGTGTGCATCCCATTTTTCTCACAAAATAGTATGTTTTAGAAATCACTTCATTGTCATAATTTGGAACTCAGCTTCATTTCATTTTTATGTCTTCAAAACACTCCATTGTGTGGATGTCCCAGTATATTCAATTAGTAACTTACTGTTGAGTTTTGAGATGTCTCCAGTCCTTTGGTATTATAATAGTGCTGCACCGAATTGCTTTTAGCATATGTCATGTTACATTTTTGACATTGCATATTTGTGATAGGAGCCCTGTGATAGGTGTACCGGGTTACAGGTTGGGCTGCTAACCACAAGATCAGAAGTTCGAACCCATCCTCTGTTCTTCACAGAAGATGTCAAGAGATCAAATGATGCATTCCATTGGGTAAAGCTGCTGCAAAAGATCTACTTAAAGTGTTGAAGAGCAATGATGTTCCCACGAGGAGAAAGTCTGCGTGACTCACCCCATCATGTTTTCAAGCCCCTTATGTGCATGTGAAAATTAGACATGAATAAGAAAGAGCAAAGAAGAATCAATGCATTTGAATGATGGTGCT
Source organism: Echinops telfairi (assembly GCF_000313985.2). Lineage (NCBI taxonomy): Eukaryota > Metazoa > Chordata > Mammalia > Afrosoricida > Tenrecidae > Echinops > Echinops telfairi. The sequence goes on along the minus strand of NW_022109980.1, from coordinate 2,763,841 downwards.
GAAGAAGAATATTGAAAGTACTATGGACCGCCAGAAGAACGAACAAATCTGCCCTTGAAGAAGTACAGACAGAATTCTCCTTAGAAGCAAGCATAGCAAGACTTTGTCTCACGGACTTTGGATATGTTACCAGGAGAGACCAATCCCTGGAAAAGAACATCATGCTTGCGAAAGTAGAGGGTAGCAAAAAAGACGAAGGCTCTTGTAAAGATAGATTGATCCACTGGTGACCACAAAGGGCTCCACCATAGCAAACATTGGGAGGATGGCGTGGGATCAGGTGGTGTTTTTCATTCTGGAGTGCAGAGCATCGCTTCAGTAGAAACTGAATCGATGGTTCCTGACAACAAAGTCACACATACGTCATTTAGTACATTTGTCAAATCCTCTATTTAGACTGTATCATCTTTCATTCCCTCGTGATTTATATGAGAGTGCCTGATTTCCCATGTTCCCCAGTTTTAATATGCTTTTGGATTTTTGTCAATTTGATAGGCAAATATGATATAACAATGTAGACATAATTTGCATTTCTTTTATTATAATTCTAATATTTTAGGCTGATTTATATATTTTCCATTAACTGTCTCTTCAGAACTCTTGCTAATTTTTTTGTAGGGCTGTGGCTAAAGAGGTTTTTCTTTAATTCAAAGGACTGGAGTACAAATTATCCTGTGTTATAAAGATAAGGTTGGATAAAATTTAAATGAAAAAAATCTCAAACTCACTACCGTCAAGTCGATTTTAATTCATAGCAACAAAGCAAAAAAATAATAGAGAGCATCAATTGAGTTGGATAAAGGGCTTGCTAAATTTTGAGCATACAATCTACATTTTATCATGAAATGGAATTCTTTACTAGATTGCCTGTACAAAAATTTCCTTAGATATTCTACTCTTAAAAGATTGGTCTTAACTTCTATGGAATAAAACCTTTACTCTTGAGACAATGCTAATGTCAATGGATGTTTCACTATATTTGCCATAGAAGATTAAAAATGCTTGTCAATCTTGTATATTTTTAACCCACTGACTCAACTCTTTCATATATTTGATTATTTTATTGCTAGTCATGACATTTTCTTAATTTAGGTTATTTGGGCTTTTTCTTTGTATAAGTCTATAGAAGTAACATAAAGTTGTGTTTATAAAAGAACCATTGTTAAATGCTATAGCAAAATCTCATAATATAATTTTAAAATCTGTTACCGTACTGTTCACTTCCTTTGATTCAGCCAATTTCTTTTTGCAATCTAATTGTGTTGTCATTTAATCAAATCAATCTGCTTATTTCATGGGGCTTGGATTTTCTTGACTTTTAGTCTGCATAAAGCAACTATTTTAAAGCAACTTTTGTTTCTTATACTAAATCTTTTTCAAAAGTATCCTTCTTTTCTACCAGTTGCTGCACATGATCTTTCTCTTCCTTGCATTCAGCAGAATGTCCTTGCCCTTGCCCTTGTGTTAGTTTCAAGTCAATTGAACTCATTTATTTTTTTATTGTGGTGAAAATCTACACAACAAAACATTTTCCAATTCAACAATTTCTACATATATAATTCATTGACATTGATTGTATTATGCAAGTTGTGCGATCATTTATGATATCTATTTTCAAATCATTGTACTATCATTATCATTGACACAATGCCCCCTAAGCAAAAATTCACCCTTTCCTTCTACCTCTCACCCCTGATAATCATCAATAATTTTTGTTTTCTATTTGCTTCTCTCCTATAAGGGAGGTCTCCTATAAGTGACTGATGTATGTTTCTCCGTATGATATTTTCTTTCTTTTTTTAAGCAGTTTTATTAGCACTTAATCCATATATCATACAATTCAATCATTCAATTATATAAAGAAGAGTTGTACAATCACAATCAATTTTAGAACATTTTCTACTTCATTGGATTCATTTGTATTTGTGTAATTATTTCTTAATTGTGGCAAAAATATGTGCAACAAAATATAGTCTAATTCAAAAACTTTTACATGTATAATTCATTGCCATTAATTATATCCTTTGTATTGTACAACCATTAGTGATATCCTTTTCCAAATTATGTCACTACCATTAACATAAACTCAATGCCCCTTAAGCAAACCCTCTTCTTCCTTTACCCATGATAACCATTGGTCAATTAGGTTTTCTTTTCTTTTTTTTAAGTAGTTTTCTTGATATGGTATTCATATGTCATACATTTCCAATGTTAAACAGTTCTTAAAAAGTTGTATATGCATTATCACAATCAGTTCTGATTCTCTCCCCTCCTCTTGCATTCACTGTTTGGTTCCCAATTCCCCTCACTCTCCTCACCACCCCCCCCAACCTCCCCACTGTTTCCCCTAAATTGTTGCGTCATTTATTGTCTCCATGCATCCACTTCTTCTATGCTTCATAAATAAAGAAACCTACCAGACGCAAACAAAGAAACCCAAAATGCAATAGAAAGAAAATAATTATAAAAAGATAAAATAAAAATAAAGAATAAGAAAGGTAAGGCCATCAATAACATTAAAAAGCCAGAGAAGAAATTTCTGTCATTGGACAAGTAAGAAATATTTGAGCCTAGCGCAAATTCAGATTGGGTGAAGAGGGCATGCAACTGACCGAGTATCACAAAGTATAATATTTTCAAGGTTTATCCACATTGCGGTTTGTGTCAGGACATCATATATCTTTAGGGCCTAGTAAGATTGCACTGCATGCATAGCCCACGTTTTGTTTGTTTATTTATTTATCTGTGGGTGGCAATTTCAGTTGTTGCTTCAGTTTTGAATGAGAGATTTACTGATTGCTTTTAAGTCAATTCCCACTCATATCCACCCTGAGGGACAGTATAGAACTGCCCTATAGGGTTCCCCAGAGTGAAATCTTGCCGGAATCAGACTGCCTTATCTCTCTTGCATGGAGTGGTGGCAGGGTTCCAGCCATGGATCTCAGTTGCAGTCTTGCGCACCACACCACCAGTGCTTTCTCAGCTTGGTGTATGTCTCCCAAGTGTGTGGATTTATTCCACTTGCATTTTGTCATCATTTAGCTGTGTGCTCTTGAAAATACCTTAGCCAATATTTACCTGAATGGCTATATAATAAAAATTTAAGTTTCTAGTACTGAGATCAACAATTGGCAGAGATATACAGGGAAGGGAACTGAAATTGTTAGCAATCCCAGTCGACAGATGTGTTCGTTATTTCAGTTCGGATTGTTCAAGGGGAATTTTAATGCCTTTGCTCAAGTCACGTCCTTCCACTAATGCCAGTTTGTAAATTTTTGGCAAGAATTCTTAAGCTCAGTGATCAATGTTTGAAAAAATTAACTTTACTTCTTGAGACTGACTTTAGCCCTTTTGCCTATAATTATCATCAGAAAACTTTATGAAGCATCTAATTGTTCTTGATTCTATACTGACGGTTGAAAATGGAATGGATTCTGCTATATAAGTAATATTTAACCCAGTAAACATCAGATTTTATTGAATAAATGGAACCATAAAACACATGGGTTCCAAAGTGGTAATGCTAGATTTATGCTTGAAAAATATCCTGTTAGCATTTCTGATTGATTTCTGCTTAAAATACATTTCCTCTGAACACTGTATCCAAGTCAGATTATTCTCCCTGTTATACATTCAGAAACTCTGTAATATTCCTTAATCACATTCATAATTTGTAATTATGTACTTGTTGATCATGCCTTTCAAGTCTTTATTGTGCTATAGACTTGAAACACCAAGAGAACTGGCATCTTATTTATTTTATTATCCATTCTAGGGCCCAGTGCCTAGAATAGTAGCTGATTCTCAGTAAATATTATTTGAATGGATAAACAAATGCAAGTTACAAATGACACTGGGAATCAATTGGGAACAAAGAATAAAAGGATATATTTGGGGCATAGGGATTGGACTTGTGGTGGAGAAAAAAGGAGCCAAAATAGTGGACACAGCACTGGAATTAGGGTTTGGGGCCTTGACTTGTTATTAATTGTTTGTCTTTAATTGGCCACATTTATAAAATGAATGAGGAAGATTAAATAACAGTAAAATTTATTATGATTCGAGCCATTCTTGATTTTCTGAAAATTGCTTCCTCATTTGTAAAATGGGGATAATAATGGTGCTTATGTCACAGAGCTGTTGGGGCTATTAAGTGAGATAATGCACAGAGGCTCTTAATGCATCTTTACGTGGTTTCCTTTCCTTTCCTCCACTCCTTCCTTGTGGAGATGCAAAATTGCATTGAGTTGTTCTGCATTACTACAGCAGTGTTATCCAAAGATCATTGGAATTTCCTTGAAACATTTTAAAGCAATGTCTCTCAGATAGGCACCTAATGATGGAATACTGCCTCCTTTGTTTAATAAGATCTGATGGGAGATAGTAGCCTCTCCTTAGGAGAAAACATAAAGTCCCTCCTGCTACCACCTAATTTCCAGTGATGATTTGTAATCTCAACGTGTTGTCCTTTCTTCTTCCAGATGTGTGTGTACCCCCTCATGGTCCAAATGTATCCACTGGCCACTAAATTGTTTACTCAGGTTATACAAAAACACAGTACATTATCCTGCTATTATGGTGCCAGGTGTTGGCTGTATTACTAAGTGTTTATCGAGTAAAGAGCCTGTCTTTTGCAGTCAGGAGAACAGCAAGAAAACCCAGAGGGAGAGATGGAGCGTCTGTTTCCTGGGCCTTCTTGCTGTGCTTCCATATTAGAAAGAAAATAGTCTAAGAGCATCATCTCTCCAGAACTCTGCCTAGGCCCTGTTTAATAGCACTGATGTTTCCTCTTGGGTTTGAAGAGACTGGGTGTGAATAAAGCAGCTACAATGTGGGTCAGACTGCAAGAAGCATGGTGCTATCACTACCAGTGCTCCACTCATTCCAGGGCATAGTAGTCACCTAAGCTCACAGCAATTACCCGTTGGACTTTGTCAGCGGTTTGAAACCACTAGCAGGACCAAGATGAGACTTTCTACTCCAGAGTTTGTTTGTTTGTTTGGCTGGTTAAAGGACACCAAACTCACTGCCATTGAACATGACTTAGAGTGATGCTCTGTGAGTTTTTGAGACGGTAACTATTTATGGGAGTAGAAAACCCTGTCATGGAGCTGCTGATGGTTTCAAACTGCTGACCACGTGGATCACAGCCCAACTCGTACCCACTACACCACAAGGGCTTCCGCATGTGTT
>NW_022109980.1:2741671-2758548 GCF_000313985.2 Echinops telfairi | reverse complement strand
CTAAGCTCACAGCAATTACCCGTTGGACTTTGTCAGCAGTTTGAAACCACTAGCAGGACCAAGATGAGACTTTCTACTCCTGAGTTTGTTTGTTTGTTTGGCTGGTTAAAGGACACCAAACTCACTGCCATTGAACCTGACTTAGAGTGATGCTCTGTGAGTTTTTGAGACGGTAACTATTTATGGGAGTAGAAAACCCTGTCTTTCTCTCATGGAGCTGCTGATGGTTTCAAACTGCTGACCATGTGGATCACAGCCCAACTCGTACCCACTACACCACAAGGGCTTCCGCATGTGTTCATTTAATAAGGATAAAATTAGCTATTATGTATCAAGAACTATGCTAAGACAGCACATTAGAGGAAATCCAATAGAGTAGGGAAAAAATGAGCACCTAACGTAATGAAATTCTAGACATTTCGAAGAAACCATGAGATCAAGAGCTAAATTGTGGGTTTAAAATAGCAAGTGTTGGTAGAGTTCAAGAGAAAGGAAAAGTAAGTTGAATTGGTATTGGCAGGGACAACCTCATTTCATGTTCAAATGGAGTGGACTTGTGTAGCAGAAAGGAGTATATGGTATACAAGAAAATGATTACTAATGACTTTATTAAAGGAACTGTTTTGTTTCCATCTGATTTTAAGTATTCTTTTTTTAAAAATGGGATTCAGTTCCTTTAAGAAACATAAAGCTAAAATCTGAAAGATCTCTGCTAGAAAGGGTGAACTCTACAAATGAAAATGAAATATTGGCTAAAAAAGGAGAAAGGCGATGAGAAGGAAAAACAAATGGAATTAAGATTGTGTAAAATTGTTTCTTTAGTTAACTTTTGTTGATTTGGAACAGTAACAGCAAATTAAGAATTACCTAAAAAGTAACATAATAAGTGACTCCATGTTTTGAGTCTTTCTTTGAAGCTACAATGAAGAATAAATGAAAGGAAGAAGTTCATTTGATATCCTCTCTCAGAGAGTCAAGAAATTGCTTAGCTAGCTTACATATAAGGAGGTTTCAAACAAATCATGGAAAATTTATTATCTCTAATTCCATTTTTCATGACATTATTGAAGCTCCCTTGTATACAGAGCACTTTAGTAGGTCCGAGCACTGTACTTTCTTGCACTGTCATTCTTACACGGATAGATTTTAAATTCTCAGCAGCTCAATGGAGAAATCTTCTTATTAGTTCTCCTCTGCCAGTTTCAATGTATTGCCATTTATTTGGTGCCCGCCCCAGTTTTGCATACCCAGGATCTGGGGCAAGGAGGAATCATTCTCAGTCGGACTAGCATTGGATATCAGGCCTAGAGGAGGATTGCACATCCACAGTCTACATTCAGGTTGAAGATGAGTAAGATGGTGTTAGTTTTTTCTGTTCTCTTTTTCCTGGAGCTAAATAAATAGACAGGAGGACCCCTGAAGGTGTAGGTGTTACAATTGGGCTGCGATCCTCATGGTTGGCAGTTTTAAACCACCAGCAGCTCTCAGAAACCCACAGGGGGCATGGTGATTCAGCATTGACTTGATGGCAGTGAGAAATAATGGACTATGTATTTATTAAATAATTGTCACATTGCGATTCCAATCATGTATAATTGTCTCCCCTCAGGGAGGAGGAAAATCCGTGCTTTTTCTCATATTTGCGTTTATCCATTGGGAAAAGAATGAGGGGTAGAAGAAGAAACTATGAAACACTTGAGGGTCTTGCTGAAAATATTCCTACAGTATTTTTCCAGTATTATTTCTTTATTCATTTATTCTCTCACTTAGCGAATATTACCTGAACACCCAATATATGTTAGCTATTATATAAGTTACTGGGCTAATGACAAATATTAAGACTCAGCTCCTGACTTAAAGGAACTGACAGATGAATAACAACACAGGATAGTAAGCATTGAGATAAGATAAACACAAGGCATTTATAGAGGTCTAAATACAGGTATGTGCAGATGTAAATATGCTTATATATTATGATGGGGAAATAGATCTATGCACATATATTTATACGTTTAGTATTAAGGTAGCAGATGGACTTTGGGCCTCTACTGAAGTACTCCTTCAATGCAAGAACACTTTGTTCTATTAACCTGATATTCCATGATGCTCACCTTCCTGACACGATCACTGAAGACAAAGTTGGTGTATAAACAAATGTGGTGAAGAAAGCTGATGGTGCCTGGCAATCAAAAGAGATAGTGTCTGGGGTTTTAAAGGCTTCAAGATAAACAATAGGCCATTTATCTGAGAATCAACCAAGCCTACATGAAAGAAGCATATCAGCCTGTGTGATCATGAGGTGTCCATAGGAACAGGTATCAGGCATCAAAGACCCAGGACAAAAAAATCATATCATTGTGAATAAAGCCCATTTTTAGGCGACTGGACATCCTCTTAGAGAAGGGTGGCGGGGAGATGACGAGCCAGTCAGGGTACACTATAGCACTGATGAAATTCCAACTTTCCCTTAGTTCTTTAATGCTTCCTCCCCACCACTCACAATCATGACCCCAATTCTACTTTACAAACCTTGCTATAACAGAGCATGTACACAGGTACAGATAAGAGCCTGCAACACAGGGAATCCAGGCCAGATAAACCCCTCAGGACCACTTTTGAGAGTAGCCAAATCAGGAGGGGAAGGGGAAGCTGGGGGAACAAAAGGGGAACCAATTATAATGATCTATCTATAACCCCCTCTCAGGGGGATGGACACAGAAAAGTGGGTGAATGGAGACAACGGTCAATATAAGACATGAAAAAATAATAATACTTTATAAATTATCAAGGGTTCATGAGGAACGGAGGGTGGGGGCGGGAGAGGATAAAATGAGAAGCTGATACCAAAGGCTCAATTAGAAAGAAAATGTTTTGAAAATTATGATGGCAATAAATGTACAAATGTGCTTGACACAATGGATGAATATATGGATTGTGATACAAGTTGTATGAGCCCCCCAATAAAATGATTTTTAAAAAAAAGATAACACGAGGAGGTGCTTGACCCAGTCTTGGGATTTAGTGGCATCTCAACCTTGCAAATGAAAGTGAATGTGTGTGTGTGTGTGTGTGTGTGTGTGTGTGTGAGAGAGAGAGAGAGAGAGAGAGAGAGAGAACGAATCGACTTAATTTACTAAATTAATTTTTGTCATACCTCTCTGAACTCCCATATTTCCAGGCAATATGGATTGAAAGTCTAAGATATCTCGCAAGCAAGAGTATTCTCAGCACTTATATGCCAAAGGGGCAGTTAGTAACAGAAGAAAAAGACCTTTAAGAAGACAAAGTGCTGCATGTGCAAAGATAGTGTCAGAAAAGGATTTTGCTCATATAGCTCATCTTTGGAGATCCATGTTCAAGAGCGGCCAAAAAGAATACTAAGTCTTAGAAGTAAATTCCTATGAATGACAGATGTAGTGATAGATTGCATCCCTTTGGGAAAACCAGCATTAGTTAGTTGGAAGACAGGTTTTTAAGCTCTGGGATACCACCCTGGCATTCTGTCTAGGACAGAATTTGGGGGCCTCAAGTGCCTTTCCTATATTGTATGTTTTATACTAGTGACTGTAACAAGCCCTAATTTGAACATTTCAGTTAAGGAAAGAAAGGAAGTTAATATGTATTGCTTCATACTGTGAAGCAAGCACAAAGTGAAGTGTGTTCACATATAAACTGACAAGAGACTTGGGGTGGGAATCAACAGCCTCATGTTTACAGATAAGATTATAAAACTCTGAGGGATGGAACACCTTGAGATCTAACCAGCTCTTAGGTGGTCCAACCATGATTTGAATTCAACTCCGAATTCTACCTAGCAACTGCTGTTGTGTGCCGTCAAGTTGATTCTGACTTCTCCAGCCATTCTCTAGAACAGAGCAGAACTGCTTCCTAGGGTTTCTTAGGCTGCGCATCTTTATGGAAGCAGAGTGTTGGGTCTTTCTCCTGCAGAGCCACCAGTGTATCTGGACTGTTGACCTTTCCAGTTAGGAGTTGAGCACTTCGCAACTACATCACCAGCTCTCCATCGGGCGGTAGTAAAGTCATAATCAAAGGCAAGCAAATGTATTGGAGAATGGGCACATTTACATGTCCCCCAAATGTTTTATTTCACTCTTCTGCTTTCCTTGGCTCTAAAGAAGTTATGACGCCCTGGGTAACAGCGTGCGGGCACTTAGGGTTAATCACTGTATCACACCGCCATAAATTCCTTTTACAAAGAGCTGTCTCTGTGGATTTGCCACTCTTGTCAATCCCGCCTAGGCACCAGCTAATCAGGTCGTGAGCACAGTATCCTAGACTAGCGTTAAACAGAATCTTGTCAAACTGTCTTGAGTGTCTTAACATGACTGAAGCACATTCTCGGTGAAAACATTTTAGGGATGTTTCACAACTGTCAAAGTACCAGTTTAGCGTGGTTTCCACCCCTCCTTACTCCCATTCCCACCCCTACACTTAAAACGTGCTTGGAGCTGTTCTAAAGAGGCCGTGTTACTGGAGTGGAAAAGGTTTTAAGACAAAGGCTGTGTATGAAAGTGACTCCCTGACAGCCAATTAGGAGGCTTCTGCTGGGGAATCTGCCCTGGACTGACAGCAGAATTGCAAGTCCAGAGTAACCTGGCCAGGCTGAAACTTTCCCCCAATGGTTCTCACAGCAAGCTTTCTGGGGAAAAAAAGACCCAGATTGTGATAGGTATAAAGATCAGTTGTTTTATTTGTTCATGTTTTTAGCAGACAGGACAAGACAGTGATGGGGGTGGGAGGTGGAGCAGGGAGATTCAAGATTTTCTGCCTCTGTTTCCATCATGATATTTTCAGGTGAAATATTTGATTTTGTGTAAAGCAAGACCACTTCTCCATTATGCCCCTATGCACAGTCTTATTTAGGCTTTCTTTCTCTGGAGCCAGCTAAATACCCACCCCTGACACATTCTCATATTTTGGGTAGTAGTATTTACAATGGCCTCTGATTAAGATTGTCTTTCCCATATTATGAATCATAAGCCAATTGTATACCTTTTGGACATTATTTTGTACCAGGATCAGCGCTAGATATTTGGAAGAACCCAAGCAAGTGAATATTTAAAAATTCTGGACCCATTTGCTTTACTTATTTTATATGTTAATAGTTTTCCCATTTTAAAATAAAGAGCTGTTAAAATCTCTAATGAAGTTGTACATTATAAAATATTTGAGCAAAAAACATAGAGAATAACCATATACTCTATCCTCACATCCCAACACACAGTTACCCTTATTATTGGTCTGGTATATGTGTCAAATCTGAAGAACCAATATTAATGTATTATTAGCTAAATTACACAGTCTACATTAGGATTCCCTCTTTGTTGTAAGCTTACGGGTTTTTGACAAATAACTTTTATAAATATAAATCTCACTGAATAATAGTATATATTACAAATCTATGCTAATTAAATTTTAGATCGAGTTATTTTACAAAATGATATCAGAAGTACAGTTTTTGGAAACCTTTGTTTTAATAATAGAAACAACTGGTGATGATATGATGATAATAATGCTAGTGGGACTTTTAACTTTCTAGCCTCAATATAACACAGATTACCATTTCTACCTTTGGAGAATAAAGTCCATAGAAGTGCTTTGTAATTATTTTCTAGAGTTGAACAGTCCAGTCCAGGGGTTCTCATGGTCCACTGAGTGCTGGAGATGGTAAGTATTTTAGCACACTTATAAACCACGCACACAAGTTTAAAAGGCTCTCTCCTCTAGAAGCAACTATCAGAGATTGCCCATCCATTTCCGAACCACATAGTACTTTTCCCAAATGGCTCAAATATTTGTGCGTCCCCAAATCTTTTTAACTGATTTTCAGTAACAAGAAGAAGTGTTCAATTTAGTCTTATTTTCTTTTTCTTTTGCATTGGATGAATATATTGCCCTTTAAATTGTTAAAGAGCAAAGGTGTTGCTCTGAGGACATGGTATTTTCATTTCCCTTATAAACATGTGACAGTTGGACAATGAATAAGAAAGACTAGGAAAGAATAGATGCATTCGAATCGTCATGTTGGTAGATTATTGACTATACCAATGACTGCCAGAAGAATGAACAAATTGGTTTTAAGATAAGTATAATCAAATTGCTCCTTGGAATGGGAGAGTACAGAGACTTCATCTCACACACTTCAGATGTGTTACCAGGAGGTTCCAGTCCCTTGAGAAGGACATTATGCTTGTTAAAGGAGAGGGGCAGTGAAAAAGAGGAAGATCCTCAAGGAAATGGAATGACACAGCAGCTACAACAATGGATCCAAGCATAACAATTGGGAAGGTGGTGCAGAACTGGGCAGTGTTTTGTTCTCTTGAACATGGGATCCCTGTAAGTCAGAACTGACTCAATGGTACAGAACAGCAAATGCAGTGTTTATTGATATCTTGGATGTTGTTGGTGAACCCATGTAAATATTTTTTATATTGTACGAGCAACAAGTAAAATGATTTAAAAAAATAATGCCGCAAGCTTCCCATCCTATCAGACAGGTGAAAACGTTTGAGTCATTCTCCCAGGAATGGGATGGGTTTTCCCTGATCCAGTTTTCTATGTAAGAGACACAAGAGACACTGGATGGTAGTAGGAATTCAGGCTATGAAACAGAAAAATAGGAGAAAATCCTTGCTCATGCTATTTTCTCTGCTAAAAGTATTCCCCAATTATCTACTACATCCTTGCCCCATATCCTGCATGAAGACATCTAAATTTTACTGAACTATACTCTATCACAACATTTATCACACCACATGGAGATGTCTTTTATTCATGCTTTCAACACTTTGAGTTCCAAGGATGCAGGGACTCAGTGTGCAAAACATTTGTTGAATAAATACATTCATGTGTGAACATGTCCACATGATAATCAAGTTCTCAACATGACATGGCCGTTACTAGCTCCACCTTACATGAAGCTTAGGAGAAAGGGTATTAAGTGACTTGCCAATTAAAGTGACCAAACCAAGTTTTCAAATTCAGGTATGGAAAGTTCCAAAGGCAATGCTTTTATTAACAGCACCCTAATATTTCTTTTGAGCTGTTTATTCCTAATTGTTCCAGTGGCACAGAACACGCCTTTTTAACTGATAATGGATTTCTGTACGTCCTCATTTGGTATTTTGGAGGTCATCGACATTTCAAGGACTTTGTGATTTTCAGAAGCTTCTTGGATTTTATCCATTCTGTGACTGCAGCATTATCAACTGAGGTCAGATGATACCAATAATGTAGAAATACTAGGTCCCAAAAATGATTTTACCCAGAGATTCAGAAAAGAAAATTCACATACAACCAACTTTAATTTAGAGCTTAAAACTATTATTACTATAATTGGAGTATGTCATTTCCTCCTCTGCTTAAAAGACTGCTTTAAGCACAACATTCAGCATGTGTTATTGAAACATGGGTAATAGTTTTTTTTTAAAATGACCTGCAGTTGTAACTACAATTATTAGGAGAATTATTAATGCCTACCATAATGGTGCCACTTTACATTTGAAAAGTAGTTAAAGATAGTAAGCCCCTGATGACAGCCTGCCCACTGTTTTTTATAAAAAGTCATTATTATATTTGTTTATGACTACGGTGAGCTAGGTCACTGGAATCCTAAGACTCTCTCAGCTGACAGGTTCTGAAAATTGCATTTGCTGGTTACAACTTACCTATAGTGAGATACAAGCTTATGTGTTAAATGCCTTTTCCAAGTCATCCTCCTGAGTTCTGGAGCACAACTTGGCTTCTCAGTCAAGGAGTGTATGCAGGTCCATGGTCCTGAAAAGGAGGCAAGGGCTGCGTGGATGGTGTGTTATCGAGCTGGTTTGACACTGAACATCACTGGGTTAGGTTCACAGGCCTACACAGAACAGTCTCATGCTTAATCCAGATGCTAATTCAGAACGCAGAATTCAACTGAAAAAGGCACCTGTCTTCAGCAAAAGTAGACATGCTGGACAACATTAAGATTCTAGACCTGTGTTGATTGCTCCCACCCTTTCTCCACCATTTCACCAGTTCTATTTTCAGGCTACCTATGAAGACCAGCTGACTTTTTTCAGATTCAATTGTGATTAGCCCTTCCTTCAAGTTCAATTCAATTCCACACAAATTGACCAAGTACCTAATTTATACCTATGAAATATATAAGAGAAAAGCATTGGGTTCTGGTATCAGTCAGAGCTATATTTAAATCATAGATCTGGTTTGAAGTAGCTGTGAAATTTGGGTACATTACGTAACTTTTCTAAACTTGGTTATTTATCTGATGTGAGAAAAGACTATGTAAACTACACTATAAAATTTATGTGTGACTTAAATGAAATGTATAGAAAGCTGCTATTATAGTGTCTGACACATAGTAGGTTGCCAATAAATGGTAGTTAGACCACTCCTCTGCCAATTTATTGTACTGGGGTGGCTCATGTGTTGCTGGAAGCTCGAAGCCTAATTTTTCAAATACCGGCAGGGTCATCCATGGGGAGTAGGCTTCAATGAAGCTTCTAGTCTAAGAATGGACTAGGGAAAAAGAAGAGGCCCACTTCTGATGACCTTATGAATAGCAGTGGAGCATTGTCTGATGGACGATGCATATTAGAATCTGGATAAGAATTGATGCATGTGGATTTTGGTGTTGGTGAAGACTCTTAAAAGTTCCATGGACTACTAAAAGAATAAACAGATTTGTCTAGGAAGAAGTACACCCAAGATACTCCTTAGAAACAAGGATGGCATGCTTTGAAAATGTTATCAGGATAGAACAGTCCCTAGAGAGGTACATCATGGCTGGTAAAACAGAGGGTCCACAGATAGATCGACACGGTGGCTGCAACAATGGACTCAAACATAGCAATAATTGTGAAGATGTTGCAGAACCAGGCAGTATTTCGTTCTATAATAAATGGTATTGATATGAGCCAGAGCTAACTTGCTGGCACCTAATACCACAGCATTCTCTGATATTATTCTAGAAGATGAGCCACTCTGGTTCAAAGGCACTGGTTCAAAGGCACTCCAAGTGTGACTGGAGAAAAGCTCTAAGAAAAGCGGCTCTTCTTCCATGAGGTGATGGAGCAACGATTTCAGGACCTTCATTTACTGATGGGTTACTACTCAAACTGAGAAGAAACAACCATCCATTAATAATTACAATGTGGAATTTGCCAAGCATGGATATAGGAAAATTAGAAGTCATTAAAAATTAAAAGGAATGTACAAATGGAATGTACAAAATGGAATGCCTGATAGTCTAGGCATTAGTGAACTGAATGTGCTTTAGTGTATCCCACTTGGTCATTTTGAATTAGACAATCATAAAGTTTACTGTGTGAGGAATGATAACTTCAAGAGGAAAGGTATCATATTCATCATAATAAAGAGCATTTCAAAATCCATCTTGAAGTACAATGCTGTCTGTGATAGGATAATATCAATAAGTCTACAAGGAAGACCGGTTCATACAACTATTATTAACATTTACACACAAACCACAGAAATCAATGATGATCAACCTGAAGAATTCTGTCAAATTCCTCAGTCTGAAATTGATAAAAAACGGAGGCAAGAGGCAGTGATAATTACTGGTGATTGGAATGCAAAAGTGGGAAAGGTAGAGGAAAGAATGGTAGTTGAAAAACACGGTTTTGATAGAAATGAAGCTGAAGATTGGATGATAGATTTTTTTCAAAACAGTTTTCTTGGAATATAGTTTACATATAACACAATTCAATACTTCAGTCACATCAAGAAGAATTGTATAATCATCACCACAATCCATTTTAGAACATTTTCTTCATTCTTGTACTCTCCTTTGTTAGTTCCCCATTTCCCCCCAACCTCAACTCTAAAATCCAAACTAAACTCACTGCTATCTAGTCAACAGTGACTCGTAGCAACCCTATAGGACAGGGTAGAACTGCCCCTGTGAGTTTCCAGGACTGAAACCATTTCTGGGAGAGGAAAGTCCAGACTTTCTCCAGAGGAGCAGCTGGTGGTTTCAAACTTCCAACTTTGTGCATCACAGCCCAATGTGGAACAACTATACCACCAAGGCTCCTCAACAGGAACCATTAATCCAGTTGCAGTCTTTATAGATTTACTTATGTGGGATTTCATATACAGAACGCATTAAAAAATACAAACACCCAGCTAACAACAATAAAGTAAAACAGATATAAATATCAATCAAAATAAATTAGAAAATACTAAAAATTAGAACAAATTTAAAATGTAGCAAAATAAGATAAAATAAATAACATGTTAAATTTTAGCCTAACCGCATCTACAATCATCCATTTTCCAATACATTCTGCATAGTAGCAAGGCTATACACATCCCTGGTCTACGGTCAGAGGGAATTCAATAGAGGCTTGATCCATGTTTGGACACTGTAAATGGATTTCTGGATTTTCAGTGTCATCCATAGCCTTCTGTAAACCAGGTGTTCACTATTTAAGCTCTGATACCATGCCCTCCTTTGGATTTGGATTTCATGATTTACAATCGTTGGATCACACAGACTGGTGTGCTTTTTCCATGTGGACTTAGTTGATGCCTCACTTAGATGGCTGCATGTTTGAAGACAAGCCTTTAAGACAAAGACATTATTCCTTCTGATAGTCTGGCACTATCTGTTTGCTTAGCCATACTTTGCTATAGCACCATATTTTCAGTGATCTCTTCATATGGGTGAGCATCAAGCACTGTCATATAATAATGACTAATTGTTCTTAGATTGAGGCTAGAATTAATTAGAAGCCTAAAATTCATTCATATATCTATGGTTTGTTTATATACGTCTCTGGTTCACCTTAGAGACATCATTGTCATTTTCTGTTAGAGAACATTATTCAGGATACATTTTTTTGCAAGACCAATGACTTCTTTATTGCAAATTCCTTTATTTAACAACATATACATTGTGATTATAAATGTGGACATCGCCAGGTGGAGTACAGAAGAATAAAGTTGACTAAAGAAAGAGATATCTCTCTAGGTTGCAACATCAGCACAGTCAGAGTGTAATTTCAAAGTAACCAAGAGAGGAGACATTTTAGGGCAGAGGGGTGTCAATAATGAAAAAGAAATGTAGCAAGCAGGGCAAGTCAGATAAAACTTGAGAAAAGAAAATTAAAACTGACATTTCAGAAGTTATAGGTAGTTTTTATGAAAGGGAGAAGGTGTGTGTGTCTAGAACATTTTTTAACTGTAAATTAGCTGGGGATTTACATTTCAGGTGAGGTCATCAACTTCGCATTCAATAGTCCAAACCACTCATGAAACCTTCCAACAGCTCATCCACACATGCGCCCCCCCCACCCTTGGATCACCACCATCCGTTTCACTCACGCCAACACCTATCGGCAGTAGGGACTCTTGCCTTGTCCCGTCCTCTGCTCTTCTGCTTTGCAACAGCCAAAGTCTGTTCTCTTTGCTATGAGAGCCTTCATCTTGGTTGGTTTTCTCCCTTATAGGGTCTCTATGAGTCAAATTTGACTTGATGGCCATAAGTTTGGTTTGTATATCACTGGACTCATAATATTTGTCCTTTCATAATTGACTACTTTCACTTTGCATATTATTTCCTAGGTCCATCCATGTTTTGAAGTACTTTGAAGTTTCTTCTTTTTTTTTTAGCAATGCATACTATACAGTCATGCTTATGTAACAAAGTTTGTTTATCTATTCTTCTACTGATGAACATTTAGGTTGAATCCATCTTCTTGCTATTGTGAATAATGCTGCAAGGGGTGTGCATATTTCTGTTCATGTTATGACTCTTACTCCTTTAGAATATATATCCAGTAGAGGGATTGCTGGAACATATGGAATTTCTATTTGCAGTTGTTGAAGGTAAAACCCTATCTCTTTCCACAGTGGTTGTACGTATTGACACTCCTATTAGCAGTGTATGAGGGTCCCCTTCTCTCCACAACCTGTCTAACATTTGTTATTTCCTAACTTTGCTGCCAATGTCATTGTTGCCAATCTCATTATTGTTTTGGTTTGCATCTCTGGATGGCTAGTGATTATGAGCATTTCTTCCCATGTTTCTTGGCTATTTATATGTCCTCTTTGGTGAACTGTCTGTTCATGCCCGTTGCCCACTTTTTAACTTTTTAATTAGGTTATTTGTTTTTTTCTTAAGGGGTTGCACTTTTTGTAGATTTTAGATATTCTTCCCTTGTCTGATGTGTTAATGGCAATCAGATTTTCCTACTTTTCAGGTTCTCTAAAGAGCAGTATTAGTACAGTAGTAAGTCTAAAGCTGGTTTGGCAGTGCAGGAAGAGTACATGGAATAAAGTGGGAGGTAATGAAGTAAAATGACCTTTTCTCCTTTATCTTTTTGTTCCTCACAATGATCACAATCCTGTGATAATGGACTTGGATTCCCAATTCTTTTATAGCTATTTTACCCAGTTTTTCTTCTTTTGGGCTCAGAGAATTTTTTGAGATAGATGGTATTGTTTTTTTCTTTAAATATGAGAAATGAGACCCAGTGAGTTTAGGTAGTTAATCCTCATCATTAGTAAATGTTAGAGCAGGTATTCAAACCTAGTTTTTCCTGATGTCAGAACTCAAGATTTTTATGCAAGTTAAAATATTAGTATGACATAGCAAATCTTGTACAGCACTTTTCCAGAAAAATAAAAATTCATTAGGTCGAGGAGTACAGATCCAGGAGGTACGGTTAGGTCTTTTAAGGAGTACACACTCTAGTCAACAAGGGTTCTAGTGCTTAGAAAAGAACAGAAGGCAGCTGTGGTTTCATCAGGATTTGAGACAAAAATTAAGAAAGATCTGTGCAGTTTCATGGTCTACCAAAGTGGTTAAGAGCACAAACACAGGAGCCAGATTATTTGTGTTCAAATACCAGCTCAAAAAATTCCTTGATTGATGGGTAAGTCATTGGATTTCTTTATGCTTCCATTTCCTAGCCTGTTCTATGGGGATAATAATAGTATTTCCCTCATGGGGTTGTTGTGAAGATTATGTAAGTTAATAACTATAAAGACATTTAGAACAGTGCCTGAAATATAAACCTAACTCAAGGCAACTTAGGCAATTCTGACTCATAGAATTGTTCCTTAGGCTGTCTAAGAAGGTAAAACATCATAGGAGCAGATAGTCTCATTCTTCTCCCCAAGAGGGTCAAGTAGATTTGAACTGCCAACCATTTGTTTATCAGTTCAACCCTGAAACACAAAAACCCACTACTATCCACTTGATTCCTATTAATAGCACCCCTATTTCGGGTTTTTGAGGTTTTATAAATCTTCCTGGAAATAGTCACTTCTTTAGCAACTAATGTGTTTGAAGGCCAACTTTGCAGTTAGCAATCCCACAATTATGCAGGGTTTTTTTTAAACCTCCTAGGAAGCACTAGTTAAATGTTATAAATGTTGTATTACAGATTCTTGTAATGCTGAGTGTCTTCCTCTGAAAAGAAAGGATGATGGGGTTTGCAAACCTAATTTCATTAATTTTGCAAGCATCCATTGAGGGCCAATTTGATTCCAGAAACTTTGCATCGCAGCTCCACAGATAAGGTCTGTTTTCTCATGGATCTCACAGTTTAGATGGAGGGTACAACCAGGTAAACAGATAATTATAACACAACACACGGTTCTGTGGAAATGTACAAGAAGGGCACTCTGAGTAGACATGGGTAGTGTCTTTACAGCAGGTGTGGCATCCAAGGTAAGAATTGATCCTCTAAGTTTTCCCAAGTGAAAACAACATTTCTGCTAGTTGCTAGTCTTTGACCTTCGTGGATTGATTCCCTAGTGTCATTTTTTTTCTTGCACTGTTTTCAAGGGAGCTGCCCAGCCCACGTGGATTGAAAAGCGAGTTCAGTGGCTGCCTACAGACTATTAGTCAGTTCTCTATCTTTCATTAGTAGATTTTAGGGAAACATTTTGTGAAGAATCCTGAAGTCATTAATGCTGCCCTTAGCTCTCATGACAAAGACAATGAATCAAGACTTCTGTCCAAAGGAAAGCGTCATCCATAAAGAGCAATGGCGCCTCAGCCCATTCATAGTGATTAAAGATTGCTTTGATGTTTTTTTGGCAAAAATCACATCAGCAAATTACATACTGTCTGCCTGGGTTGTCAGTCGTGGGCCTGAATTGGGAAACTACATTTTCCTTGTTTGGTTCTTAATATGTAAATATCTACTTCCAAACATAAGAGACCATGAATTGGTAAGATTGTGTCAGGATCTTCATTCCCGGATCTGCTTTTTACTATTTTCTCTTGGGCAGGTTGTTGGTACTATATGCCAGGTGTTGGAATGCTCGTTGCAAGTCTGACAGTTTAAACTCACCAACTGCTCCCTATGAGAACGATGAGGTTACCTGCTCCCATAGATATTAATAGCTTTGGAAACTTCTATAAAGGGTGGTTATGTGTTTCAACTGACTCCATTGCAATGGGTTTGGGTTATTGTTTGAGTCAGTTTTCATATCTCTAAATGGAAATAAGGAAGTTCTTATTTCCCATCACACTTATAGTTAGAAAAGCTTTCAATTTACTCACTTTCCACTAGTCTAAAGGATTGGATATCAAGTTACTGTACAATTTTGTCATATATGAAAATGAGCATGTCATTTTTAGCCATGCTATACTCGGTGCTCAACTAATACTTCTCCTATTCTCAATTTTAATTCTATAGAAGAAGATGTATCAAAGGAAACAACTTGGATTAGAATGATTAATTCTCATGGACTCCAGACTTTCTGGAGACATGGAGGCTAATGAACACCTGAAGTTAATGCTCTGAGGTAATCTTTTAAAATTAAGCAAGAGCACCCTCTGAAGTCTTCTTAAAAACAAGCAATAGTTTAACTAGTAAAAAAAAGTCTGCCTTGAACATAATGCTCTTTTAAGAATTATTTATGTGAGTCAAAGTTACAGCAACTTGAAAAGTTTTATAGGAACCTTAGAGGGCAGTGAATTTGTTTTAATAAGATGAGGAAAAACTCAGAAAAGAAGGTTCATAATGGGTTCATAGCTCAAAGAAAGTAATATTTGTCTATGAAGAAATAGTTGGACTGGTGAATGTTTTGCTGTGTAGATGTTCAAAACAACAATAAAAGTGTTCGTTCTATTCCCACCAACCTTGACTTGATTAGCCAGATTTTCTGTCGAACAGAGTAAGGATGAAACATAAGGCAGAACAGGCACTAGTCTTGTCTAACCGGACCCTTCCCTTTATTTTTAACTGCATCATAAAGCAACGTACCTCAAAAGTGATAGGCATTCAGCAAGCCTACATTGAATGATTGAGTGAAAAGGTGATTGATGGGCAAGCTGTGATGAGAAGGCGACTGGTCATAACAGAACTGTACTCAGAGGGTAGAAATCATTTGGATCACTAGCAATAATAAATATTCATGGGGGCTGAAAGCACCAAGGGAGGGATACAGTTTACCAGAGACGCGAGTCATTACTTTAACACTTTGTCCTGAGTTGTTTGAAGTCTTAAGTTAAAACTTTACATGATCTATTTCCTCTCAGGTAGATTCCAGCAAAGGAAGCTGACAGGCTATGCATTTTTTATTTTCTTATTATAGAGACTGAACCAATAAGTAACACTGGGGAAACCTTTTGAAGGGAAAAAGGAACTTTTGAAAACTATATAATGGGAATTCCACTACTCGTTGTTGTTGTTAGATGCCATCCTGTCTTCTGATTTATAGTAACCTGCTACAACAGAACATCACCTAATCCTGTGCCATCGTCACATTGTTCCTATGTTTGAGCCCTTTATTGTAACCATTGTGTCACTCCATCTCTCCGAGAGTTTTCCTTTTAGCTGACCCTCCACCTAACCCAACATGATGCCATTTTCCAGTGACCTCTCTCTCCTGGCTACATCCCTTGTTTTGTATGAAGGACTGCCTCTTGGTCTGTGTATACTTTGAGCAGAGCACAATCATCTGAAATTCCCATTCTTTTCAATAGTATCCATTATTTGTTATGACACACACAGTCTGATGCCTTTTCATAGTCAATAAAACACAAGTAAAACGTTGTAGTTATCTTCTGCTTCCAGCCATGACTCATCTAGTGTCAGCAATGATATTCCTTGTGCCGTGTCCTCTTCTGAATATGACTTTCATTTCTGATAGCTGACTCTTGATGTACTGCTGCATGCATTGCTGACTTATCTTCAGCAAAATTTTACTTGCATGTGAACTAATATTATTGTTCAATAATATGTATTTGTTCCAGTGGGTTGGCCAGGTAGCTTGTCTTAAAAATTTCTTAGTATAGACTAGCAAGTGCTTCCAGTGCTGCACCAGGTTTTGGAAACATTTCAGTTGATATTTTTTCATTTTTGAAGCCATAGTTTCCCCTTGTTTCTTAATTAAATGCTACCTCTTAACATTTTTGAATGTCTACACATTCTTTTTCATATAGTGATTCTGTGTATTTATTCAATTTTCTTTTGATGTTTTCTGTGTGATTCAATATTTTGCCCACAGCAACTTTCAATATTGCAACTTGGGGCTTGAATTTTTCCTTCAGTTTTCTCAGACAGAGACATGCTGAGCATGGACTTTCTTTTTGGTTTTCTAACTCCATCTCTTTGTACATTCATCATAACCCTTTCTTTGTCTTCCCCCTCCCTCTCCCTTCCCCCCTCCCTCCTGAACCCTTCATAATTCATAATTCATAGGGAGGGGGAAAATGAGCAAATGATATTGAGGGAAGTCTAAAGTAGAGGGCAAATATTTTGAGATTAATGAGGGCAACAGGTGTACATATGTGCTTGACTCAATGGATGGATGTATGGACTGTGATTAGAATTGTACGAGCCCTCAATAAAATAATTTTAAGTTCATAAATA
>NW_022109980.1:2723291-2741571 GCF_000313985.2 Echinops telfairi | reverse complement strand
TTCCCCCCTCCCTCCTGAACCCTTCATAATTCATAATTCATAGGGAGGGGGAAAATGAGCAAATGATATTGAGGGAAGGCTAAAGTAGAGGGCAAATATTTTGAGATTAATGAGGGCAACAGGTGTACATATGTGCTTGACTCAATGGATGTATGTATGGACTGTGATTAGAATTGTACGAGCCCTCAATAAAATAATTTTTTTTAAAAGTAAAGGATGGCAAGCCATTATCTCATGAAAAGGACATCACGTTTGGTACAGTGGAGGGCCACTGGAGAAGAGGAAGACCCTTGGTAAGATGATTGACACAGTGGCTGCAACAATGAGCTCAAACATAGCAGCAATTGTGGATATGATAGAATACTGGACATTGTTTCATTCTGTTGTGCATATTGTCATTGTAAGAACCAACTCGACAGCATCTAAGAAAAACAAACAACAGTACTTGGGATATAGATCTTTATGCATTCCACTTAATTTTTTTATGACCTCCAATTTTCCTAAATTTATATATTTTAAATTCCATGTTCTGAGTATTAATGGATGTTTGCAGCTGATTCTTCTCATTTTGAGTCATGGTCCATCAGAAAATGAAGGATCTGAAGGCCTTGCTCCATCCACATCATTAAAGTTATCTCTACTTTAATGTCATCTCTACTTTAATGTCATCTCTACTTAGAGGAAGCAGGTCTTCCCCAGTCGTATTTTGAGCACTTTCTAACCAAAGGGCACATCTTCTGGCACTATATCAGACAATGTTCTGCTGGAACTCATAACATGCTGGTATTCATAACATTTTCAATGGCAAATCTTTCAGAAGTGTATATGGCCTATTATTTATTTCTAGTTTGTTCTTAATATGGAAGCTCCATTGAAATTTGTGTGTGACCCTGCTGGTATTTGAAACACTGGTGGCAGAGTTCCTAGCATCACAGCAACATTGAAACCACCATAGGATGACAGACTGACAGATGAGAGGTTGAACACTCTCAGTAATCAGGGTACAATCAATTTGGAAAATAATTTGATATTATTAGGTAAGGCTGGAGACATGCATCTATACAATAAATTCCAGAAAGACTTTTGCTCATGAATGGCAAAAACATGCTCACAGAAATATCACTTAGATGCTCACAGAACATGCTCACAGATTATCTCTTATGAGTCTTATATACATCGAGGAACCCTAAATGTGCATTTATGGATAAAAGATTATAAGCTTGTGTACTATATATACAATAGTATGCATACAGCAGTACAAATGATTCTATTAGAACTATGCACATCAGTATGCATCTCAAAAGCCAACATTTTGAGAGAATAAAGAATATTACTTATGGAACAAAACATAACTTTAATATAAAACCTGAAACAACACTATAAGTTGTTTATGAATATATGCTGATACGGACAAGGAGATCAAACAAAACATGCATGGAATAGCAAACAATAAATTGATGATAGTGCTTCCTCCTGATGAGGCAGTAAATGAAAAGGAACAGAAAAAGATATTTGGATGGATTCAATTATATCTGTGGTATTTTATTTTATAAAGCAAGTGATAACTATGAGGATGTTTGGAGTATTTCTTATACATTTTGCAATTCTTAAATAAAGAAATATAAATTTCAAAATGTGCACCCAATGCATTTCCTATCAGACTTGTAACCATCATTTCTGTGCTTGGCTAGATTTAATTTTGGAACTTGCCTTCAAATTACCTAGCCGAAGTGAGAATTCCTACTGACCATAGAAGATTGTACAGTGCAATGAACCAGTGTGCTTGTGGTGTGGGCTGAAACAGAAGAATGGCTTCATTGTTAAAAATAATTATTTTGCACAACAATAATTTCAGTTGTCCAAACCAATTTTAAATGGTCTTTGCAAGGGTTTAAGTATATTTCTGCTGCATTCAGTATGCTGCAATATGGAAATTGTACCATTTTCTTTTCTCACTGATAATGAGTATGAGATTAAATGAACAATTTTCAAAATTAATTTATATATAATTGATTTCTATAAAACCCAGCACCTCTTACATCAAGATAAAGGTGTAGCTCTTAATTGGGACATTTCAACATTACATTAGAATCCCATTATGGGAAAGGCAAGATCCTATTTCTGCGGAGGTAGAGGTTATATGTCTCCATCTTAAGAGAGCTTTACCAAAGCATGGAAGAACTCATTCTTACTAGACCCGGATGAGGGATATTTTGCTAATTCCATAGATGTTCATGTGAAGCATTTGCAATTATATCCACCTTTGGCTTTTGGTGTATTGAACACTTTGGCTGAATACCTAATGTTTGCAGCTACCGTGAGTTGTTTATCATAATTAGTTCCACCAAAGCAGCTTTCCATCATTAGAAACAACTTGCACATGAACATGGCCTAAATAAATATCTAGATTGCCTCCCAATTAAAATTCACATTATGCATATTATGTCATCGAATATTTTTTCTCCTTAGTTATTCATACAATAAATCATTAGAAACATTTTTTGTAGTGCTGGGGTGGAACCTGGTAATTAATTACCTATTGACAATGAAAGATGCAAACAAGAGGAAGTAATAAGGTCTTAGCTCTTGGATGATTCCTGTGGTCATCTTCATTACTCTGGATTCCATCTGAATTTTTGAAGGAATTGTGAGCACAATTAAAGAAGGCAACAGCTGTCATGAAGTCGGACCTGACACCACACTTATTTCATTTTTCTAATTTACCGAATTTTGTCAAATGTCTGACTTGATTAGGCAGGTCAATTTGAACTTTAATTTTTAAGCAGAACAAAATTTGTAGATAATTTTTTATTTGGGGGATAGGTCGTGGTGCAATGAGAATAATGATTTCTCTTCACTAAAGTGAGTGTGTGTTTGTAGGTGTGTAGGTAGAGAAGGATAGTCATTAGTTTCACTTCTGATGCTGTTGGCAACTTAAAGTTAACTCTCAATGTAATAGAATCATTATAGCCAATAGGCTAGTAATATATTATCTTAAAGAGTATTTATTAGAAGGATAAAAAGAATGAGAGAGGGCCTTGGAAGCTTTCATAAAGTTGTTCATTGGTGTGTTCCAACCCAGTAGAAGATAATTTCTTTAAGGTTATAGACAATCTGTCTTATTCATCAATATTCAGTATGTAGGAGGTACTAAACAATTATTTGTTGAATGAATGATAGAAATTATAAAGGTAAATGACCAAATAAACAGACTTAACTGAATGATTTAAGTATAATAAATACATATTATTCACAAAGCATGTGGGATGCACCTAACTGCATATAGTGTTAGATGAATAGGATTAAAACCCACATAATTTGGGCCACCAAGATATTAGAGGGCTCACTAGGATTTTAGAGGGACAATAGGAGAAGAAAATAATCCCAGAGCCTTGGGATATAATCTGTTTAACAGCCGTTCCTGAGGGAGCTTTGATGTCAGGTACCCATAGCAGATTCAGACCGAGGCAACCTAGGTTAACAAATGTATCTCTTCGGTGTTGTCGCGTTAGCTCTGACTCATAAAGATCCTGGGTATAACACTGCTCCTTCCTGCACCAGCCTCACGATTGTTGTCTCACTCAAGCCCATTGTTGCAGAGGCTGTTGACCCATCTCATTGAAGGTCTTCTTCTCTTGTTCTTCCCCTCTGCAGTAGTAAGTCTTTTTCCAGGACTGGTCTCCCCTGAGAGCATGTCCAAAGTATGTGAGATGAAGTCTCAACATCCTTGCTTCTAAGAAATATTCTAGTTTTAATTTTTCCAAGACTGATGCTTTACTTTTGGCAGACACCACCACCGTAATTCAAATGCGCTAAATTTTCTTTTTGTCTGCCTCAATCAATGTCTAGCTTTCACAAGCATATGAGGTAATTGAATATACTATGCCTTGGGTCAGGTGCACCTCAGTCCTCAAAGTAGCATTTTTGCTTTTCAATGCGTTAAAGAAGTTTTATGCAGCAGACTTGCCATAAAAGCAGACTGCTGCTTTTATGATCATTGATTAAGGATCCAAGCAAGACAGAATTCTTGACAACTTCAATCTTATCTCTCTTTATCAAACTGTTATCTATTGGTCCAGTTGTGAGGAGTTGGGTGCTCTTGACATTGAGTTGTAATCCACACTGAAGGCTGTAACCTGTGATCTTCAAGTTTTCAAGTCCTCCTCACTTTCAACAAGCAAGTTTGTGCCATCTGCATATCACAGTTTGTTAATAAGCTTTCTTCTCATCCTGATGCTATGTTCATATAAAGACTTATATATCCCTCTCCATTGTGTTCTTGCCTGAATAATTTCTGCAGAGAAGTAAGTCTGAGTATAGTCTTATCAGTTTTCCTTGGTAGGAAAACCATTCTTTTTCCCCTAGCTGCCCTCAGGATTATCACTTTTGTTCTTGAAATAGGAGAGTTTGGCTGGCTGTACTTCCTTAGGACAAATTTGTTAGACATACTGGAAGTTCATGATATCGTCCGTATTCCTTACCAACACCACAATTCAAAGGCATTCATTAATCTTCACTCTCCCTTATATGTTGTCCAGCTCTTCCATGCATATAATGCGATTGAAAGTATCATAGCTTGGGCCAGGACACCATAGTTCTCAAGGTGACATCTTTGCTTTTTAGAGGTCTTTTGCAGAAGATTTATCCCAAGCAATATGTCCTATGAAGTTTTTATGGATGTTTCCCTGAATGCTGATTGTGAATCTAAGTAAAATGAGATCACAGCGGCAATCTTTTCTCCATGTATCATGATTTGTATTGGTCCAGTTATGAGGATATTTTTTTCTTTCTGTTGAGGCTTAATCTATACCACAGGCTATAATCTTTGACTTAATTAATAGATATTTCAAGTCCCCATTTACTTTCAACAACCAAGGTCATGCTCTTTGCATATTGAAGGTTATAAAAGACTCTTTTTCAATCCTGATGCTGGATTCTTCATATTATTCAGTTTCTCAGACTATTTGTTCAGTACAGTATACAGATTAAATAAGTATGGTGAAAGGGTATGACATTGATGTACAACTTTACTGATTTTTCACCGCACAGTTCACTTGTTCTGTTTGAAGAACTACATCTTGGTCTATGTACAGGTTCCACGTGAGCTCAATTCAGTGTTCTGAAATTTCTATTCTTTGCAATGTTATCCATATGACCCACCCAGTCAAGTGACTGTGCATAGTCTACGAAACACAGCTCAACATCGTGCTGTTATTCTCTGCTTTCAACCAAGGCCCACCTGATCCCAGCAATGCTCTTTTCTTCTGAATGGGCTTGCGTTTCTGTCAGACTCTTGTTGATGTACTGCAGCGATTGTTTTTGGATTATATTCAGCAAAAATTTTACTTGTGATATTAATGATATTGTTTGGCAAGTTGTACATTCTGTTGGAATATCTTCCTTTATAGTGAGCACAAATATGGATCTTTTCCCATAATTTGCCATGTAGCTATCTCCAAAATTTACTGACATAGACCAGTGAGCACTCTCAGAATTCACGTGGTCTAATATATTTGCAGTGACAAGTTCAAGAGAAATGGGGTTACATTTAGTGTGTGTGTGTGTGTGTGTGTGTGTGTGTGTGTGTGTGTGTGTGTATACATAGATAGATATTTCAAAGGGATTGGAGGAATTCAGTTCCCAGGAAACAAGCACAGGAAGAGCTCTTCAGTAACTATCACAGAGGTCCCAACTGGAGAGACGTCCTGTGCTCTCTGGAAATCAGAAAATCAACTTAAAAGGCAAGTACAACAAAGTTATTTAAAGTTGGAGATGAGCAAAGCCTTTCACCGTCGACCAGTACTCCAAGCCACACCACCTGATCTTTCTCGGTTCCAATTACGAACCTCTGCCCTCATTGGCCTCTGGGTGCCCTCCAAAGTGGACAGCTGCCCTTGTGGGAAAGTTGGCGCATACATCCATCTTCACTATCTAAGTGATGCTTTTTCCAGCATATTCCTTAGAATTGAGGATGGTGAGACTTTGTTTCACCTGCTTGTGGATATGTGAGCAGAAGGATCCAGTCCCTGGAGAAGGGCTTTATGCTTGACATAGGGTCAGGGGGGAAGAGGAAATCCTCAATAAAATGGATTGACATACAGTGGCTGCAACAATCTGCTCAATGACATTAAAGATTGCGAGGATGGCACTATTGCATTCTGTTGTACAGAGGGCCAATCTGAGTGGGCACCAACCTGATAGCCACTACAACCACAGGGACTGCTGGTGAAACCCCGAGAGTTTGAACATTAATTATAAGGCCACGGCCACAGTTTTATTAATAATGTCATTGGAAAATATGTCTTAACCATTGAATATAAAACTGATGATCTTCTCTGTAAATCTTCACCTAATTCACACACAAATAACGTCATTGGAAGCAAAGTGATGAACAAATAGTGTAAGAAACATGTTATCATCAGTTTTACTTATCTGAGGAAAAAAGGAAGTGGATTTCAGGTGATTCTACAAACACTTATTGTGTACCTATTATTATATATTAGTGAACAAAATATATACAGTCCAGTGTGGGGTACCGGAATAGTTAAGGATACCTGTAACTAGCCAGAGTTTGAGCTTCCATTGATCTCTTCAATCCTTTGATAAACTCCATGAGTGAAATTTGTCTAGAGATGGGCAGGCTGACATGGATTCTGGAACTAGAGTGTCTAATTTCAAATATATCTGTAGGATCTGGCCAGGAAAACAGAAACAATTCTAGATTTTTCTACTACAGGGGATTTAATATGGGGACTTGGCTAGATGAATAATGGGAATTTGGAAATTAGCAACAAGAGGAAGCTGTTTCCATGTATAGGGCTGCTTGTGTTAGCAGAATACAGAGCTGGATCATCTTGTTGAAACTAAAATTTAGGCATGGCCTTTCCAGATAAACCTGGGGCTATGGAGTAAGGAAGGACCCCTGGTAGCACAGTGGTTATGAGTTGGGATGCAAACTATAAGGTCAGCAGTTCAAAACTACTAGCGACTCCGGGAGAAAGATGGGGTTGCTACTACCATGAAAAGTTGCAGTTTTGGAAACCCATGAGGGCAGTGCTATATTGCCTTATAGGGTCACTGAGAGTTGGCATTGACTTACTGGCAGTGAATTTTGAGTGAGATGGAGGAAGAACTGTTTCGCGGAGGTGGGGGAGGCACAGCTGCTTCCTGCTACAGGAAGGAGAGAGAGAAAAAGCACTCTGCCTTTTCCTGATCGGTAATTTTCAAACAATGCACTCCATTAGCTGAAATTGCTTGAAAGCCAGAGGAACCTGAAAAATAGAGCTGCTTGTGATGAAGAGCAGCACAGTGGTAAATCTAAAGCAGATAACAGGTACAAATGCCAAGCACTGTCATTTATTTACTGTGACTTTGGGTAAATGTCCTCATGGCTCAGTTTTTAACATATAAAGTAGAGATTATGAAGTAGTACCTCTCCATAATTGTCAGGACAAGGGAGTGTTCCGTGCCTTTGTTCATGGGGTTGCCATGAGCCACTAGCCAATTGACAGCTAACAAAGCTGTCAATGCAGCTGACAAAATCCTCTTTATAGGGTAACTGTGAGAATTAAATGAGTAGATACATGCAGAATGCTTAGAACAGTGTCATATAGCAAGCACTCCAAGTCTTTCAATAAGATGTAACATGATATAATAAGGTATGGACAAGAGATATCATTATTTTAAAATTACATACCTTATCACAGCTCAGTGTGTTTACTTAAGGCCTTAGTTAGGGAACTCATAGATCAAATGTCTGCAAAAAACACTTAACGGGAAATGAATGAATCTGCCTCTTCCTATCAGTGGCATGCCTCTCTAGAAGTCATTCTCATAAACCTACACAGTGTTCCAGCCAGAACTGAGGGAATCTCATGAATCATTTGATAGCCAAGCCTCTGCCAGCACATTCAGCAGGAAGCACTCAATATAACCTGCGGTGTTAAATTAGTATGACTTTGGTCCCATCAGATAAAAAGAAACAAAAGAAAGCACTATTAAGACTTTATCCCACAAACCAGTACTCTGTGCTGGTTTTGAAAAATATATACATCAATCTTTAATATTCCTTTAAATGATCCTAATCAAAGTCTGAAATAAAAAAATGAGAGCTGATTATAAAAGGGCAAATGAGAATAAGGTGTAGATAAGAGCAAATACATAGAAATGTGAGAGAGCGAGTTCACTGGGTTTATAGATACCTACAAAATTATAGCATATTATTTAAGGGTAAAAAGGGCATAAAATGTCCAATCAATAAAGGGAGTTATTACATGAGTACAACCTTCTTTATGTACATGAAAAAACATCAGGTGATATATGCATGAAAAGAAGAGAGAAAGAAAGCTCCCGGTAGCAGGGTGGTGTTTCATTCTTTAATCTTACAACGGACTCTGCTTCTGTGGCTTTGGGGCTTGAGTTGGGAGACAACATGGGTGGCAGTCTAGCAGGTATTTCACATCTTTAATGTCCTTGTGAGGAACCCATTGGCAGGACCTGCCAGGTAGATGTCTTTAATTACATTACAAAATATCATTTTTTCATTACTGTAAATGAAGATAAAATTGCAGAATTGGTGAAGATGTATATTTTGGTTTGTCTTAATAATCAGATTACATTGTTAAGCACAATAATTTGCTATTGGGTGAATTCTTAAAATTTTAACTCTCAATCCTACTTTGGCCTCTCTAATGTAGAAATTTTAGATTGAAAATTTGGGGGACATGAATTATGGAGATATATGTTCTGGGTCCTGTATATCTTTGTATGGCTAGACTTGGCTGAAATGTTGACATTTTATCCAAAATGAAATATTGGATGGTATTTTATGTTAGTTTGTCCTACACTAGACTGTGGACATCATGGGAGCAGGAAGTCATTTGCCCTATTCAACAAACCCTAGTTGCATGGTCAGTTAGATGTGACACTGCTAAATGCAGTGTTGGCAGTTCAAACCCACTAGATGCTGTGCAGAAGACTGATAATACTTCTGCTCATGTTAAGATTTACAGCCATGGATATCCAAAGGGCAGATCTGAATTTTATGTCAGAATAGACTCAATGACAGTATGTTTGAGTTTTGTACTCACCATTGTCATCAATTCTAACTCTGGCAACCCCTTATGTGTCAGAGTAGAACTATATTTTAAAATGCTTTCTGGCATTGATTTTCAGAAGGATATCCTGTTGCTTTGAGGTGCCATTGTGTCAGTCTGACCCATGGTGACCTTATGCACAACAGAAAAAAACACTACCCAGTCCCGAGTCATCCTCACACTTAGTACTATTTTGAGTCTATTGTTGCAACCATTGTGCCCACCCATCTTCAGGAGGGCCTACCTCTTATTCATTACCCCTCTTCTTTACCAAACATGATGTCCTTCTCCAGGGATTGGCCTCTCTTGACAACATGTCCAAAGTATGTGAGGTAGCTAATTTATTATGCCAACCTGGCCGATAAACACATGTGGGGTTAATTGAAGGGTGGAGGGATAAATAGCTTGGTGAGCCTTGCCTTTCTAGTTCTTGGGTCTCTTGCTTTGTGATGGTTAGACCAGGGTGCAGCTGCCTTAGCCAGTTCCCTGTGTCAGCTGGCAAGGCTCACTTCCTGCAAGACATCCCTGAGGAGAAGCAGCATGGACCTGCCCCGATGCAGCCCTGGGTGCTGGAGCAGCCATGTGGATACCGCTGCCAGCACTGAGATGCTTACACATTCACTGACTCAGCTTTTCTCCTGCAGTCGGTGTCATAGTGTGTTTTGTGAGATGGAGGAGGACTTTATGGATTGCTGTCGGACATATGGGTTAATGATGGACTTGTGGGCTTGGGCAGCACTGGGTTGGGATGTTTTCTTGATGTACACTTAACTTTTATATAAAATTCTCTCTTATACATAAGTTTCTGTGGATTTGTTTCTCTTATGTACCCAGACTAATACAGTATGTAATACAAAATCTCCCCATCCTTGATTCTAAGGAGCGCTCTGGCCTTAACTTCTTCCAAAACAGATCTATTTGTCCTATTAGCAATCCATGGTACATTCAATATTCACAATATTTCAATATTCACAATTAAAATGCACCGATTCTTCTTTGGTCTTCCTCAATCAATGTCCAACTTTCAAACGCATATGTGGCAATTCAGAATACCATAACTTGGGTCAGGCACACCTTAGGCCTCAAAAATAACATCCCTGCTTTTCAACACTTTAAGAGATCTTGTGCAGAAATTTTATCCAATGCAATGTGTGCTTTGATTTCTTGATTACTGCTTCCATGAACATTGATTGAGGATCCAAGCAAAATTAAATTCTTAGAAACCTCAATTGTTTGTCTGTTTGACATGGTGTCATCTACTGGTCCAGTTGTGAGAAGTTTACTTTTCTTTACATTGAGTAATAAACCATATCGAAAGTGGCAGTTCTTGATGCTCATCAGCAAATGCTTCAATTCCTTTTTTTCCAGCGAGCAAGGTTGTGTCATCTACATACCACAGGTTGTTAATAAGCCTTCCTCCAATCCTAATACCACATTCTTCTTCATATAGTCCAGCATCTCAGATTTTTCGCTTAGCATACAATTAGAATAAGTGTGGTGAAAGTATACAACAATGAAACACACCTTTCCTGATTTTGAACCTTGCTTTTTTTCACACCTATTAGATCATGTACACATTCTGTATGAGCAAAATGAAGTATGCTGGACTTCCAGTTCTTTTTATAGTTTGTTATTACCCACATAGTTAAATTACTTTGAATAATCAATAAGACACAAGGAAAGGTCTTTCTGATATTCTCTGCCTTCAGCCAAGGGTCACTTAACATCAGCAATGTTATCCCTCATGCCAGGTCCCCTTCGGAATCCAGCCTGAATTTCAGGAAGCTCCCTGTCAATATACTGCTGCAACTACTTTTGATTTATCTTCAATGACATTTTACTTATTAATGCTATTATTCAATAATGTCCACCTTCTACTAGGTCACCTTTCTCTGGAGTCAAGAATTATGGATATCTTCTAGTCAATTGGTCTGGCAGCTCTCTTCCAAATGTCTTGGCATAGATGAATGAAAACTTCCAGTTCATCATCAGCTTGTTGAAACTTTCCAGGTGGTATTCCATCCATTCCTAGAGGCTTGCTTTGGACTAATACCTGCAGTACAATCAGTTGATCGTTCGAGGGGGTACCCCCCAAAAAAGTTTTTTTTTTTCAATTCTATGTATTTAATTTATTTTACAAAACAACCTTGTCACCTTCACACTCTCCACGTGTACTCTCCATGACACTTAATAAATTTGTCAAATCTGCGATTCCATTCTGGAAAACATTTTTCAAACTCATCTTTTTGGATGACTGTCAGCATCTCCCTCATTTTTTTTCCTTCACTTCTTCGATGTCATCAAATCGCTGTCCTTTCATGTCCCTCTGCATTCTGGGAAACAAAAAGATGTTGTACGGAGTGAGGTCAGGTGATTAAGGTGTGTGGGGCTATGAGGTAAACACCGGTGAGAGGTATGCTGTGTTTTGCCAAAAACTGGCGACTGAGATGGCTGCAACGGCAGGTGCGTTGTTATGCTGGCAAAACCAGCCCCCCATCTGCCACAAATCAGGCATTTTTTCTTGCACGCTGTTACCCAATCTTTTCAGAACCTCTACATAGAAAGCTTGATGAACAGTCTGACCTGGGGGAAAGAACACCAAATGCACGATGAGTCGACATTTGGCCCGTTCAGGAAGTTGATGGAACGTCCTGAACAAGGGTTGTCATCAATTGACATTTCACGAGAAAAACCACTTGTACATTTGAGTTATTCCTATAGCGTTGTCCTCGTAAGCTGTGTTCAACATCATAGTAGTTTCTATGGCATTTTCCCAAGCAGGAAACAAAATTTCACAGCCACACACTGTTCTCTTAAATCAGCCATCACAAAAAAATGAGGTTCGAGCGAAACTGCTTTTATGAAAAAATTCACTGTGGCCAGAGAGAACCTTTTCAGGTGATGCTGCTGGGTGCCTTAGTGGGAAAAGAATGCATTCTATGGAAGCTCCATCCAGTGGAGCTTTTTCCCGTTTTTTTTCTTTTTCTTTTTTCTTGGGGGCGGGTACCCCTTATATACTTCTTGAAATATTTTCATGTTGACCAGTTCTTTTTGGTATTCTGTATATTCCTTCTATATATTTTTGATGCTTTTGTTAATGTTCAACATTTTGTTCATAGAATCCATCAGTATTGGAACTTGAAGCTTGAATTTCTCTCCAATTCTTTCATCTTGAGATATGCTGAGCATGTTCTTCCTTTTTGACTTTCTCACTCCAGGCTTTTGCACATTTCATGACAATGCTTTACTTTTTCTTCTTTAGCTGTCATTTAAAATTTCCTGGTCAGCTCTGTTACTCCATTTTTTTATTCCATTTGCTTTAGTTCTCTATGTTTAATAACAAGTTTCAGATTCTCTTCTGACGTCCACGTTCTCAATTGTATTTTAAGTGACCCTTTGCTTTCTTCATGTATGGTGCTCTTGATGTCATCTCACAACTCATTAGGTCTTTTGTCATTAGTGTTCAGTCATTAAAGACGTCCTTGAGATGTGCTCAAAATTCAGGTGGGATATACTCAAAGTCATATTTTGGCTTTTCTGGGCATATTTTTATGTTCTTCATCTTCAACTTATATATGATTAATTGATTACCTCATTTTGACTGTTGATATTAGGCTTCTCTATCATCTTTTCACACAAATGTATTCAACTCGACTCCTATGTATTCCTTCTGGTGACCCCATGTGTATACTTACTGTTTGTCTTACTGACAAAAGCTATTTGAAATGAAGAAATTGTTGGTTTTGCAGAATTATTTTATATTGTGATCTCCAGTTTTGTGTCTAACACCAAGGCTGTATTTCCCAACTACTATTCCGTCCTCTTTGTTTCCAACTTTTGCATTATAATCACCAAAAATAATCACGGTCTCTTGATTGCATGCTTGATCAATTTCAGAATGAAAAAGTTGGTACAATTATTAAATTGCTTGACCTTAGCTTTAGTTTTAGTGCATGAATTTGAATATTAATTATATTAACTTAATTTCCTTATATGGGAATAGATATTATCCTATCATCGACAGCATTGTACATCAAAATGTATTTTCAAATATCCTTTTTGACAATGAATATGATATCATGACTC
Source organism: Echinops telfairi (assembly GCF_000313985.2). Taxonomy (NCBI): domain Eukaryota; kingdom Metazoa; phylum Chordata; class Mammalia; order Afrosoricida; family Tenrecidae; genus Echinops; species Echinops telfairi. The sequence continues at coordinate 2,728,390 of NW_022109980.1, read as the reverse complement.
TTTAATTTGTCATCCCAATAGAGTAAACCATAATTCTCTGATTCAAAATGACCAACATCAGTCTACTAATGCCTAGAGTATAAGCTTTTATGCATTCCCTTTAATTTTTGATGATTTTTTATTTTCCTAGATTCATATTTCATGCATTCTATGTTCTGATAATAATAGACAATTACTGCTATTTCTTCTCATTTTGAATTGTATACCACCAACAACTGAAAGTCCCAAAAGCTTTCACTCCATCCTTGCCATTTTCATCAGCTCTACTCTGAGAAAGTAGCCTATCCTCAGTCATATTTTGAGTGCCTTCTGAGCTGAGGGGCTCATCTTTTGGCATGATATCTAGCAATATTCAGCTGGAATTTATAAGGCTTTCAGACGTTAACGTCTCAGAAGTGGGCAGCCTATTTCTTCTTCATTGTCTATTCTTAGTCTGGAAGCTTCAATGAAATCTGTTTGTTCACCTTGGGAGACCCCACTGACATATGAAATATCAGTGATATAGCTTCCAGCGTCATAGCAACATGCAAGCCACCACCATATGACAAACTGACAGTGTTGGAGAATAAGTCTTACAATCCATTTAATATGTTATTTATTTTTCCCAGAGAAGTTATAATTAAGGTAATGATACCTTTTTAAACTTACATCAAGGCAATATGGTAAAACCTCCTTGACAGTTTCTCAGGGTTGTTATGAAAACCAAATGACTCAATGGATAAGGAAGGGTCATGTACTAGGGATCCATAATTCTGTATAATTATGGCTGGTTTGTTTGGTTTAAATAAAAGGAGCATATTATCAGGCTGGTCACACTTTTTCATGTCATTTCTTCAGGTAGATATAAATACCCTGATTCTAAATATTATTGGACATTTGTTCTCATTTGCTTTCTGTTAGTTGTCTTTATTTAAAGAATAGTTCTGATTTATGTGCATAGCCACAACTTCACTTAAAAATACACAAAAAATGAGAAATTCTAATTTTAGTAATGATTTATGATAAAACAAATAACTCAAAAACACATTATAGCTATTTGCTGTTGGGGGAATAATGTGTATACTTCTTGGAAGTTATATAGAGAATTAGTTCCTTAGCAAGTATTTCTTGAACTTGTTATATGGCCACTCTTCACCAAAAGCAGTAATAATAATAATCCCAAACTCATTGCTTCTTAGTCAAGTCCAATTCACAATGACCCAATAGGAAAGAGTAGAAGCGCCCCACTCTGCATTAAAAGGTATACAACTGCATTATTAGGCATTAAGTACATATTTAGGTGATGACTTCGGTTAAGTTCTGTGATAGATACTGACACAAGATGTAGATGAATGAAGGAAAATTACTACCCAGAAGTTAATTGTCTGATGAAGAAATACAGATTTGGTAAGCAGATAAGTGCCATGAATAAGTATTTATAGAGCATTAATGGAGGGCTAAAGACAAAGTTACTTAAATAACAGCTTTATGGGGTACGGGGTGCTTGGCAAGATGAAGCAATGAGGGCTCTGTATTGCAAGATCAGTGAGAGGACAGAAAGCAGTGGAAGCATAAAGATTTTGCATGGAAAGCAGTACATTAAGCAAAATTCTATGTGTCCTAAACTCTCTGAAAAACTTTGGTTTATCTGATATGAACATTGCATGGGGTCATAACAAAAAAAAAGCATGGAAATGCATTTTGAGTCCATACCATAAAAGATAATTATCATTCATAAAAGAACTGGGGGAGCTATTAGATGGTTTTGAGTCAAGGTATAACTTGGTTTATTTTGCCTTTTAGAAAGATTAGTCTAGCCGCATTCTGGAGCATAGATTTTAAGGTGACAATTTTAGAGGCATAAAAACTGTCGAAGAAGTGTTACAATAATCATGTCAAGATATTATATTAGGGATGGGAAGGAAACATTTGTTTTGAGAAGTTATTCTAAAGTAGAAGCTGCAGAATTTAGAGGTTATATAGAATATGTGTTGGGTGGAGGGGCTAAAAGAATCAAAGGGAGAATTTTATGGTTATGAGTCTGAGAAATACAATAGATATTGATGTTAAAACTTGGATTAGGGAATTTGAAGTAGGAATAAATTTAGAGAAAAGGTAATAGTTTATTGATTATGTTATTTTCAATAGTCAAATGAATGCACAGATAGAAGACAATGTTTCTGTCCTTTTAGAGTCTACTATTTGTTTAGAAGGCCAGACTACATATCCTTCAAGTGGTTTCTTCTGTAGAGAAAATTTCAGCAAGATTCACAAGCATATTCTGTGCCATAGAAGACTTAAAAAAAGAGGTGAAATTAAAGATGGTTCTAGAAAATGAGTAAGAATTCATGGCAGTGACTCATAGGAAAGCCATTATAGGCAGATGGAACAAAATGAACGGAGACAGGTGTGATAGTTGGATTTTGTGTCAACTTGGCTGGGCCAGGATTGTCAGTGATTTGGCAGTTGAAGCCTATTAATCTGCCACAAGGTGACATAACGTAATGTAATCAAACCATGGTAAGATCTGCTCTGTGCATCCAATCACTTGTAAGAAGATTAGGACAGAGTAAAAAACCCTTATCGGGTCACAGGCATGATGCAAATGAAAGGAGGATTACTAGAAGGTGAAGTCTGTGTCATACATAAGTAGACACTGAGGATAAGTTTGCTTGCTGCTGGATGGCTCTGGGTCCTGCATCTGGCTCATCCATCTCCAGTTCTTTAGATTTGAGCCAATGGCATGCTATACTACCTGCCTGTGAGTTTCAGAGGTCTGCCATCTAACATACCAACGTTGGATTCATTCACCTATGCAGTTTCCAGCCTGTTGCATTCCTACAAACATTGGGTTCATCAGCCCTTGCAGCTACAGGACTCAGGAAAAGTCTCCCACCTACCACCTGACCCATGGCCTTAATACCGGCCTGGACTTGGAATCGGCCACTACTACAGCTATGTGAGCCATTTTATTGATATATTTTTTCTGTATATACTTATATAGTAAGTGTCACTAGTTTTGCTTTTCTAGGGAACCCAGATGAATACAACAGGGATCTGTGAAAGATCCTGGAATATTTGGAAACTGTAAGATATTTGAAGTAGCTAAAGTGTATATTTGAAAATGGTGGCAAAGGAAGAATAAAATTAGGCTTCTATCAGTTTCAAAGTCAAGATTATAGACATTTAAACCCTGTAGACAATTATAGCCAATGAAAATATGGAGCAGAAGAATAATATTCACAGTTTGGTGTATGCAATTAAGTATGCTATTGAGTTCAAAAGGGATCAGAAAGGAAATCTAGATTTCCTTTTGTGTTAGGCCAGGTTGACTAGAGAAACAAGGCAGAGACACTCATTTGTAAGAAAGATCTTTATATCAAGAAGTAATTATATATCAAGACAACATCCCAGCACAGTCCAACTACAGCACATAAGTCTGATAAGAGTCCATAAGTCCTTCTTCAGACTTACGCTGCCACATGCAATGATGCAGAATGCAGGAATATCACCAGCCGGTATGTGCAGTCATGTGGACCAAAGTCAGTGGAAAACATTGCAGGGCTCCAACAGCTCTAAGGGTGGCTAGCAGGCATAAAGGTAAAGGCAAAGAGACAGGGAGAGGTTCCCTGGGCCCTTTTTATGAGAGGGCCACACCACAGGGAGGCACCATCAGGCTGTGACCTGATTGACAGGTTGAACTCTGCCAATGTCTTCCTACAGGTACACTGGCACAAAAAAAACTAACATCACACCTATGTATTATCAGGCAATGGCTTTACCAAACCAAAGTCACTGCCATCAAATCAATTTCTACTTATAGCACCCCTATAAGACAAGGGAGAGCTGTTCCCATGGGTTTCTGAGATTATAACTCTTTATGGGAGGAGAAAACCTCATTTTTGTCCTGAGGTGTGGCTGGTGCTTTCTACCTATTGACCTTGTGAATTTCAGTCCAGTGTGTAACCATTATATCACCAAGGCTTCTGGGTAACAGCTATGAACCATAATAATTTCTAACTAAGGCCTTCCATCAATTCAGCAGCCTGGAAATTATGGCTTTGTATGGGACCTTCCAGCTCTTATTTAAGGTTGCCAGACATTTTTTTCCTTTTATATAGAAATAGCTCTGCTACTGAAATATGACACCAAGCTTAGCTCAGTATACTACACAAATATTGAGATTTACCTTGAAAGATCATGGCTGAGAGTCCCAGACATTTCATAATATTTAATTAGAATATAGTTATAATAAACCAGTGATTTCCTGGTATATCAACTACTTAAAAAAACAGTTGGGACCCTATCCAATTGTTGAGTCATGTTAATGCTGGGAAATAATGTATTGTGTGCTTCCGTGTGTGTGTGTGTGTGTGTGTGTGTGTGTACAGACTAGTAGGTGTTTTCTTCCACATTAATGGATATATTTTGAAAACTATTTTCGTGAATTTATTATTGTATCAATTATAATTCGTATTCAAAATAAATGTTTGTAATCCCATCTCAAACATAAACCAATATTCCTGAAGTCAATGATTGATGGGGGTGTCAGAACAAATGGCTAATTTTTTAAAAGTAGATCACCAGGACTTTCTGAAGAATTTTTGAGTATATTTGAATCTCCAATCTTTTAGGTAGGAGTTGATTATATTAGCCATTTGTTTCACTCAATGACTCTATCTCAACCCTCCTAAGTCAAAATGACTAGTTTTCAAACACAATAGTTTGTGTTTTTCACAAGGTCTCCATGTAATTCTGATAACACCTAATGTTTGACCCCCACTTAACTATGGAATAATAGATGAATAAAATTCAAGCAGTGGTGTTTGGAATTTCATCATATGTAGTTGTAAGCTGGACAGTGAATAGGGAAGCCCAAATAAGAGTTGATATCTTAGAATCAGGGTATTTTGAAGAATATTGAGTATGCCATGGACTGTCAGAAGAACAAACAGATCTGTGTTGGAAGAAATACAGCAAGAACGCCTCTAAGAAGTACGAATTTCAGGGCTTTTAAAAAAACAACAACTTTATCTAGAGCTCTATAAATACCCTTTGCCTCCCAGCTCTTTCCTCTATTTCCATTGATTCTCCTCCTGTCCCACTATCATGCTCAGTCC
>NW_022109980.1:2718255-2721824 GCF_000313985.2 Echinops telfairi | reverse complement strand
GAAATGGCAACATCACAAAATTCAAAAAAAAAAAAGTGTGTCTGTTTGCAAAAAAAAAAACAAAAACAAAAAACAACAACTTTGGACCTATAATCCAGAGGGACCAGTTCCTGAAGTAGGATATCATGCTTGGTAGAGGGTCAGTGAAGGAAAGGAAGCCTTGAAACAAGATGGATTGACAAAGTGGCTACATAAATGGGTGCAAATATTTGCGCCCAAGAGGGTGAGGATGACACATAACCGGGTAATGGTTCATTCTGGTGTACACTATGAGTGAGGACTGACTTGACAGCCCCTTAGCGCCACAACAAGAGCTCTCACACTGGAGACTACCTGCAATAAGTTTTCCATGCAATCAAACAGGCTTCTTTCAAAATAACCCCTGGGATTCAGAGTCAAGAGAGCAGAGTAGCAGATTAGAAAGTGGACTGTCAAGTTGCCCAATGCTGACGTGGTCGGTAAGGACAATGAGCCAAGCTAAAAGTAACACTCAATACTATTTACTTATTGTGATACTACAAGTAAGAAATGGTGTTGTTAGCTTCCCAGTGTTCTCTTTCCCCCCATGGATCAGCACCGGGTGAGGGACAGATAGATGTAGTAAAGATGGGAGGGGAATTAACTCACTCCTGAGGGGCCCTGAATAAGAGGCTCCCACCATTTTAAGGGGAAAATAAAGCCACAAAAGTACTGAGTTGGTGAGGAGAAAAGAACTTTAGTCAAAACCTTGATAAGGAGGTCTTAGGGAAGGTGCTGGGGGAAATGCTTCAGCTGAATCCTGCACTAAGGAGGACTCCCAATGGAAAGATCTGGGATAGGACTAGCAGATATGTGAGGCTGAATCCTTGATGGTAACGCATTCCCCCTAACTGCATCACTCACTGATTTTGAACCAAGTGTGACATGGGGAAGATAGATTCCAGTACTGAGGCATGACAAGGATATCTTTGAACTTGCCTATGATCAGGCATAACCTTGCGGACAGGATGTTCCACTAGAACTGGGCTCCCAAGGATTAGATCAAAAACCAGGAGACAAGAACGTTAGTCCCAACTTCGCTAGTGATTCACTTGTTACACTTGGTCAAGTCATCTTTACTCTTTGGGTCTCTGTTTCCTCACTTACGGAAAGAAGAAAGTTCAAGTACAATATTCACATGCTCTGTCAATAAAATAATCTCTGCTGTTTCATAATTTCATTTCTGAGTGATGGTGGCTGGTGTCCAAAGGTGTAAGTACCTGGTTTACAATTTCTTTCACAAGAGACGCTCTTACACAAACTGACCCAAGTAGTTACAGACAGCTAGGCAGCCTGTTAGCTCTCATCCTGAGGTTGGTGGCATCTTTCTCATCCTAGAAAAATGGACAGATTTTAAACAGCTTTTTTTATTTCTGGGGATTCTCTTTAGCAAACACTAGGTAAAGGTCAATGGCAGTTACAGCTCTTTTAGAAGTAACGCTTGGCAAAAGGCTTCTCTTTCCCATCGGCCTTACTAGGCTCTACCATGCATGCTTTGAAGGCACAACGCCTGCTTGTTACGGTGGGCCGGGGTTGTCGGAAACAACAAAAACATCCATGGTCAAGGCATTTTTATTTAATAAGTGTTCTTCAAAGCACATTTTCGTTAGTGTTAGCAATCTGAGGTGGAAGGGTAAACTGTTCCAGAGCAGTTCTGAGCATACGGTATAGAAAGAAATACTATTGTTTTGGTCATTGAACCATGGTGGCTCTGTGGGTTAAACACTGTACTGCTAATGTCAAGGTGAGTGGTGTAAACCCACTAGCCGCCCCATGGAAGAAAGATGAGGCTGTCTGTCCCCATAAAGATGTATAGCCTCAGAAACAGTAAAAAGTTCTGCTCTCTTTTATAGGGCTGCTGTGAGTGGGTATCAACTCGATGGCTGTGGATTTTATTGTTAGGATCATTAATCAATAACTAGTGATTGCTGAGGAGCCCTGGTGTATTGGGGACTATGAGTTGGGTTGCTAACCACAAGAGCAGCAGTGCAAAATTACCAGTCAATCCTTGAGTGGAAGATGAGGCTTTCCACTTCCATAAAGTGGTACAGTCTCAGTATCTCACAGGGGCATTCCTACCCTGTCCTATAGGGTCACTGTGAATTGGCATCAACTTGATGCTAACAAGTATTTGAGTTTTAATCATGATTGAGCACTCACTCTGTTTCCTGCGTTTCAAATATGTTACTTTGTGAACTATAATCCCGACAGACTAACTTATAAGGTTGTTATTGTTCTTAGATGCTTTCAAGTCAGTTCTGCTTCAGCATTGCTATGTATAAAAGAATAAAACACTTCCCAGTACTGATTCATTCTCACACATTGTGAATTTTGAGACCAATGTTGCACCCACTGTGTCAATCTATTTTGCCAAGGGTCTGCTTCTTTTTCATTGCCCCTCTACTTTACCAAGCATGATGTCCTTCTCCATGGACTGGTCTCTCCTAATAACATATCCAAAATATGTGAGATGAAGTCTCACTATCCTTTTTCTAAGAACCATTCTGTCTATACTTCTTCCAAGATGGATTTGTTTGTTCTAGAGACAGTTCATGGTACTTTCAATATTTGTTAGCAACACATTCAAGTACATTGATTCTTCTTTGATCTTTTAAATTTTATATCCAACTTTCACATGCGTATGAATCAATTGAAAATATTATGCCTTGCGTCCGGCACATCTTAGTCCTCAGAGTAACATCCTGGCTTTACAACCCTTTAAAGAGATCTTGGCAGCAGATTGACCCAATGTAATGCATCCTCTAATTTTGTGACTGCTGCCTACATACATTGATTGTGGATCCAAGCAAGTTGAAATCCTTGACAATTTTGATCTTTTCTGTTTATCTGATGTTGCCTATTGGTCCAGTTGTAAGGATTTGAGGGCTGCAATCCTGATATTCAGCACAGAGTGCTTCATGTACTCCTCACTTTCAGCAAGCAAGGTGGCGGCATCTCCATACTACCGATTGTTAATAAGCTTTCCTCAAATCCTAATGCTGCCTTATTCACCCAAAATCCTAGTTTTTCTGATTATTTTCTCAACATACAGAATTAATAAATATTATGAGAGGATATAACCCTCAGACACGTCTTGATTTTAAACCACACAGTATTCTGTTCATACAACTGCTTCTTGATCCATCTAGTTTCCACATGGGCACCATGAACTGCACTGGATACCCCATCCTTCTCAAGTGTACCCTTTATTATGGTCCATAGAATTGAATGTCTTCAAAGAGCTGATAAAATACAAGTCAATATATTTTTTAATCATTTTATTAGGGACTCATACAACTCATCACAAACTATACATACATCAATTGTGTAAAACACATTTGTACAATCATTGCCCTCATCATTCTCAAAACATTTGCTTTCCACTCAAGCCCCTGGCATCAGCTCCTCATTTTTTCCCCTCCCTCCCTGCTCCCCTCTCCCTCATGAACCCTTGATAATTTATAAATTATTATTTTGTCATATGTTGCCCTGCCCGATGTCTCCCTTCACCCACTTTTCTGTTGTCCGTCCCCAAGGGAGGAGGTCACATA
>NW_022109980.1:2682727-2716575 GCF_000313985.2 Echinops telfairi | reverse complement strand
CTTGTTTTTGGTTAATGCCTTCATCCCAATTTGGACATCTTCCTTCAGAACCATTGATTCTTGATCATATGCTATAATGTCTACCAGTTCTTTTTGTTACAATGATTGTGTATTATTTCCATTTTCTTTGTTGCTCACAGCATCTTTCTATATTGCAATAAATGGCTTGAAATTTTTCTTGAGTTCTTTCAGTATCACATATCCTTAGCATATTCTTTTGTTTTGGTTTTATAACACTAATTTTCTAACTCTAAGTCTCTGAACATTTCATAATGATGTTTGACTTTGTCTTCCTGTCTTTTTACTGGCCCTTTGATTTCTTCATGAATTGTATTTTTTTATGTCCTCCCCCAGCTTATCAGTTCTTCTGCCATTAGTGTTCAATTCATGCAATCAGTTTTTCAGATGTCTCAAATTCTGAAGTGTAACAAAGAAAATTATCTTAATGGTTGACTTGGACAAATATTTTAGCGGTTTTGAAATCATAATTATTTCATCCAAGAATACGGTCAGCCCTGGAATAAATCTGTGTTAGTTACATAATTTCATATCAACTTGATAAATAATTGTAGGGGCAGTCAGGTTACAGTCCGATAATGCCTCCTTGTGGGCATGGCGTTCTCGTGAGGATTCTGGGAACTTCCTCTCTTTCTCCCTGGAGCTGGGACACAACTCTCTCACTGTGCTTCACCTTCCTTTTGACAAGCCATGTGGAGCCACACTGAAACCTGTGCCAGCCCTGTGATGCTTCCACCGCTTCTTGATACACAACACTTTGAACCTACTGCCCTGTGATCCTTCTGCATTTTTCATCATTGCATGTGCTGCGTGGGTCTAAAGAAGGATTTATGGACTTGTATTGAATGCAAGGGCCAATATCGGACTTATGGACTTGATCTGGGCTGGACTGGGATGTTTGCTTAATATGCAATTACTCTTTTATATATGCGTGTGAGTGTGTGTGTGTGTGTGTGTATGTGTGTGACACTGGATTTGTTACTCTAGTCAAACTGGCCTAACACAAAAGCTGACTGAGAAAATGTTGGCAGGGGCCACATCTGCCCTATGACGTGATTCACACATTGCCATCTAGTCGATTCTGATGCAGAGCAACACTATAGGACAGAGTAGAACAACCCCTGTAGGTTTCCAAGGCTATAGCTCTTTATGAGAGTAGAAATCCTCATTTTTCTCCTGCAAAGTAAATAGTGCTATCAAACTGATGGCCATTTAGTTAGCAGTCCGATGTATAATCACTACACTACCAAGGCTCCTTTGAAGTAGACATTATTATTTCCATATTACAGGTGAAAAAAATGATTCTCAGGCTATTCAGCCTTCTAAGGATTGCATAGCTAGTAACAACTGAGCCAAAATTTGAACTTAAGTGTGCCTGATTCCAGAAATTTTCTTCATAACTACTGTCCTTTACTGGCTCCTTCTTTCTCAATGTAATGAATTGAAATCCCTTAGTAAGGTTCTTCTATCCATTTCTCTACAACTCCCATTAAATGATTGGGTGTGACGATGCAAATAAGGTATAGAGAATTCTAACTGGGATATTGGTCAGTTTGTTATTCTTCTGGCTATGGGAATTAGGCATCCTAAAAACCAGAAGAGATCATTTCTGGGACAATCAAGGAATGACAATCACCAGTAGAGCACATTTGAAATCCCCATCTGAATTGGTGGAGACATTAGAGCCATGCCATGCTGAGACCATAGGCCAAGATAAGTAGACTTTGAGACCGAGCAGAGAAGCATCACCAAAACCATGTGACTGTGATTAGCAGGGTGTGTGCTTTCTGGTCCATGGAGCCAAAAGCCAAGGGATCATATTTCTGAGACACTGAGAATGAGAAAGAGAGTTGGTTGCTGGCTGAGAAGATATGCTCTTAGGACCAAAGACCTTATTTTTTCTTAATGTTTTATGATCTTGGCTGGTGATAACATGTTAACTTCCTTAATAAACCCCCATAATCATAAGTATTGTCTGTGGGTTCTGTGAGCCCATTGCAATGAATGACTGAACCCAGCAGCAAAGTGGAGTGCCAAGAGAAGAACAGTTGGTGTCAGAATAGGGAGAAAGAAGGATGGAGGATGAAGGCATGTCTGACCTCTGCCTTGTGGCAGTGGGCCTTGGGCTGGTGTGGATGTGATTCTCCTTATCCCTTGTTTAGTCAAGAGGACATATGTGTCTCCTGCACCATTTTCTCAGGCAGCTTGATTCATCCAGGGTTGGTCAAATCTTTGGATGGAGAAAATATGATTTCAGGAATGCTAAAATATTTGTCCAAGTCAACCATTAGCATGCTTTGTTATACTTTAGAAGTGAAAACATGAGTATTTACTTAATCTGACAAAGATAAGTAATGTTCCAGTGACATAAACCACCTAGGCAAATGTACCTGAAAAAAATATTAATTCATTATCTGTCTTTCATAAAAGATCCATGATCATGGAGACTTAATGTTGATAGGTAAAAAATGTAAGATTCAAATGGAAATTTGAAATTTGACCATTGAAAGAACTTATAGCATCCAAGGACACAATACTAGAGAAATTGGTTACCAGGCTTTAGAAAGGTATTAATAACAATTTATCATAGAAATGCTTGTGAGTCATGATCAGGAGGCTCTACTCTAACTGTGCTATATCAGAAAACCTCTGTGTGTGGGTTCTCACTATACTACAGGTGGTGACTAGATACATTTGCACGTTACCAAAGCTATACCTCTGCATTACTCTTCTCCGTCAAAATGGGAGAGACTAAGATAGGTTAGAAAATTCTGCATCTTTTTGGATAAAGCTTAATGTAATTGGAAGTTCACTGTTGAACTACTGGTACACGTTGGGAGAAGCATTGGCATTATTAGATGCCATCAATCCTGTTTTGACTCATAATAACCTCAAGTGAAGGATCCCTGATGGTCTAGTATTTAGACATTAGACTGCTAACATCAAGGTCAGCACTTCGAAAACCACCAGCCTCTACACCGGAAAAAGATGAAACTTTCTACTCCTGCAAAGGGTTGCAGTCTTAGAAACCAGCAGGAGCAGTTTTACCCCATCATATAGTGTTTCTCTGAGTTGGCATTGAGTTTGGTTTCACTTCAAGTAACAGAGTAGCACTGTCACATAAGGTTTTCTGGGCTGTAATCTTCAAGGAATCAAATGACCAGGTCTCTCTCTTGTGAATAGTTTCTAGCCGCCAACCTTTCAGTTAGTGGGTGAACCCTTAAAGATTGTGTCACTAGGATTTGCTGGTGGGTTTGAGTCACTGATCTAGAGGTTAGCAACCTAATGTCTAAAGCATAGCACTACCACAACCCATTAAGCCAAAAACCCAAACTCAATTCCATTTAGTTGATTCTGACTCACACTGATGCTATAGGACAGAGGGGAACGGCCTCTGTGCATTTTCAAGGCTTCTTTATGAAGCAGAAAGTGGGTTTGTATCATTGGTTGGTCTGTCCTGCTGATGGGTTCCTACTGCTGCCTTTGCAGTTAGCAGCCCTAATCATGATCCACTATACCACCAGTGCTTCTCCAGAACCCCTTAGATATCATCGATTCCTTTGTTGTGGTTTATCCACTAATGTGGGATCTGAGAGAGTCCTGGGTTGCTTAATTTTATTCAATAAAAAAAAAACCCTTTATTGTGAATTTGCTGAAGGTTTCCTGGTGGTATAAAAGTTGGGTTTGTTACTGGTGGTGTGTAAGTGGTTACAAGTTGGGCTGTTAACTAAATGACAGTACAGGAGTTTGAAACCGCAAGGTGCTCCACAGGGGAAAGACTAGGCAGAAATAAATGAATAGGGAAATTAAAAAGCTTTACAAAAATTCAATAAGACAAGAAATTAGCTCTTTGAAAGATTAGCAACATTGATAAACCATTAGAAAATCTAACAAAAGAAAAGAATGAGAAAAAAACATTCTATGAATAAGAAATTAAATAGATGATGTTACAACAGAATCAAATGAGATTAAAAACTTGATACAGTAGGAAAAAAATGTTTTCCAACAAATTTGAAAGTATAGAAGAAATGGCTAAATGTCTAGAAATGCACTATTTCCCCAAATCCTACAGAATGATGCAGAAAATCTCAACTAGTCCATAACACAACAAGAAATAGATCTAGTAATAAAAGTTCCCAACATCAAAAAGTCCAGGGTCAGAAAGTTTCACTGGGAAATTCTATCAAACATTCAGTGAGGCTTAATATCAATTTATATAAGCTGTTCCACATTATACAAATGGGTAATATTCTACCAAACTGATTTTATGAAACAACTATAACTCTGATACCCAAGCCAGGCAAAGACATCACCAGAGTTCAATATTACAGACCAATATCTCTAATGAATACAGATACCAAAATCTTCAATAAAGTTCTAGCCAACAGAATTCGACTAAGCATAAATAAAATGCATCACAATCAAGTTGGATTCATGCCAATCATGAAAGGATGGTTTAATATTAGGACAAACAATTAATGGAATTCACCTCATAAGCAACATAAAAAAAGAAACATGTAATTTTATCAGTCGATCCAGAAAAGGCATTTGATAAAATCCGGCATTCATTCCTGATGAAAACACTCAAAAAATAAGTATAGAAGGGAAATTTCTCAACATAATAAAAACCATACGTGTGAAACTAATAGCCAGCATCTCACTTAATGTAGAGGAACTGAATTTCTTCTTTGAACTGGAAGTAGGCAAGGTTTTCCCTTTATTATCATTTTTGTTTAATATAACCCTGGAAGTTATAGCAAGAACCATAAGACATCAAAACGATGAATTTTGGTATTAAAGGTATCTAATCCACATAGGCACAGAAGAAATAACAAGTCTCTCTATTTGCAAACAACATAATCCTATATATACCAACCCCCAAAGATTCAATAAAACAATTCCTAAAATTAATGGAAAAATCTGGCAATGCAGCAAGCTATAAGATCAACATACAGAAAATGTGGGATTCTTATATATTAAAGATGATACTGAAAAATATATCAAATGAACAATACTGCTTAGAATAACCACACAAAAGGAAATATTTATGAGTATATCTTACCAGAGATACAAAAGACTTATACAAGGAAAGATGCAAAACACTCCTTTAAGGAACAAAAAGAAAGTTACAAAAATGGAACAAGTTACATGTAACTGGATCAGCAGACTAAACATTTAGCAAATGTCAATATTATCAAAAATACTTTACAAATTCATTGCAATTACAATCCAAATCTCACCACAATTCTTCAAAGAAATGAGGAAAAAATGAATCACCAACTTTATATGGAAAAAAACCTAAGAGAAATAAAACACTATTGAAAAGTAAAAACACAATGGGAGTGCTTTCTCTCCCAAACTTTAAAAATCTATTAAATAATTATGGTTATCATAGCAGTTAGTACTGGTACAACTATAGATAATGAAGACTTCAGAACCCAAAAATAAAAAGAAGTGCCTATAGACACCTAATTAAAAAATCATTTTATTGGGGGCTCTTACAGCTGTTATCACAATCCATCCATCCTTTATGTCAAGTTCATTTGTACATATGCTGCCATCATTTTCAAAACATTTTTCTACTTGAGCCCTTGGTATCAGCTCCTCTTTTTTCCCCCCCTTCCCTATCCTCCCACCCTCATGATCCTTTGATAAATTATAAATTATTATTATTTTCATATCTTACACCATCTGCTGTCTTCGATCACCCACATTCCTGTTATTTGTCCCCCTCGGGGGGAGGGAGTATTATACATCTATCATTGAGATCAGTTTCCCCTTTCTTGCCCTTTCCACCCGCTCCTCTTTCCCTTACCCTCATGGTATCACTACTTCCATTACTGTTCCTAGGTGGTTTATCTGTCCTGGATTTCATGTGTCGAAAGCTCTAATCTGTACCAGTGTACATGCTCCAGTCTAGCTGGATTTGTAAGGTAGAACTGGGGTCATGGCAGTGGTGGACAGTGGGCCGGCAGAAGAGAGCATTAAAGAAGTAGAGGAATGTTGTGTGGTTCCTCAGTACTATACTGAACCCAGGCTGGCTCATCCTTTCCTTGTGACCCTTCTGTGAGGGGATGTCCATTTGCCTACAGATGGGCTTTGATATCCACTCCAATCCTCCTTCCCATCGATATGATTGTTTGCTTGGGGTGTTCTGATGCCTGATACTTGATGCCTTAGACGCCTTGATTACATGTTTCTTGCACTTGAGCTTTGTTGCTTGCCAGATGGCTGCTTGTTTAAATTCAAGCCTTTAAGACCCCAGATTCTATATCTTGTAATAGGTGGGCACCACCAGCTTTCTTCACTACATTTGCTTATACACCCGTTTTGTCTTCAACGATTGTGTGGGGCAGGTGAGCATCACAGAATGGGAGGTTATTAGAACAAAGTGTTCTTGTGTTGAGGGAGGACTTGAATAGAGGCCCAATGTCAGTCTGCTACCTTAATATTTAACATATAAATATATGTACACAAACCTATAGCCCTATCATTATATATTAATATATTTACATATATACATGCCTATATTTATACCTCTATAAATGTCTTTTGACTCCAAGTTCTTTGTTCTATTTCAGTGGTTCTCAACCTTCCTAATGCTGTCACCCTTTAATATAGTTCCTTATGTAATGGTGGCCCACCTAACCATAAAATTAATTTCATTGCTACTTCAAAACTATAATTTTGCTACTGTTATGAATCGGGCAACCCCTGTGAAGGGGTCATTTGACCCCAAAGGGGTCACAACCCACAGGTTGAGAACCACTGCTCTATTTCCTTTTACTTTCTTCCTGTTCCACTATCCTGTACGACCTTCATTCAGCTCTCAGTAATTCTTCTGGGGTACAGTGCACTTGAGCAAACCCCAGCAGACATTCTATGGCCTCCTCGCCATCAACTTTAGATCTCTTGTTGTTCCCTTATACCTGTGTTTGTTGATTCCTGCTTCCCTTTCCCCCACTTCCTCCTTTCCCATACCTGCCCCCCTCCACCAGCCCTCTGCTGGAACAGTTGGTCCCATTGTTTTCTCTTTATACTTGGACGAGGGATTATAAACAATCCTGCCTATTTTATATAGCTAGACATGAAAAAAAAGGCCTATAGATAGTTCCAGTTCTGTCTGCTGATCCTTATGAGTGTTTACAAATTGGATCTGATGAAATGCCAATCCCTGCCCCTTTTGGGATTCCTTGGCAACTTAATTGCTTTGCTCCCCTTGATGATTTGTTGTACACCCTTTGTGTTTCACCCCGGTGGGGAGGGGTCAGACCAGGCACAATTCCCACACTGTGTCTCCATTGCTGTCCTCTGTAGGGCTTTAGTTCAGTGAGGGATATCATGTCTCATGGTGTGGCTGGCCCTATGGTTCTCTCTGCATTGGCTGCTCTGAGTAGGAATGTAGTCCTCAAGGCTTGGTGGGCCAGGATTTTGTTCTCTCTCTCTCCCTCCCTTCCTCCATTTCAGTTTGCTCCCATGTGTGCTGGGCAGACCCACCACTCTCCCTGGCCTGTATCTTCAGTGCTGTGTTATGTAGTGCATTCTTCTGGTGAGAGGGTCAACGTAGCTGGGATTGGGACTAGCCATGCAGTTCTCTCTGTTACTTTGCTGCTCTATGCCAGTATGTTGCCCTCAAGGCTTGGCACATTGGGATGAAGTCTGGTCCTGGTCTCCTTTTCCTGTGGACATATAAACAATGGGTGGGTTAGTACCATGTTGCCCCAATACCTTTGGGTTTTTTTGTTCTCTTTTCCCCACCTTTTTAGTTGGCTGCCATTAGCATCCCTGGGTTGGTTATGACCTCTCTCTGAGTGCCCTGACATCACCCTGAAAGTTTATGCATTTTGTGGCTTTTCCCCTGTGCTGATTTTGCTTTTTAAGTTTACCTCAGTGGACTCATGTTGTAGTTGTATTTTTGTGCTTGTCTTACTTCGCTTAGCATAATTTTCTCAAACTCTTCCCATAAGATAATGTGCTTCATGAGTTCATCACTCATTTTTAGGATGTGTAGTACTCCATTGTATGTATATACCAGAGTTTTTAAAATTCATTCATCTGTTGTTGGATATTTTAGTTGTTTTCAACTCTGCAATTGTGAACTGTACTGTGATGAACATTGGAACACAGATGTGTGGTCATGGTCTGTTTCTTACTTCTTCTGGGTATATGCAGAGTAGGAGTATTGCTGATTAATATGGTAGCTGGATTTCCATTTGTTTTCGGTATCACCAAATTGATTTTCATAATGGCTGCACATACATACAGGACCACCAGCAGTGGATGAGAGTTCCTATCTCACCACAACTGTTCCAACCCTAGTTTATTTCTGATTTCTTGAATTGGGCTATCTTTGAGGGTGTTAGGTGGTATCTCATAGTTGTTTTAATTTGCATTTCCCTTATGGCTAATGATTAGGAATATTCTCTCAAATATTTATTGGCCATTCAGATTTCTGCCTGTGTGAAACTTCTGTTCAGGTCTTTTTCCCACCTCCTCAATGGGCTATTTGTTATTTTCTTATTGTAGGCTAGCAGAGTATTGTAGATTTTAGTAATAAGGCCTTTGTCTGATGTGTCATTGCTAAAGATGTTTTCCCAGTCTGAGGGCTCTCATATTATTCTCTTGGCAAAGTCTTACAATGTACACAGGTGTTTATCTTCAGCATAACTCATTTGTCAATTTGTGCTTCTTCTGTGTTTGTGTCCTTCCCTATTTCTGATAGCCTGGGTATTCCCTGAGCCAAAGTTCTTAGGTTTGTCTCAATTCCCTCATTGATAGCCCTAATAGTTTGAGGTTTGTTTTACCTCAAGCTCTGTGATTCACTTCTTGTGCATATAGTGAGGTAAGGATCTTGCTACATTTTTCTGCAAGTAGACATCCATTTTTTCCCAGCACCACTTGTTGAAGATGGCATCTGCTTCCCATTTGATTTTTGGAGGGGGGATGGGGAGGTCTTATTGAAGATCAATTGTCTATATGCTGATGATGTCATTTCTGGGTTTTTGGTTCTTTCCATTGGTCTGGGTATCTGTCATTATACCAGTACCATACTGTTTTGACCATGGTGGCTGTATAATAGGCGCTAAAGTCAGGTAAAGCAAGCCCTCCAACTCTGTCATTCTTTATGAATTCTCTGCTAATTCTGGGCTTCTGCCCTCTCCATATGAGGTTGGTAGTCAGTCTACAATTCTTGAATAAAAATGTTAATATTTGTATCAGGATAGCATTAAACTTACATAATGCCTTGGGTTGGACTGACATCTTTACTATATTAAGTCTTCTGATCTATGAGCATGGGGTATTCTTCCATTTGTGGAGGTCACTTTTGAATTTTTGTAGTAGTATTCTGTTGTTTTCCTTATACAAATCTTTTGTCTTTTTGGCTTGGTATATCCCTAGATATTTCAATTTGTGCTAGGCTATGGTGAGGGGTACTACCTTTTTGATCTCCTCTTCTGTGGTTTCATCCAATGTATGTAGCATTCCAATAGACTTCTGTTTGCATATCTTATATACTGTCACTCTGCCATATTCCTTTACACTTCCAGCACACCTCTTGTGGAGCTTTTGGGATTTTTCCATATATAAAATCATATCATCTGTGACTAACAATAGTTTCACCTCTTCTTTCCCCAAATGAATATTTTGATGCCTTTCCTTTGCCTTATGTTGTTAGCAAGGACCTCCAGTATGATGTTAAATGAAAATGGGGACAAAGGGCAAGCTTGTTGGGTCCCTTTTTTCAGTGGGATTGTTCTCATCTTTTCTCCAATGACTACCACATTGGCTGTTGTTTTTTCATATCTAGCTTATACTATATTGGGTAATTTTCTTTCCATGCTTATCTTCTTGAGTGTCTTAAACAGGAATGGCTGTTGAGTGTTGTCGAATGCTTTTTCTGTGTCTATCAATATTATTGTGTGGTTCTTATCCTTTTTCTTGTCAATGTGGTGAGTAGTGTTGATGAACTTTCAGATGTTGAACCATCCCTGCATCCCTGGAATTAATCCCACTTGTCATAGTGAAGTCATTATTCATTTTATATACTTTTGTATTCTATTGGCCAGTATTTTGATAAGGATTTTTGCATTGATGTTCATTAGAGATATCAGTCTGCAGTTCTCAATTTTTGTGGGGAAACTCACCTGCTTTAGGTGTCAGTGTTACACTACCTTCATAGAAAGAATTCAGGAGTTTGCTGTCTTTTTCTATGCTCTGGAAGAAGTTGTATAGGATTGGTGTTAGTTCTTCCCTGGATGGTTGGTAGAATTCCACTGTGAAACTGTCTGGCCTGGGGGCCTTTTTCAGTTGGTATTCCCGTGATAACCTGTCTATTTCTTCTATTGCTATGGGTCTAATATGGTTCTTGACATCCATCTGGGATTGTCTAGGGAGGGATTGTTTTTCCAAGTATCTGCCCATGTCTTCCAAGTTGTTGTATTCATTGGAGTACAGGCCTTTATATTACTGTGTGATTATCCTTTTAATTTCATTGTGGTCCATTTTATTGTCCCCTGTTTCATACTTCATCATATCTATTGATGTTTGTTCTTTCCTTTCTTTGGTTAGGTTTGCCAATGGTCTATCGATTTAGTTAATCCTTTTTGCTGCATTGATTTTTTTTTGGTATTATTTTCTTGTTTTCCCTCTCATTTATCTCAGCCCTGGTTTTATTTCTTTTCTTTTGCCATTAGTAGGATTGTCCTGTAGACTCTGCTCTAATTGCTGGAGGTTTTGTGCCAGCATATCAATCATAAGACTCTCTTCCTTTTCATGTGCGCCTTTTTTTCTATCAAATTGATAATATATGGATTATATACTAATAAAATTACTCAAAAAATAAATAAAATCACCTACTATAATTGTTGAGATTGTGATTTCTTTTTTCAGCTTTGAGAAAATTTGATTGATGAATTTTGTGGGTCTCTCATTGGGCATGTGTATTTTTATTATGCTCACTGGGTCTTTGTCCACTGATTCCCTGAGCATACTATATTTCTTTTCCTTATCTCTTGTTATGGCCTACACATTGAGATTGGTTCTGTCAGAGATTAGGATTGCAACCCCTGCTTTTCTTAATTTTCATTTGCTTGTTATATTTTTCTCCAGCCTTTGATTCTCTTGCTTTTTTTTGTCTGTGAGCTTGACATGTGTCTCTTGTAGGGAGCAGATTGATGGGTTGTGTTTTCTAAGCCAGTTTGCTAGTCTGTATTTCAATAGGCGAGTTCAGTCCCTTGATATTGAGTTATAACTTCCATCTGTGGACTCTGTGGTGTCATTTCTTACCTTTTGAGTTGAGTACTTTCCTACCTCCCTTCTCATCAGTTTGGTGTATGTGTGTTGGGGGGGATTTCATTCTTCCCATATTTTCACAGTCAATGTTATCTTGGGGGCTGTTTTCGATGTGTTGTGCTCTGGGTGGGTTGTTCTATGTGGTGGTCTCCCATTTGTACTTGGTGAGTGTTGTTTGTCTGACCACACTGGCTTGGCAAGGATTTTTTGTAGAGCTAGGTTTCTTTTAATGTATTCTTTACGTTTTACCTTGTCAGGGAAGACTCTTACTTCTTCATCTATCTTGGTAGATAATGTTGTTGGGTAAAGGATTCTTGGATTTGTATTGTTTTCTTTCAACTTTCAGACGAAATTACTCCACTCTCTCCTCTTCTTCAGGGTTAGGCACCTAATTTTTGATAAGGGATTAAAACACTTTAGGCAGGAGATCTACTTTTCTTTTCTTTTTTAATTAGGGGCTCATACAACTCTTATCACGATCCATACATACATCAATTATATAAAGCAAATTTGTACATTCATTGCCCTCATAATTTTCAAAACATTTGCTTTACACCTAAGCCCCTGGCATCAGCTCTTCATTTTTCCCCTCCCTCCCCACTCACCCCTCCCTCATAAACCCTTGATCATTTATAAATTATTATTTCATCATATCTTGCACTGTCCGACGAGGTCTCCTTTCACCCACTTTTCTGTTGTGCTTTCCCCAGGGAGGAGGTTATATATAGATCCTTGTAATTGATTGCGCCTTTCCAACTCACCCTCCCTCTACCCTCCCAGTATCGCCACTTGCACCACTGGTCCCGAAGGGATCATCCACCCTGGATTCCCTGTGTTTCCAGTTCCTATCTGTGCCAGTGTACATGGAGATATCCTTTTCAACAAATGTTGCAGGTCTTCATTTACAAAAGAATGAAGCAGGACCCATTTCTCATACCATATACAAAATTAAGTCAAAATATATAAAATCCCTAAATATAAATTCCACAAGTATAAAGACCATCAATTGAAAAATAGGGGGAAATATAAGGACTCTAATAGTAGGCATGAACACACTACTGAACATAATGAAATATATCTGCACTATAAGAAAACTCCAAAGTTTACTGCCATCAAGTGGATGCCAACTCATACTGACCTTATAGGTCAGGGTAGAACTTCCCCTGTGTTTTTCCAGACTGTAACTGTCCCTGGGGGTATAAAGTCTCATTGTTTGCCCTTGAAGCAACTTGGTGGTTTCAAAAGACTGGCACTGTGGATCGAAGCCCTATATGTAACCACTATGCCACCAGGGCTCCTATCCACACTATGGAATAGAAAATAAAGAACCGGGACCTGCTTGACAATATGACATTTATGCACAACAAAAGACTTTATCTGAAGAGTCAAAAGTGAAGCCACAGATAGGGAAAAAATAGTAATATACATAAGGTAAAGAACTAATCTAAAAAAATCTATAGAAAAATATAGCAACTTAACAGGAAAAATACAAAAACTCAATCAGAAATGGTGACAAGACATGGATAGACAACTTTCCAAAGATGGCATACAGGCAACCAACAGCCATATGAAGATATATTCACCCTCATTAGAAATAAAAGAAATAGAAATTTAAACAAGGACATATCACCTCACAGTGGCAATTTTAGAAAAAAATTGAGAAAACAGGAAATAATAAATGCTAGAGAGGATGTGGAGAGATAATAACACTTTTACATCGCTGGTGTGATTGTAGAATTAATTGTATAACCACTATGGAAATCAGTATGGCACTTCCTTAAATAAATGCAAATACAAGTACCTTATGATCCAGAAACATCTCTCCTGGCTATATGCCCTAAAGAATTGAAGAACACAACATGAACAAACATATGTACACCCATGTTTATTGCAGTGATTTCAAGAGCAGCAAAAAATAGAAAGAACCAAAAAAAAAAAAAAAGAACTACAGAAGAATGGCTAAATAACCTCTGGTATATTCATACTATGGGATATTATGCATCAATAAAAAAACAATAAAAACTCTCATAAACACTCTAAGACATGGAAAAAACTAGAGAACCTTATGCTTAGCAAACACAGTCAATCTTACAAAGATAAATATTTAATAATACCATTGCTCTAAGGAAAAACAAAGAAGAATAAAACTGGTTTATATACCAATAGACAAGGCTTTTATGACTAAGAGGAGGTCAGGGACTGGACGGCAACAGTGAGAGAGGAGAGATAGTGGGTAGGGAGGGGTGAGTGAAAAGGGGGAAAGAACCACACATATGGAGGGTTTAGTGGGATATTTTTGTTGGTTTCATTTCTTGAGATATGTTGTGTAACATATATAGTATGTTTCTTTTTTTAATGAAAAATCTCTCCAGATTTCTTTTCACTCCAGCTTAAATGATCTTAGTGGCTTAAAAAAGGGAGTGGAGAAGTAAAATTAAAATGAATTTTGTGTCTTTAGTAACAAACAAACTCATCTAAAAAAATACTGAAGATTATCCAACAAAGGTTACAGTAGTACATTGACAGGGAGCTGCCAGAGGTTCAGGCCAGATTTAAGAGAAGATGATATCATTGCTCATATCAGATGGATCTTGGCTTAAAGAAGATAATACAAGAAAGAGTTTACTTCCACTATATTGACTATGCCAAGGTATTCAACTGTGTGGATCATTACAAACTTTGGACAACCATGAGAAGTATGGGAATTCCAGAACTTAATCGGCTCATATGGAGACCATAAACAGTTCATGAGGTAGTTGTGAGAACAGAATACGGAAATACGGTTGTTATTTTTGTTAGGTGCCCTCATATTGGAACTGACCCACAGCAACCCAATATATAACAGAATGAAACACTGCCAGGTCCTGCACAATTCTCACAATTGTTCCTATGCCTGAGCCCATTGTTGCAGCCACGGTCTCAATCCATTTCATTGTAGGCCTTCCTCCTATTCTCGGCCCCTCACCAAACATGATGTTCTTCTCCAGGAATTGTTTTCTCTGAACAAGATGGCCAAAGTACTTACAATGTATTCTTACCATCTTGACTCTAAGGAGCACTCTGGATATACCACTTCTGAGACAGATCAGTTTGTCCTTTTAGCAGTCTGTTTTCCTTTCAAGATTCTTCTCCAGCACCACAATTCAAATGCATTAGTTCTTTTTTGACCTTTCTTATTCATGTCCAACTTTCACATGCATATGAGACAATGGAAAATTATTTGATTTGGGTTAGAAGGACCTTAGTCCTACAAGTAACATCCTTGCTTTTCAATAATCTGAAGAGGTCTTGTGCAGCAGATTTATCGAATGAAGCTCTTCTTTTGATCTCTTTACTGCTGCTTCTGTGAGAATTGATTGTCGGTCCAAATTAGACAAATCCTTGACAACATCAACATTTGCTCCCTTTAGTTTCATGTTACCCATTGGTCCAATTGTGAGTATTTGGGCCTTCTTTACATTGAGTAGTAATCCATACTGAAGGCTGTAATCCTTGATCTTCATTAGCAGGAGCTTCAGTTCTTTTATTTTCCGCAAGCAAGATTGTGTTATCTGCAAATAGCAGGTTTATTAAAAACTTTCCTTCTATCTTGATGCCACATTTCTCTTCATATAAACCAAATTCTTTGATTATTTGCTCAGCTTACAGATTGAATAATTATGGTGAGAGGATACAACCCTTTGCCTACTTTTCCTGATTATAAACCATACATTATTCCTTTGTTCTTTTTGCACAGCTGATCCATGTACAAGTTCCACAAGAGCACAATGGATAATTATAGAATTCCCATTCTTCTCAGGTTTATCCATGGTTTGTTATGATCCATACCATCAAATGCCTTGACATGGTCAATAAAAACTAGTAAACCTCTTTCTGATATTCTCTGCATTCAGTCAAGATCCATCTGACTTTTGCAGTAATATCCTTTGTACCACATCCTCTACTGAATCCAGGATGAACCGCTAGCAACTAGCTGTCAATGTACTTCACCACTCATTGCTGGATGATCCTCAGAAAAATTTTACTGGAGTGTCATATTAGTGATATTGTTCTATAGTTAGAGCATTATATTGGATCGCTTTTGTTGGCATGTGTACAAATATGGACATCTTCCTTCCAGTTGGCCAAGTATCTGTCTTCGACATTTCCTGGCATAGACAAGTGAGTGCTGCCAATGTTTCATCAATTTGTTGAGACATGTCAATTTGTATTCCTTCAATTCCTGGAACCTTGTTTTTGGCTAATGCATTCAGTGCAGCTTGAACATCTTCCTTCAGCACCATTGGTTCTTGCTCATATGCTACTTCCTAAATGGGAGAATGTTGACTAGGTCTTTGTGATACAGTGACTCTGTGTATTCTTTCCAGCTTCCCTTGATCTTTCCTGCATCATTCAATATTTTGCCCATAGAACCTTTCAATAATGCAACTTGAAGCTTGAATATTTTCTTGAGTTCTTTTAGTTTCAGATATGCTTAGTATGTTCTTCCCTTTCAGTGTTTTAATTCTAGGTCTTTGTACATTTCATTGTTATATTTCACTTTGTCTTCCCAGTCTGCCCTTTGAAATGTTCTATTCTAGTATTTGACTAACTCCTTTATTCCATTTGTTTTAGCTACTGTATGATTCAGGACATATTTTAAAGTCTCTTCTTACATCACTTTGATATTTTCTTCTTTCCTGTCTTTTAAAATAACATTTTCTTTATTCACGAATGATGTTTTGATGTCTTCCCACAGCTTATCAGGTTTGCTCTCATTAGTATTAATTTTGTCATATCTGTACCCGAGATATTATCAAAATTCAAGTTCATATTTTGACTTTCATCGATTTTTACAAAGATTCTTCAGCTTTATCTGGAACTTACATGTAAGCAATTGATTGTCTGCCTTACAGTCAATCCTTGGTCTGATTTAGTTGCTGATATTGTGGTTCTTCAACATGATCTTCCCACAGATGTAGTAGATTTGATTTCTGTGTATTCTGTTTGGGTATGTCCATGGGTATAGCTGTCTTTGGTGTTGTTGAAAAAGGGTATTTTCTATGAATAATTCATTGAATTTTCAAAATTCCATCATGCAATTTCAAGCTTTATCTCTATCATAAAGTCTGAATTTTCCAAATACTCTTCTGTCCTCTCTACTTCCAAGTTTTCCATTATGATTGCCAATAATTATCATTGCATCTTGGTTGCATGTTTAATCAAGTTCAGACCAAAATTGTTGGTAGAATTCTTCTATTTCTTAATCACTAGCTTTTTGGGTTGGTGCATACATTTGAATAAAAATGGGATTTCTTGGAAAGCAGATAGATATAATCCTATCATACATAGCATTTTATTTCATAACTGATTTTGCAATGACCGTTTTTGACAATGAATGCCACATCAGTTTTCTTGATTGTGTTATTCCTGTAATAGTAAATAATATGATTTTCTGATTCAAAGGGGCCAATACAAGTCTGTTTAAGCTCATTAATGTCTCAGATATATTGATCTTTATGTGTTCCATTTGCTTTTTGACTACTTCTAATCTTCCTAGATTCATACTTGGCAAATCCAAATTCTGATCATTAGCAGATTTGTACAGCTGTTTGTCCTTACCTGACTCATTCTCTAATAGCACATCAAGATCTCAAAGGCTCCACTCCTACAAGCTTTGCCTGACTTACATCACCATGTTCATTCAATTCCACGCTGAGAAAGAAGCTCCTTCTCAGTTACAATTTGAATGCTCTCCCACCCAAGGGGCCTATTCCCTGGCACTCTCTCCAAAAAAGTTCTGATTTCATTGTTAGACCTTAAGGATCTGACAGTGTTTCAAAGCTACACATAAAAATTTCCATGTCTTCTTTCTCTGAAGTAGAGAGCCAAGTCCTTCCTCATTGTGTTTTCTTAGTCTGGAAGCTCCATTAAAATCTGTTCACTTTAGGTGATCCTGCTGGCATTAAAAATACTAATGACATAGCTTCCAGAATCACAGCAACACACAAATCACCACAGTATGACAAACAGAGACAAGTTGTGGAAGGGAATACATCATTGAAAATCAACAATAGTATGCATCAAGGTTGTATGTATCCTCTCTCCATACTTATTCAATGTTTGTTGAGAAAATAACACAGAAGCTGTGTTATATGATGAGGAAGGCCGAATAAGGATTGGAGTAAGGGTTATTAATAACCTGCATTATGCAGATGACACAACGTTGTTTGCTGAAAGTGAAGCTGACTTGAAGTTCCTGCTGATGAAAATGAAGGATTTTAGTCTTCAGTATGGGTTTCACCACAAGTAAAGGCAATCCATATGCTCACAAGTGATCCAATATGGAGCACCTGATGAATTGAGAAAAAAAAATCTAAGTGCTCAAGGATTTCATCTTGCTTGAATCCACAATGTAGGGTCAAGGAAACATCAGTCAAGGGATCAAACAATGTATTGTATTGTGTAAAACTGCTGCACGGGACCTTTTTTAAGTTATGAAAAGCAAGGAAATTACTGGGTACTAAGGTGGGCCTGACCCAAGTCATGGTATTTTCAATTGTTTCACATGCATGTGAAAGTTGGATATTGAATAAGGAAGGAAAAATGAAGAAGAATCAATGCATTTAGGCTATGGTGCAGACAGAGTATTGAAAGTACTTTGGATTTTCGAAAGATCAAGCAAGTCTGTCTTGGAAGAAGTATGGCCAAAATGTTCCTTAGAAGCAAGAATGGCTAGATTTTATCTCACATACTTTAAACATAGTGTCAGGAGAGACCAGCCCCAAAAGAAGGATATCATGCTCGGTAAAGTGGAGGAGCAGTGAAAAAGAGTCTCTGCAAGAATGGTAATAATTGTGAGGATGGAGAAGCACTTGTAGGTATTTCAATGTGTTGGAACCAACCTGACAGCACTTACCGACAATATTTAAGACATCTATTTTGCCCCCTAATTTTTCATTAATTATCTTGATGGTTTTAGATATTAGAATTTGGCCTTTCCCCCATATTTAGCTAGATCTTGCATATATTGTGAAATATGAGTCCTGTTTCAATGTTCTGTTAATGGAAATCCAGTTTTGGCACCGCTGTTTGTTAGAGAGATTATCTCCTCATTTAATGCATTCAGGTCTTTTCCAAACATTATTGTTGGGTCTTTATTTTGTTTTCATTTTGAATGGTTTTCTGTATATGAAATCCATGATAGAATATCATGGTCTATAGAGACAGCAACTGATTTAATAGTTTCCTAGGGGCATAGTCGGGGAAGTTGGTGGGAAATGAGGAGATAACACCAATGGGTGCAAGTAAGAAGAAATGTGCTAAAATTGATTGTGATCATGTTTATACAACTGTTTTGAATATAATTGAGTTATTGAAATACATGCTATGTGAATTATATCTCATTGAAACTGTTCAAAAACAATTGTCTATAAGTAGATGAATTTAGTTTTGAGTTCTCAAATCTCTTTACCTCATTTATGTGTCAGTTGTACTGTTTTAGACTGTTTTGTATAAGAGGTTACTTTCTCTATTCTTCATTAATAGTGCTTGCTTATCATGATCTCTTTCTTTTCTATATAAATTTAGTGACTAATTTTACCATCTCCAAAAAAATGCTGATGCAATCTGGATGGGAATTGCAGTCTATCTGTAGATCGCTTGTGGGTAGTACTGACATTTTCACAATGTTAAGTCTTCCTATCTATGAGCACTGTACATTTTTCCATTTATGTAGACCTTGTTTGTTAATAATAGAAGGACTTTTTAAAATCCCCTCTTCAGAGGTATTTTGGTCTCAAGTCATACTTATTCCAAAATATTTAATTTTTTGAATAGCTATTGTAAATAACATTATTTCCTTGGTGTCCTTTAAAAAGATCACTTTGTTAGTGTAAAGAACTCTGAATTTTTTTGTATGATTAATTTGTCCCCTGCCACTTTAGTGAATTTTTCAATTAATTCCAGTAATTATTTTACTGAGTCTTTGGAATTTTCTATGTATAGAATCATATAATATCTTCTACAAATAGAAGGAATTTTACTTCTTCTTTTTTTGCCAATTTGAATGCATTGCGTTTCCTTTTTCCCCTTGTAGCTCTAAGATTCCTAGCACAATATTGCATGGTAGCATTGAGTAAGGGCACCGTTTTTTAGTTTATGTTTATGAGGGGAAAGCTTTTAGCCTCTCTTCATTGACACTAATATTGACTATTAGGGTTGCGTGTGTGTGTGTGTGTGTGTGTGTGTGTGTGTGTGTGTGTAGGACTTTTCCTCTATGCCCATTTTGTTGAGCATTATTTTCATGAATGGATTTTGTCAAATGACTTTTAAAAAATTGTGTTGCAAATTACATTGCACCATCCTTGCAATATGTGGTACAAATCACACTTGGTCATGATATACTACTTTTTTTTTTCATGTGCCTTTGGATTCTATTAGTTAGGCTTTGGTTGGGAAGTTTTTTCTGCTTCTATATTTTGGGTCGCATTTTAGCCAATCCACCTTATTTGCGTGTGTGAATTGAGATTATTTTTTGTCTCTTATATATTGTATTTGTATTTCATTGGTGATTGTGTATTGGTAAGTTCTTAGACCCTTATCACTTGTCTCCTGTTGGATGTGATAAAAGTTGGTGTGTGTTTGCAGGCAAGTGAGGGTGAAACCAAAAAAGTGAATAGGAAAGGAAAAGAATTGAAGGAAACAATGTAACAAGAAAAGAAAGCAAAAAAAAAAATCCAGTGGAAGGGAAGAAAAGAATAGAAATTGGTAGGGATTGGGCAAGACATAGAAAAGAAAAAAAGTAGGGTAGGGCAGGGAAACTGAGTGGTGCTTCTGACAGCAGAAGATGCACCTGGGGGCAGGTACTTAGTATGAGTCAACACCTTCTGATGGCCAAAATTGTCACAGGGGGCAGGACAGCTGGTCTTAGAAGAAACTCCTGCTAGTCTAAAAGATGTCTGGGGTCAGAATAGTTGGTTGGGGACTTCCTTCCTGCTGGCCCAGGGAGCAGTTTGAGTCAGGTACCTGATTTTAGAAGTTCCTGCTTACCCAGGGATGTTTGGGGGCAGACCCATCCAGCACTTTGGATGCTGTTGACCTGAGAAGGTGGAGTGTTGTATCTCCATACACAGTGTGATTCCAAAGGCTAAGTGCTAAAATACTAACTAAAGAATTAGAGGCCCAAAACCATTCACAGGAACCTCAAAAAATGGTTTGGCAAACTGCTTCCAAAATATTTCAACATTGAAAACCTATGGAATGCAGTTTTACTTTGCATGAATGAGTTTTCTTTCCATGAGTGAAAATTTACACAGTGGCTATGAATTGGATTGATTTGGTAGGTTTTCTTAAATTAGAACTCTGTTAGTGCACAAAGATCAATGATTCTAGATAATTGGAAGACATTGTAGTACAGTAGAAAGATCAATGTCTTTTAGGGGGAAAAACAGCCCTATGTTATAATATAGACTCTTCCATGGATTACTTGTGTAATTTGAGCATGTTGTTTCATTTCCTGTGCCTCAGTTCCAGTTTTATCGTCTGTTAAATGGAGATGATAACAGTACCTGCCCTGTTTCATACAATTATGGCAAGATTTGCTATGATAACAAATGTAGAGGGCCTAATAAAACCCTTGACAAATCGTATATCTTGGAAAATGCTCATTCCGTTTCTTGCTCTGTACAGAAGTAGCTGTGTAGAGGTATAAACAAGAGACTAACAGCTAGACAAACTAGAGGCATAACTCATGAAAGATCAATCCTAATGAAGATAAAGCAGCACTGAAAGCATGATGCAATTCTCTAGGCAAAACAATATCATCTCTGCATATCTGCTTTGTGCAAATATCTTAGAGAATAAATTTACTGCAGTGCCTGAAAAAGAAGAGCTACCCAAAGATAATGGCAGCATGGGGCACCAAATTGAATTGGCATTTGTAAGAGGCCCTTTAATTCACTCCTACTGATTCAGAGCTATCTCTGTACACCAAGGAAATGACTGTTTGCTTGGGCGAGATTTAAAATGTGTACTACTGTCATTAGAAATCAGAGAAGTAGTAACATTTAAATACCATAATATAATTTTAGCTATTATAATGGGCCTAATATAAGCAGCCTCAGTGTTTCAGAGCATGTGTGGTAAAGGCATCCAGACATGTTTCTGGTGGGAATATAAATGGTCACGATGTTTTGGAAGATAGTTTTGAAGTTTCTATCAAACATAAAAATAGAGCTTTGGATCAGTCCAGCAATTCTACTTCTATGGATCAAACCCAGATCAATAGATCTTGTGTATCTGAATTCAAAGGATGGCTCCTGTAGATTTAATTGTAATGGTCTAGCTCTCCGTTAATTGTAAAATGGTTGAATATTATAGGACATTCCTTCATAAATATTATGCAGCTATTGTAAAATGGGATGCATTGCATGCAGGGAGCTGGAAGGATCCCTATGATTCCTTATTGAATTCTAAAAACAAGTTTCAGTAGACTGTTTATAGTATAATATCAATTGATTTTATAAAGTGGTGTAGACTTGTATTTGCACGGGAAGGGTAGGAGTTCCCCCTGGGGAATGAGGATAGCAGTGCTGTTAGTGGGAGGAATCATTTTCCCTAGTGACTTTAGATGTCTGAGCCATATGAAAATTTAAAAATGAACATGTTATACAGTTGAATTATAACATAATAAAACACATGTATGTGAAATTGGTTCAGTCACTTTTATCCCTTGCTTGGTTTACATTTTATCAACTTTCAGATAATAATAATAGAAACTAACTAATAATGCTATATAGCCTAGTTCTAAGTGATTTACATATATTTACTCATTTAATCATCACAGCTTCTTTATGAAGCAAAATATATTGTTATTCTCATTTTTCAGATCAGAAAACTGAGTCTGGGGAGAGGGTTAGGTAAATTGCTAAGTATCATACTTCCATATGGGAGGGCTTGGGTTTGAAGTCAGAGAGTCTGGCTTCAGAGTTTCACATTCTGTATAGTTACTCAGGAGGAAGAGGTACATAACCCAGCCACACCCAACCAAACACGCACACATACCACACATACACACACAAAGCTATCTACAAAAGATTGCTAAATCAAGTGCTGCAAGAAGCATCCAGGAGACAGTAGGCTCAAAGAATCAAAATGCTTAGAGTTGGAGTTACAGCACATCTTCTCACCCCAAACTGCTTATAACCAAGAATATCCATAATGGGGCAGTTGGCAGGAGCCCTGTAATAGATTGTGTTTAAAGACTAAAAGAAATCCCAGAAATCCATCCAGGCATCCACATAGATGAAGGTAGGTCAAAAAGTATCACAATAAAATCACAGAAACTTATATTTCATAATAAATATAGAAGTGAAACTTTTATGTCTTGATATGTCTTCCATCTGCACCTATACACTTTGGAAACTGTCCAATACTTCCAAGAATTCTGTCCTCTCTGATTTATACCACATCAAAGCAACACTTTTGACATTCTGAAGGGACTTAAACAAGGTTCCTTTTAAATGTTCTTTGAGTTTGGAGGACAAAAAGAGGTTTGAATGGTTAAGATGAAATTCTCAGATAACAGTCTAAATTATTCTCTAAGAATTAACAAATGTATCATCGTGGTGGAAAAAAAATCCTCAGTTCAACTTCTCTGACCTTTAACTGCCGGTGTAGATTTCCATCTTCCTGAAATTTCTTGATAAAACTCACCTGTTCTGTGTCCTCAGAGTAACTATATCAAGATTATCCCTTTGGAAGAGTATCAGAGCTTAAATAGTAAAGACCCAATTTATAGAAGGACATTGGAGGACAGTGGGAGCCCAAAATACATCTAGTCAGTCTAGCCACAGGCAAGGGACACGCAACAGCCTGACTATCAATCAGAGATTATTGTAAACTTGATTATGGTGGACTGAACCACCATATAATATGGTATGGTATCATCTCCCTCTTGACCCAACCTGAATTTCTCCTAGGCGTAAATATTTCTCTTATTCCAAAACAGAAATTTCTATGGCTTTTTAAATATTGCTGGTGGTCTTTTCTTTCATACTCTATATTTTTATTTTTATCTGTATATGATTTTATTCTTTCTGTTTCATTTTCATTTTGTTTTTATTACTTCTGTATGTTTTCCAATTTATGAAGCACGAAAGGAATCGATGCAAAGAGACAATAACTAATGTAATGGTTTAGTGGGACGGGGGTGGGACGAGTGAGGGGAATTTTGTATCAAGCAGTGAATTTGGGAGGAGGAAGTGAGCACTAGAAGTGATTGTGAGGATCAGCTCTTTTTAAAAGCGACTTAACTATGGAAGTGCATGATATATGAAATTGTATAAACAAACTAATTTAAAAAAGTAAAGAAACTAAAGTTGACCAATAATTATCATAGGTGAAGGAGTAAGACTTTTGGCTTAGGGGGCATTGAGTTTATGTTAATAGTGGTGAAATAACGTGTCAAAGGTTATGAATACAGTAGCACAACACAGAGCACAATCAATGGCGCTGAAGTATACATGTAGAAGTTGTTGAATTGCCACAATTAAAAAGTTTATATTAATAACAATGAGTGCAAAGAAGAAGAAAATGTTCTAAAATTGATGGGTTTCATCATTGTACAACTCTTCTTAATATGATTGAAATATTGGATTGTATGATATGTGGATGGAGTGACAATAAACCCGTTCAAAGTAAAGATTATCCTTTTGGAATTAAAAACAATAACAGTCTTTACAACCTTCTGAGCTGCCTTGAATGTCAGTGACTTAGCAGAGTGCCTCAAAGTCACTGTTTGGATTGGACCTTTTATTAAAAAGCACCCTAAGGAGGCTACGACAAGTATATTGCAGTGATAATTTTTTTGCAGCCATCCACTGATTGCAGCAACATTATGTTTGGAATAAACCTGTGAATACATGAACTGAAACCTTACCTTTTGACTTGCCCTTGTATATTACTCCCCAAAGTAGCTCTTGGGCATTACAGCATCCCAAAACTCAGCTATGGGTACTAAAGTGGTTCAGTTGACCTGTGCTTCAATGAAACCATCTGCAGATTAGTCCAGGAGGACCGTTGTAGAGTTCTGTTCATTAACCTCATCCTCCATTGTTATGGAAAACTCCAGTCTAAGACTATATGACCTTTCTTTGCTCTTTATTTACTCATTTTATAGATAAAGGAACTGAATCCCAGAAAAATTGAATTCAATTGCTCAAGGTCCCACTAATTTTTGGTAGCTAAAATATTGCATCTTTGCCAGAATATTACTTCCCTTTAAAGTAAAAGAGCCTTGGTCAAATGGTCCCCTTTGTTTTGTGATTTTCGTAATGCATGTAGAAGGCATTAATTGAGGATTTGCTATCTCTCTATATATGTAAACACTACATACACAAAATAGTACATGTCTGGCAAATTACTTCCTGATGTTTTCATTTTTCTATTCATTATCACCTACCATCAGTATAAAACATTGAGGAAATTTGGGTCAGCACTTTTCCTTTCTGAACGTGCATAGGGAGAGGAGGTGGATTTTGATCTGCCCAGTCACTACTCTTCATAGGTTTTCATTACAATGGACAGAGCATAAACAGTAGAATCTTAAGAATGGGTCTGAGTTTTCAGGATGGCATTTCACACACTTACTTAGAGAATGATGAGCTAGTGCCTCTGAGTTAGAGTTACATAATGGGCCCACCGAGGGGTGGAAAAATGTGCTGTGAAATTTCATAATAATCTTATGAAAAGCAAAATGCCTTACTCATTTTAATAAAAATACTGGGGAAAATGATGAGTCTTCACTCTGTCTAATCAACTACATGTTTTCATAATAAAAACAAGGCTGGGTTTTCCCCACTTATAAGCACAGAATCAATCTTCAAAACCAACATATTTTATGGCACCTATTCTTGGCTCTTCGACTCCCCAATTTATAAATGGGTCTATTCTTTCTCTTAGTTGGTTGGGGTTGGGGTGGGGAAGAGCAGAGTAAGACTATAGCTTTCTGAGCTGTGTCTCCTGGTGCTGTTTTCGGAGTCTTTCCTAGTTCATGAGTAGCATCAGTTGCTTGGGGATCTCTTCCCCATCTCAAAGAGATAATTTTAAGGATTGAATTAAATAGGGTAGAAACACACAGAAAGGGACCCCAGAGAAAAACTTTGATTCAGCTCTGCTTTGATAATAAGATCTAACTGTGGGCAAAATGGTTAGATCCATGCTAGTTTCTAGACTCAGGCAGGCCCATCATTTCTTGATGCTCTTCTGGAATATTTCATACCAATTTACCAAATGTCACAGAATTGCTAAGTAGCAGAATTACAAATTTAAATATGAGCCTCATACTTTCTCCCCACCCCCATCAGAACATCCAGCAACACTATGCCTTTTATTCTTTCTTTGTGCTGAAATGTAATCCTCTTGATTTCAGTTTAGTTCCTCTGATTCTAAAGGTTTTACAAGTATTTCTTCCAGAAGCATTTCTCAGCAATCACCCACCAGTCCTGCCTTCCAACCTAGGTTTAGATACTGTCCTCAGTGTTACCTTAATGCACCTTGTTGAATCTATCATTATCTACTTACATGACGCCCCGACTCTGTTCACAGTGCCTTCTATGACAGGGATAAAATAGATAAGCTTTCGGTCTATTGCCATCATGTGTCACAATGCTTGGCACAGCTAAAGGGCCCAATTAATATTTCTCAAACCACATTCAACTTGGAATAGTAAGGTATAAATGTCTTCAAGAAAGGATTTTGAGAACTAGCAGTATTTAAAAGAGGCTTAAAGCAAGAAATATGGAGGTTGCAAATTTTAGCAGCATGCAGTGGAAATGAAAGCACGTACTGTAAACAGTAGAAAGAGCTTGAATCTGAACCCAGACACATTTGCCTTCAGTTTGTGTCCTTGGAGTTAACCACTGCTAGGTATATTTCCCCCGAGAGGTGTCTTCATTGAGTCACATTTATGATCTATTTTCCCAAGTTGAATTGGATTTCATGGGTGGTTTACCTAGTCCAGGGGCTCTCAGTAACATTCAGGGAACACTCTGTCCCCGTGTTGAGAACCAAGGTGCACCTGTCTCAACTGATACAGCTGCTCATTTGCTGAGCAGGTGGTTCCAAGCCAGAACATTGTGAAGTTATTATGGGAAAATAAATCGTTTTGTTTTGATAGAAGCTCCACAAGTCTAGGGAATTTTATCAACGAATGAGAATTTTTCTAAGATGAAGAATACCAGTGTAAATTGAGGGGAAGAAATAGGTGTGTGTCTGTGGTGTGTGTGTGTGTGTGTGTGTGTGTGTGTGTATGTGTGAGAGAGAGAGAGAGAGAAGAGGAGAGGAGAGAGGAGACAGAAGAGAGAGGAGAGGAGAGGAGACAGAGGAGAGAGAGAGGAGCTACTTCCTCCCTGTGATTTTAAAACAACAGATATTTACAATGTTTTCTCTATACCATTGTGCTTGGAACATTAGAAGGATAGTGTTTAATTCTCACAATGAACTGTATGAAATGGTATTTAATGAACACTATTTTACATATGAAAATATCAAGGCTTGGGTAAATGAATTCACTTGCCAAATTTCACAGAATTGGCAAGTGGCAGATTGAAATTTTAACCTCAATTTATTTGATTCCAAAGCCCGCACTCTTCCTTTTAAATTAGAGCAGTAAGTGGTACAATTCTTAAAGATACAGTTAGATGGTTTTTACTTATGGATAAGGGTACATACCCACACACCACACACCACCTAGGACAAAAGCCATTTCATTTCTTTAGGCTTCTTCTCACCAATATCATATCCCTCTTTCGCTGCCCACCCCCCACATGCACACCACACTGTTCTGACCTCTACCAACCTATATTAGTAGTTCTCAGAGTGTGGTGCTATTATGAACCCTGGACTAGCAGCAGCACAGCATCTGAGAACTGATTAGAAATGTAAATTCTCAGGTGCCACCCCAGACCAACTGAATCCGAGCCTCTGGGAGTGAAGGGCAGAACTTTGTGATTTAACAAGCTCTCCGGGTGATTCTGGTGCTCAGTCTAACTTTATAACAGCTGCATAGAACAGTTTTGCATGTTTTAGAAATTCATAATAGAATCATATAGTATGTACTCTTTTGTCTTTGCCTTTTTCTCAGCATAATGTTTGTGAGATCTATTCATATTGTTGCACATATCAGTAATCCCTTCATTTTTAATTTTTGATCAGTATTCCTTTGCAGAATATACAATGGTATCCTTTTGATAGTTTTTTTATTAAGGGAAGTATGATGTCTTACATTTGTCTAAGGCAAATACATTTGTCAAATCATAAAAATTAAGGCCTAACTTATGCAAGAGTACAACGGGTCATTGTGTGGGACACAATTTCAAAAAGGCAATGCTGCTCTTACGGCCAAATCTCCCTCTTATTTGCTTCCTAATGCCAGACTTTTATTTAAGAGGCAGCCAAGGCTTATTTCCAAAATGAATTCTAAAACTCAAAAGGCATGTTTGTACTTCCCTTCCTACCAGCCCTCCCAAAGTCAGACTTAACATTTTATTGACGTGATAATGACCTATACTTTTTGCCATTAGTGCTAAGGGCACAGATGTAAAATATATACCAGACATACTATCATTTACTTGTCTGTGTTCTTGATAGGTTTTCTAATCAATTACACTACGTTTACATGTTGATACCCACTGCAATTTTAATATATTTCACAACAAATTATCCCAGGAAGCTACTATCAACTTATCAGAGTTGGCATGTGATCTCTAGGTTAATGCAAGTGTGTGTGTGTGCACACACACACTCATAATCGTGTCTAAGTTAAAGAGATGGAGAAAAGACTATCATGAGGATGTATGGCTCTGAAAGGAGAAGTAAAGTCATGTTTTCCTTTCTGTGATACATGTTCTCCTCTAGTTACATTGGAAACCACACTCAGTATGGATGTTTTGGATACAGTAAATTATCGGTTAACTGAATATTTAGTAAATCAAGATAATATCCATAAAGCAATAACAACTACTTCTATTATAGCTAATGAGCCCTGGTGATATAGTAGTTATGCATGGGTCTGCTAATTGCAAGGTCAGCAGTTGAAAAGCACCAGCTTCTCCTCAGGAGACATATGAGAATTTCTACTCTTGAAAAGAGTTATGGTCTCAGACCGATAGGTGCAGTTCTACCCATCTTATAGAGTCACTCAGAGTCGGAATCAGCTTGATGGCTGCTGTTGTTTTAGGACCATGATACTTTCATCACAAGCTCATCAGACCTTGCAGTGCGTGATTAACCTGAATTGTCTCAACTAACCCTCAGAGCCTTACTCAGTTTCATAGCCTTCATGTCGAATCTGACTCATAGTGACCCTTTAGGACAGGGTCGAATGACCCCCTCTGGGTTCCAGAGACTAACTCTTTACAGGAGTAGAACTCTGCCTCTTTTTCCCATAGAACAGCTGGTGGTTTTTGAACTGCTGACCTTGCAATGGCTAGGTGCCCAATGCATAACCCCTATAGTACCAGTATTTTTTATCCCCATTTGAACATTAAATTAAGACTTAGAAAAACCCTCAAATAAACATGACAGAGATGAGGTTCAAATCAGGTTCTCTGACTCTAAACCCTTTGTTCATGGGGATACTCTATACTGATGGGGAGGACTAGATTTAAGAATATTGAAAACTCCTTTTATTCTTAATTGTCTGTGTAAATTATCTAAGCCCATTTTTCTCCCTTAAAATAAAAAGGCTAAAGTGACCATCACTGAAGATCTCAGGATTAAAATTCTTACTATTGCTAGTCACTATTTAGAAGTAAGACTCGCAGTGGCATGTTGTTGTCAGGTGCTGTTCGGTTGCTTCTAACTGGTAACGACCCTATGCACAACAGAGGGAAAGACTGACTGGTCTTGCCCCGTCCACACAACTGTTCCCCTGCTTGACCCCATTGTGGGAAGCCCTGTGTCAATCCACCTCCTTCAGGACCTTCCTCTTTTTCACTACCCCTCTACTTCACCAAGCATGATGTCCTTTTCCAAAGACTGGTCTCTCCTGGCAACATGTCCAAAGTATGGGAAATTAAGTCTTGCCATCCTTGCCACTAAGGAGCATTTCGGTTTTACTTCTAAAACGGATTTATTTGTTTGTCAGTAGTCTATGATATTTTCAATATTCTTCACCAACACCATGATTTAATTCATATACATCAATTCGGCTTCTGTCTCCCTTATTCAATGTCCAACTTTCACATGCATCTGAGGTGATTAAAAATACCATGGCTTGACTCAATCATACCGCAAGGAGATACCCTTGCTCGCAACACTTTTAAAATCTAAAGGGGTCTTGCACAGCTAAGTTACCCAATTCAATGTGTCATTTTACCTGCTGGCTGCTGCTTCCATGAGCACTGATTGTGGATCTAAGCAAGAAGAAATCCTTGACACATTCTATAGTTTCTCCATTTATCATATAACCCATTGGGCCACTTGTGAGAATTTGGGGCTTCTTTACATTGAGATGTAATCTACACTGTAATAATGGCTACATCTTCATCAGTGCTTCAAGTATTCCTCACTTTCAGGAAGCACAGTTGTGTCATATGCATACTTAAGGTTATTAATAAGCCTTTCTCCAATCCTGATACCACTCTCCTCCATATAAGCTGACTTTTTTGTATATTTGCTCAGCATATAGATGGAAGGAGAACGGTGAGAGCCTATAACCCTGACACACATATTTCTTGATTTTAAACCTTGTTCTTTGTGAACAACTGTCTCTTGATCCAAGTACAGGTTCCTCATGAGCACAATGAAGTGTTCTGGAACTCCCACTCTTCTCAAGGCTGTCCATAGTTTGTTATGATCGACACAGTTGAATGCCTAGGCATAGTCCATAACCCGCAAGTAAACATCTTTGTTATTCACTACTTTCAGCCATCATCCATCTGACGAGAGAAACAAATCCATAGACACTCATATGTGTATACGAAAAAGGTTTATAATACAAGGGCAATTGAATATAGAGAAAACATACCAGCCCAG
This sequence comes from Echinops telfairi, assembly GCF_000313985.2. Lineage (NCBI taxonomy): Eukaryota > Metazoa > Chordata > Mammalia > Afrosoricida > Tenrecidae > Echinops > Echinops telfairi. The sequence continues at coordinate 2,686,248 of NW_022109980.1, read as the reverse complement.
TCCAGATCATGTCCATAAGTCAGATATTATTAGCCCATATGTCTGGTACCAATCTATAAATTCCTCTCCAGACTCAGGAGACACATGCAATGACGCTAGATGCAGGAAGATCACAAGCCAGTGGGTAGGAAGTCTTGTGGATCCTGTGATGTAATCATTTCAGCGTTTGTAGGGGTCTCCACGTGGCTTCTCTGGCTCCAAAGGTCTGGCTCCATCAGCATCTCTCCATGTGTCTTTTCCACGGGGATGTCTCCCAGGAAGTGAGCAGAGAGAGTGTGTGTCTTCCACCTCCAAGGAGGAAATACATGAGTTCCCAGAATTCTCAGGAGAAGGCCATACCCACACAGAGGACTCATTGGCTATGACCTGATTGGCAGATAGACCCCACCTTTACACTCGTAATCCTTTCAAATTGGCAAACAATTCTATAAATACCACAGATATATTTGGTGCATTGCAGGCATTTTACTGAAACCTGGGTTATGACCTTAAATTATACTTTTGACCAATTGTCTCAAAGACAAAACATTAGCAAAGGGATCCTGTTAGTTGGGTAAAGGTTATGTGTTTCAAACTTGTAGTCATCTGGTGCTTCTGTATGCAATACATAAGAGAAGTAGAATTCTTGGCGTTTTTATTTTTTCCAATAAATAAATGGTTACAATTTTATATCCAACAGTCAGTAGTTTGCTACTTACAAAAATAAAACTGAATACATTGATACTGGCAGGAGAATGTAAACATTTGTCCATGATGATTGTTACAATGGATACTACATTTTAAAAAATGCATTAGAGTGAAAGAAGGAAAGAATTCCCTAGCATCTTTTGCACAGTTGAAATTCATTATGAGGCAATGTAGGTTTTTTTTTAATATGTCAGTACTGGTTGAATATTGAGAAAAATGCTTCAGTGGTTTTAGTAACAATTGAAAGCAGTGCATTCCTAATCTAGTAAAATTGAATATTCAAAAATGACTCCGTTTTTCCCTGAAATTATATATAGGTCATAAAACAATAGTAATCAACTTCTCTCCAAGCATATTCCTGTGAAAGCTCAGATCTCCTGTCTCTCAGTCACACCAGCACAATATAAATGGAACACTTGTAGAGTTGGAGTGGTGCCCATGTCACCGCAGCACCAAATGCAATTGGATTCTGTTGAGCAGGAACCCAATGGCTTGCATTAACCATAAGAACAGTGCATTATGAAGCAGGGAACCAATAGAGAGGTCTGCAGGGTCAGCCCCAATCCTAACTACATGGACATCCCCTGTCTCCCTAGAAGAACTCTCTTCAGAGGACAGCACTGGAGCTACAGCTCAGGGAGAGGGGCGCATTTATCAGAGCACACATTATCAAAGGAAGAGTGAAGGTTAGAGAGTGAAACACATCTTGGCCCACCACACCCAGAGCATTACATTCCTGTTCAGAACAGTCAATGCAGAGAGGACTATAGGGCTGGCACCACCATGAGACATGGCATCCCTCACTAACTCACAGCACTACGGAGGACACCATTAGAGACACAGTGTGGGAATTGTGCCTGATCTGACCCCCCAAAATTGGGGCAAAATGCTAAGGGCTTGCAACAAAGCAAGGAGGGGAACAAAGCAATGAAGTCTCCAAAATAGACCTTGGGTTCAGGGCGTGGTACCCTATCAGACACAACTAGAAAACACTCCTAAAGGTCAACAAACAGACCTGGAACTATTTATAGGCTTTTCTTTTTCTGGCGTTTAAGGTAGTTTATTGTGCCAACCTGGCCAATAAACACATGTGGGGTTAATTGAAGGGAGGAGGAATAAATGGCTCGGTGAGCCTCGCCTTTCTAGTTCTCAGGTCTCTTGCTTTCTGATGGTTGGACCAGGGTGCAGCTGCCTTAGCCAGTCCCCTGTTTTAGCTGGCAAGGCTCACTTCCTGCAAGACATCCCTGAGGAGAAGCCACATGAACCTGCCCCAATGCAGCCCTGGGTGCTGGAGCACCCGTGTGGAGACCCCTGCCAGTGCTGAGATGCTTACACACTCACTGACTTGGCTTTCCTCCTGCAGTCTGCATCATTGCGTCTGTTTTGTGAGATGGAGGAGGACTGGATTGGTGTTGGACATAAGGGTTAATGGGTTAATGTTGGACTTGTGGCCTTGGGCAGCACTGGTTTGGGATGTTTTCTTGATGCTCACTTAACCTTTATATAAAACTCTCTCTTATACATGAGTTTCTGTGGATTTATTTCTCTAAAATACCCAGACTAACACAGCATTGTTTTTTTGTTGTTGTTGTTTAGTTTGGTGTTTTGTTTGTTTGATTTCTTTTGCTGCTTTGTTTTGCTCTGTCTTGTTTTTGTGCTTATTATTGTCTCTGCATATCTATCTAAATAAGATAGGTGGGATAAAAAATCTGGAGGAGAAAACAACATGACCAATGGTTCCAGGGGAAACAGGACAGGAGGAGGCAGGGGATAGGAAGGGTGTGTCAACCAACCTAGGGAAAAAGGAAAAATAAGCTAAAATCTAGGGCAGGGAGGGTATAGAATGCCTGGTAGGGCTTGATCCAGGGCAATATAGCCAAGAGAAATTACTGAAACCCAAATGAAGGCCAAACATGATAGTGGGACAAGAGGAAAGTAAAAGGAAATAGAGGAAAGAACTAGAATCCAAAGGACATTTATAGAGGTCTAAATTAAGCATGTACATATGTAACTATATTTATGGCAATAGGGAAATAGATCTATGCACATATATTTATATGTTAAGTATTAAGGTAGCAGACAGACATTGGGCCTCTACTCAATACTCCCTCAACGCAAGAACACTTTGTTCTAATAACCTGGCTTTCCATGATGTTCACCTTCCCAACATGATTGCTGAAGACAAAATGGGTGCATAAGCAAATGTGGTGAAGAAATCTGATGGTGCCCAGCTATCAAAAGATATAGTGTCTGGAGTCTTAAAGGCTTGAAGGTAAACAAGCGGCCATCTAGCTCAGAAGCAACAAAGCCCACATGGAAGAACCACACCAGCCTCTGGGATCATGAGGTATCCATGTGATCAGGTATCAGGCATCAAAGACCCAGAACAAAAAAATCATATCTTTTTGAATGAGGAAGAGGGCAGAGTGGAGACCCAAAGTCCATCTGTAGAAAATTGGACAACCCCTTACAGAAGGGTCACAAGGAAGAGATTATACAGTCAGGGTGCAGTATAGTACCAATGAAACATACAACTTTCCTCTACTTCTGTAATGCTTCCTCCCCCAATTCTACCTTACAGATCTGGCTAGACCAGAGCATGTACACAGGTACAGATAAGAGCTGGAAACACAGGGAATCCAGGACAGATAAACTCCTCAGGACCAATAATGAGAGTAGCAATAACAGGAGGGTTAGGGGATGGTGGGTGAGTTAGTTAATTGTGCCAGCCAGGCTGATAATCACATGTGGGTCTGGTTGAAAGGCAGAGGGATAAATGGGTGGTGAAGCCTCGCCTTTCTAGTTCTCGGGTCTCTTGTTTTGTGATGGTTGCA
>NW_022109980.1:2680207-2681711 GCF_000313985.2 Echinops telfairi | reverse complement strand
GATACCAAGTTATGGAGCTATTTGTTGATATTAACTCTAAATCAGACATTTTAGAGGATAGCAAGAGTACATTGAATTCTTTCTGCCGAACTCCATTGTATTTGTTCCTTATGACAACCTATAATGGATTACCACAAACCAAGTGGCCAAAATAACACATAATTTGATCTTACCGTTCTGGAGGTCAGCAGTCTTCAAAAGTGTCAGCTGGGCTGCATTCCTTTTGGACGTTCTAGGAGATCTATTTCCTTGTTTCTAAGGTCACCTGCATTACTTGGTTTGTGGTTCCTCGCCTCCATCTTCAATGTGAATCACTACAACCTCTGATTTTCGCATTACATCTCTTTGTTTCTGCCTTTGACTCTCTTGCCTTCCTCTTATGAGCATCCTGTGATTACATTGGACACGCCAAAATAGTCCAGCATACTCTCCTATCTCAAAAGCCTCAACTTACAACTTAATCACATCCTAACAATCTCTTGTTTTCTCAGGGATTAGGACATGGACATTCTGAGGGACTATTATTTTGTAAATAACAGCAGTCTAAATGTCACGATGCTATGTTTTACTCAGTTATTTAGGATGTCTGAAATCATGAGGCCACTCTTGCTTTTCTAATGCTCATAAGTACCATATCAAATATTATGGATTATATAATTTAATACTAATAAAAACTGCATGCTGTAGACATTATTATAATATTTACTTTGAAAATGAGGTAATGAAGCTCAGAGAAGCCAATAACTTACCCAAGTTTATGAAGTTACTAAGTGGCAGAGTCTAGAATCAAATTCATATATATCTGACCCTAGAGTCCACAAAATTTCTAGATCCCATATTACACAATTTGTTTATTTGCTACATTTCCTGGTTACAGTGTGAACTTGTATACTGGCCACAAATCTCATAATTTGATATCTTTGACATGTGCCTAGATCTGCGAAAATTTATCACCACCATGATAAATACAGTTGATTTCAACTCAAGGAACTTTTATTAAGCATCAATATATTTCTCTAGTCTGTGTCTATGCCTCATCAATGATGATGATTCATTTGGGCCATATTGATATACTATATTACTGCCAAAGCATTAGCATGCAGCCAAGATATTTCATAGTGGCCTCTCATAGGGCTCCTGCAAATTTTCAAGTTTCCTAAGTTCCTTGAACTCTGAATTAAATCAACTTCCAGGAGATAACATATCATTCTCTGCATTTGTTAATTATTCAAAGGCTAGTCCTTGGGATGGGCAGTGTTCATATTATAACTTTTGGTAAGTAAAGTGTTCCTGGGTATAGGAAGGCCAAAGGACGAGTGTGGATTTTAGAAGGCTGGTCATACAGGTAGCATGGCTGTATTTGATATGTGCTACTTTATATGTGCTTTAATAATTTGTGCCTGTATCTTTTCAGGGACAGTGGAGGTTTACACCTAAAACTGATAATTACAGTGGCATTAATATGATGAATACATGGGTCAATGAATGCTTTATTCTTTTTTTT
>NW_022109980.1:2672040-2674048 GCF_000313985.2 Echinops telfairi | reverse complement strand
TCAGGCTGTCATCCATAACCGTCTGCAAACCCGATTCTTAAAAGTTAGGCTCTGACACTATTCTCTCCTTCAACTTCAGATTATATGGTACAGTCACTGATCTTGGTGTGCTTCGTCCATGTGGACTTAGTTGACATCTCATTTAGATGGCTGCTTTTTTGGAAACAAGCCTTTAAGACCCCAAATACTATTTTATCTGACAGCCAGATACCATCTAATTTCTTCACCACACTTTGCCATTGCATCCATATTCTGTGTTCCCTTCCTGAGGGCAAGTATTGAGCAGGACCATAACGTAAGAGCTAATTTTTCCTTAAATTGGAGCTAGGATTTAGTTCGAGTCCAAAAACCCATTCCTGTGCCTATTCTTTTTTCCCCTCTTCCTGCCTTTGGATCCCTTTCAAAACCTCCTTGTTAATTGTATGGTTAAAACCTTGTCCTCCCTCTGTTGATCCTCCCTCTGATGCACCTTAGGCTTGAGCTGATTTTCAACATTTTCTGTATTTGTTTGTTTGTTCATATTGGGGTTTATCTAAGATGTGGTATGTCATTGGGGATCACCCTCTCGATTTTTTTGTGATATGTTTTTCTGTATTTCAGTGTGTGAAACTCGGGATTGATGAACCCGTAAGGGGCAGCAAGTATAATGAGGGTTTATGGTGGGTACAGCGGGGGGAGTATAACAGATCTGATATCAAAGAGTTCAAGAAGGAGAAGAATGTTTGGAAACTGATTATGGCAGTAATTTTACAATACTGTTTGATGTGATTGAACTATGGGATGGTATGTTATCTGTATTAACTCCTAATAAAATGGTTTTTGAAAAGAGCCTAGCTGGTTCACTCCACTCCTTTCTCCAACAGTCTCCAATCATCTTTAATTTATCACTTCATTAAAAGAATACCATCTTATCTTTTGGGTGAAAGTTTACATAGGAAATTAGGGTCCCAATTAATGATTTGTATAAAATATGTTCAATGATACTGGTGCCATTTTATATAGTGTGTCAGCTTTCCCATTATTAGTATTCTGGTTGTTCCATTTCCAGTAATCCAGTTTCCCTGACCCCTTACCTTCTGGTCTTTTCTTTAAAGTAGGTATCGATCAATCGATTTCATATAGATTGCTTTTTAAAGGAGCCTAGTCCTCACAGATGATATTGTTATGGCCTGTTTGTTAATTAGCTAAAAGATGTGGTTTCCAGTTTTAAAGAGTAGTTTAGGGCAATTGTTTCAGGGAGTCCTCCTTTCTCAACTGGTTCAGTATATCTGGACTTTTTTTAAGGATTTGTATTCTGGTCCACTGTTGCTCCTGTCTATTGCGTTCCTCATCAGAACACAATAGTGCTGCAGTTCTTCTCATCTTATGGTAGATGAGGTCCTGGTCTGTGCAGATAGATAATTAGTCCTGCAGACTAGTTTCTTCTTTGATTCTTTGGTTTACTTCAACCTCTTTACTCTGGACACATAGAAACAAATAATGCTGCCTTTCATGGCCACTCACCGCTTATAGGTTCACAGATACTGCTCATCAAACTAGGATGTAGAATATAAATGTCGTGTATTGTATTATGGTAATTGAATGAATTGTCACACAAGACTATGGACTGAAGCTTTCAGATCCCATAAACCACTCTCACGGAGTATTTATGCAATTTAGGGTTGCTTAAGGAAAGGGAATGCATTTTTCACCCTTAGTATGCCCAGTGTTTAAGTAGCTCAGTACGGTTGATGATGATGATGATGATGATGATGATGATGATGATGATGGTACATAGTGTGGTACATATAAGGGAGATATGTGGAAAGAGAACTTATTGAATTTCCTCTTTTCACACCTGGGAGGGTGGATACCCAAATTGCCTAAAGAAAGATTAAGGTGAAAGCTTATTTATTTAACATACATTTACACAGTGACTACTTACTATATATGTTGGACAGTATTCTAAGTGTTTTACAAGAATTAATTTTCATCACAGTGCTACTATTTTTATATCCAATTTTGAAAA
>NW_022109980.1:2664472-2669730 GCF_000313985.2 Echinops telfairi | reverse complement strand
CCATGTGGTTTTTAATGAATCTAAAGATATTAACAAATTACTTATAAAATTTATTAGGGGATAAAAACATGCCTATGATTCAGGTCAGCCAGTTTGTAACCTCTGGATTAAGTCCAACAGTGATGGAGCAAAGGGTGTTCTTCCCTGTGCTTGGTAAAACTGCACACATTCCAAGGCAACACAACGCATCCTTGGTGATGTCTCTGTTACTCAGGCCAGCAGCTCACATGCTTGTGCTGGGAATTTGTCAAAGAAAAGGAAATATCAATGCAATGTTCAGTGTTATTACTTGTTTTGATTTGCAGATTGAATTTGCAAGAGATTTATGTACCTCTCAAAGGAACTAATGGTTTCCCTGAATTTTCTCAGATAGCACTCGGTTTTTACCTTTACCAAAGAATTTATCAATTGTCATTCTTTATCTAATTTTAAATGAGGATTTTAAAAAAATTTTTCTTAGTTCAAAATAAACTCTCTCTTCAAATATTTAAATAAAGATTTTAACAGCATTTATGTGTGTTGTTTTAAAATACATTTAGAAATCTTTATCAGCTTCTAACATTTGTACTATTTAATTTTTGATAGAGGACACCTTATTTTATACTATCTGCAAATGTAAATTCAGATTTTTACCAGAGCAGAACTTTTAAAAATTAATGATTTATTGAGATAAAATATATGTACATTTTAACCAGTTTTTTACCAGTACTGTCCCATGAACATTCACCATATTTATCATAGAATATTTTTAAGTAGTACTATTAATGTGCATAATTGACAATGTTTTAATAGCTTCATTTTAATATTTCAGGTACAAAATAATAAGTAAAAATATGCAATGCATTTGGAAAATTCTAGAAAGTTTAAAGAAAAAAGGCAAGTATATCATTCTAAAAGTGCAAGAGTACAGTGTCTTTCTACAATGGAAACTCACCTCAGTATTAGCCTGTATTTCAACAATCTGCAGTAAACTTCATCTTAACGTCCACAGTTCTCAACAAACAGAGAGGAAAATGATCTGCTGATCTGCTCTCATAAACTGAATTCTTAGAAACATGGCAAACTCGATGGAGCCGTTATGCGTTATAGGATCATTACGCATTGAAATCATCTCTGGTATTCTTCTTACTAAATATTCCTTCTTTCCAGGTGTTCCAATTTCTTTTGAAACATCAGAGTTAAGATGACCTTGGCTGAGCGTCATCCCTCTATCCTCACTGGCCTCTATGGAGATGTGTGTACCCTGGCTAGTGCGATCTGGCTTGTCTGCATGCAAAGCAGATACACGTACTTTTGTGACTCCCTTGGTATGAGTAATTCACAGTAATGTTTTTAGAATGGAATAAGTAGCAACCATCTTAGCCTGATTGAGATATTTTTTAGAGCTCTTACAGGTATGGCCAAATTACTGAAATTCAAGAATTGTCAACAAGTCAAGATCAAATGATACGTTACATTGGGTAAAATCTGCTGCACAAGACTTCTTAAAGGTATTGAAAAGCAAGAATGTCACTTTGAGGACTAAGGTATTCTAGACTCGGGCTGTGGTATTTTCAAGCACTTCATATGAGTGTGAAAGTTGCTGGTGAAGAGTAGTGAAAGTACCAAGGACTGCCAAAACAACAAACAAATCTGTCTTGAAAGAAGTACAACCGGAATGCTCCTTAATGTCAAGGACGGCAAGACTACATCTGTATACTTTGGACATGTTGTCAGGAGAGGAAAAGGACATCATGTTGGTAAACTAGAAGGACAGAGAAAAAAAAGAAAGACCCTTGACAAGATGTATTGACCCAGTGGCTGCAACAATGGGCTCAGACATAAGAACAATTGGGATTGTACTGCAGGACCAGGCGGTGTTTCTTTCTATTGTACATAGGGTGAGTCAGAATGGACTGAACTACACCTAATAACAAGGTATGCACACAATGGAATATTACAGATGGTTAAAAAATAATGATGACACTGTGGAACATTTCAGGACATGGAAAACTTTGGAAGACATTATGCTGAGTAAAGTTAGTCACCAAAAGGGACAAATACTGTATGAGACCACTATTATGAAAACTATTATAAAAAAGTTTTAATACCAAAAGAAGCAGGCTTTGATAGCTAGCATAGGTGGGAGAGCAAGAGCAGTAATAAACTAGAGTGGATAGGTCTAACTTGGGTGAAGGGGAAAGTACGGGAGGGAAATAAAGATGGGTAGGGGGCATAGGGAGGTTTGATAAGTTTTGAATGCAAAAATTATGATCTGATATTTAAATTCCACTGCATTCATGATACAAAAGTTTTAAAATAAGACAAAGAAAATATGGAGTATCTAACTTCTGTATTTGTAAATATTTAGAAATAGGGCATTTATTTTGTAATGAGACCATACCCAAGTAGAGTGGGTCCCATACCTAATCATTTCTCTGTAGAATCGTATTAACAAGAACAGGATAGATACAGGAGCACACAGAAGGGAAAAATAAAGGCCATGTGGGGACCTGTGTAAAACCAAAGGAATTCTAAACATTTCTGACAAACACCAGAAATTAAGAAAGAGGCCCACAAGATCTGATACAACCAAGGCCTTGATTTTGAGTTGTAGCCTGCCCATGAACTGGGAAAATAAAAATTTCTATTCTTTAAAGATACCCAGGTGTTGTATTTTTTTGTTATGGTAACACTAAGTAACTAAGGAAGCAAAATTTTGAAATTCCAAAAATATTATTTTTCTCACTAATATGCTTCATTCTACAAACCAAAGCCTCTACATTCATATTCTCCTCCTAGCTAAAGACTACAGTATTATTTTGAAAACAAATATAGCATTTTTTACTTTTTTATGCTGGATTATTGCTTATACTTCTTCCCTGATATAATAAGCTTCACTGCCAGGGTCCATTTTAATTATGAAATGTGCTAAAAGACAAAAATGAATCACTGAAGAGGAATAAAAAGCATCAGCTAATATTTCAAAATGTTATCATGTTTCATAAGGAAGTAAATATCAATTGTAATCCAATATCCCAATGAAAATGCATGTTTAGTACAAATGCGCATAGTAAAATAGATTACCTGTATTTATTTGTATATGTACTCTAGAGTAGGGCTCTTTTTTGGAGGGGGCTATCATATCTGGGGAAGAGAAAGTTAAGGTCAGATTTTCTGGTGGCGTTATTGCTTCTTGGGCATCTCCCTGGAGCCCCATAGAACATGCTTTGACCTCCTTTGGAAGTGGGAGTGATGATCCCCTTCTTAATATCAGGTTACTACCTTGATCAATATTCCCTCCAAAGTGAAAAGCATGGAAATTTGGAACAAAGAAGTTCAAGGGACTCTGGTGATTTATTCAAACTTTACAGAATGATGAGGAGCAATGGTGGCTCAGTGATAGATTTCTCACCCTCATGACAGGCGATCCAGATTCAATTTCCAACCAATACACCTTAACCGTAGCCACCACGTGTCACCATCGAGGGCCTGAGTGTTGTGTGATGCTGAGCAGGTTTCAGCAGAACTTCTGGACTATGGTAAACTAGGAAGAAAGATCTGGCTATCTATTTCTAAAACTTAGACAGTGAAAACCCATGAATTATAGCAGAATCACCAACTAATAGCAACATACAGAATGGTGGTGTCTTCGTGGTGCATATAAAATAGGTCAGTGAGTCCAATTTTGCTACCCTCTCCTGACTACTTACTGAGGGTGTGTTCCCCCTTTTCAGATTGTCCCAAGATTTTTTTTCTCTCTAGTTGTGTGAAGGGTTTCGTATGGGAATGCCTTCTCTTCTTTTCCTCATGTTTTCCTCTTTTCTCTTCTCCCCATTACGTTTGTCCTCTTAACTTTTTCTTCTCTCCTCCGGTAGTTCTCATTTATCATTTCTTATGGGCCTATTGTCCCTCTGTCAGATATCTGCAAATCCTAAATCAATTCATCAATCTCTCTCTTTCTCTTTTGGTAATTTGTACTCCAAAATCAATTGCCATGTAAGGCTGTTTTTGTTTGTTTGTTTTTTGAAATACACTTGTTCCTCCTGCCTGGTGGAGGCAAAGTGGAGAGATTTCCATATCCTACATTTGGAGCTGGAGGTCAGGGAGGAAGAATGTCAGGTCAATCCTCGAATTTGGGTTGTTAATTTTGTGCTATTCAAAAAAAGAAATATAACAAATATAAAAGAATATCACATACAGGGAGATTTTTTTTTCTGTCAGAATCCTTTATTGAGTTTATGTAGGAGATCACTCCTGTGCTAGCATTACCATGACCTTATGGTAAAAAATACCATTTGTCCCCCTCTTAACCTTGGATTCCATTGCAAAGGCTTTTACCATGAACTTAACACTGAACAGTATCATTAAGCTCTCCTTTTTTTTCTTACTGTAAGCATTTTTTGTGTGATTAATTTCTTAAAACATATTTAATAAAAGCATATTACTCCATCATTTTTGTGCACCATACTGCATTTATTAATTCTTCTATTCCTTAATATTTAAGTTGTACATATGATTCTGTATTATAAAATTTATAAGGACGATCTGGTATATTAAGTTTTGTGCACATGTCTAATTATTTCCTTAGGCTTGTGTCCTTAGTAATAGAATTTGTTACCAAAAGATAAAAATGTTTTGTTATTGAAATGTTTTCGATTTAAAAGTTATTTGGATTTTGAATGATAAAAGTAATAGAAATCAGGGCCTAAAAACAGAAAAGTGTAAAAATTAAAAACTGTAAGTCAATTTTGTCTCATCCCACTTAAGTTATAAATTTTTATGAGATTGATGTCTATGTTAAGGATCTTTTAATATTATCAATTGCTATCATCAAACTATTTAAGTATTATATTACTGCTGTCTTTAATATCATCCATTGCTATCTTCAAAGGTCAACCATTTAAAGTTCCTACTAGTAACTGATGAAAGTATTGGTTGTACTGCATATGCAGCAATCATAAGTATAACGTTTTACTTTTTAACAGCTTTATTGACACATAATTCACATACAATATGATGAAATGACTCAAATATATTTAAAAAGAGGCATACAGTCATCACCAGAATCAATTTCAGAACATTTTACTCATTCCTATACACATACTTATTAGCTCCCCATTCCCCAAAACCTGCCCTGCTACAATCTGAAGACACTATTAATCTTGTTACTGTCTCTATAGGTTTAACTATCCTGGAATTCATACAAAGAAAATCATCAAAAAACTCCAACAAGGACATCAAAATCAAACATGGAAACAATCCAGGAGAAAGATAAT
>NW_022109980.1:2661288-2664318 GCF_000313985.2 Echinops telfairi | reverse complement strand
CTTGAAGTTAGCAGACCAACCTGTAAATTTTAACCTAACTATATCTATAATAATCCACTTTACAATTAATTCACTTTGTCTGAGGGCAAGACTATTTACATACCTGATAAATGGTCTGATAGAATTCAGTGGAAGCTTAATTCCAATTGAGGACTCAGCAAATGGAATTTTGACTTTCACTGTCATTCGTAGCCTTCTGCAAACTAGGTGCTCAATACACTCTAATACAATTCCTTTGTCTGATCTTGGATTTTATTATTTACAATCCTTGGCTGTAATTGGGCTAGTTAGTATGCTCCTTTCAGGTATACTTAGCTGACTGTCCCCTAGATGGTGGCTTGTTTTAAGACAAGCTTTTAATACCACACACACAATTCTTTCTGAAGGCTGGGCACCATCTAATTTTGTCACCACACTTTGTAATAGCATCCATATTTTCAGTGAGGGCAAATATTGAGCAGGGCCATAGCAAAGAAAAATGTGAGCTCAAAATCCATTCTTATATCAAAAGTTTGTTTATATCCCTGGTCCACTTTAGAAGCAGCATTATCAGCTTATTTGAGAAATCATTTAAGTAAATTCCATGAGACATTTGGTAATTCTAAATATAGTAAATTTAATCTATCCAATGGTATAGAATTTAAAGGATTATTGAAAAAAGGTAAAATACACATCTATGGGAAAGCTTTATAGACTACTACATGGGATGTCTACTTATACATGTAAAACACTGATGTAACTGAACACTGTTTATGAAGCAATGAAGGTGAAACAAGGCTTGTTCACTAAGGCAAAACTATGGCAACAGGTCTATGACAGGTCTCAAAATCAAAGAATGTATGAAAATAGCAAGTATACAGTAGTTTTAAGTTGCCAAATATTGTTGTTATTAGGTCTCATCGAGTCTGTTCTGACTCATAGCACCCTTTTCTACAACAGAAGAAAATACCACCCAGTCTTGTACTAGCCTCAAAATGGTTCCCATGCCGGACCACATGGTTGCAATCATTGCGTCAATTCATTTTGTTGAGGGTCTTTCTCTTTTGTGCTGAACCTCTACTTTCCCAAGCATGATGGCCTTCTCCAGGGACTAGTTTCTCCTGACTACATGTCCAAAACATACACGATTAAGTCCTGCCATTTTGCCTCTAAAGAGCAGTCTTGCTGTACTTCCTTCAAGACCGCTTTGTTTGTTATTCAGACAGTCCATGGTTCTTTCAGCATTCTTTGCTAACACTATAACTCATATGCATCAAGTCTTTGGTCTTCCTTGAGGAGATTAAAAATACCATGGATTGCGTCCTCAGGTGCACCTTAGTCCTCAAAGGAACGTTCTTTCTTTTCAACACTTGAAAGAGGTCTTGTGCAGCATATTTCGCCAATGCATTGCATCATTTGATCTCTTAACTGCTGCTTCTATGCCTACTGATTGTGGATCCAAGCAAGATGAATTCCTCGACAACTCCGATTTTTTCGCCATTCATCATGTTACCTATTGGTTCAGTGGTGAGGAGGTGAGATTTCTTGACATTAAGATGTAATCAATACTGAAGGCTGCAATGCTTGATCTTCATCTCAGCAACTGCTTCAAGTCCTCCTCCTGTTCAGCAAGCAAGGCTGTTCCATCTACTTACACAAGATTGTTAAATAAACCTTCATACAATTCTGATGCAACTTTCCTCTTTTTCAATCCAACTGCTCAGATTATTTACTCATCATAAAAATTGAATAAATATGATGAGCGGATACAACCCTGATGCCCATATTTCCTGGGTTTAAACCATGCAGTTTTCCTTAGTTCTGTTGGCACAACTGTTTCTTGATCCATGTACAGTTTCCACATAACACAATTTACATTCTTCTCAATGCTATCCATAGTATGTTATGATCCATTTAGTCGAATGCCTTTGCATAGTCAGTAAACACATAAACAAATCTATTTCAGGTATTCCCAGCTTCAGCTAAGATACATCAGTTAGTAGTAATTATAACCCTTGTTCCAAGTTCTCTTCAGAATCTGTCATGGACCTCTAGAAACTCACTATTAATATACTGCTACAACTAGGATCTTCAACAAAAATTTACTTGCATGTAATATTAATAATATTTTTCTACATTTTCATGTTCTCTTGGGTCTGCTTTCTTTGGAATGGGTACAGATATGCATCTCTTCCGGTCAGTTATCCAAGTAGCTGTCTTTCAGATTTCTTTCAGTGCTTCTTCATTATGTTGAAATATTTTCATTGATATTCTACCCATTCCTGGAGCTTTATTTTTGCCTGATACTTTCATTGCAGCTTGTCATTCTTCCTTTAGTGCCATTGGTTATTGATCATATGCTACTTCTTGAAATGGTTGAATGTCAACTAGTTCTTTTTGGTACAACTACTCTGTGTATTCTTTTCATCTTCTTTTGATGCTTTCTGCATTGTTCAATATTTTGCTTAGAGAATCTTTCCATTTACTTCACCCTTTCAAACTGTCCTTTGAAATGATCTCTTAGCTCTTTATTCATTCCATTTACCTCATCTACAGTATGGTTAAGAGCAAGTTTCAGAGTCTCTTCTGACATCCACTTTTTATTTTTAAAATCATTTTATTGGGGGCTCTCACAGCTCTTATAACATTCCATACATCAATTATTCCAAGTATATTTGTCCATATGTTGCCATCATTTTCTAAACATTTGTTCTCTGTTTGAGCCATTAGCATCAACTCCTCTTTTCTCCATCCCTCTCCCCAATTCCCCCTCGTGACTCCTGGATAACTTATAAATTATTATTGTTTTCAAGTCTTACACCAGCTGCCATCTCCCTTCACCCATGTTTCTTTTGTTCATCTCCCCTGGGGGTATATCATCGATTATAGTGATCAGTTTTCCCTTCCTCCCCTTCTCCCCCCACCTTTTTCCTACCCTCCTGGTATCGCTACTCCCAATTCTGCTCTGAGGGGTTTATCTAACCTACATTCTGTGTGTCATGAGCTCTTAGATGTACCAGTATATATGCTCTGGTCTAGCCAGAGCTCCAA
>NW_022109980.1:2615512-2659120 GCF_000313985.2 Echinops telfairi | reverse complement strand
AAATGTTTTGAGAATGATGAGGACAATGAATGTACAAATGTGCTTTACAATTGATGTATGTATGGATTTTGATAAGAGTTGTATGAGCCCCTGATAAACAATTAAAAGATAAATAAATAAATATTTCTCTCTCCTGTTCACTCTTCCTCTCTCTCTCATGGGTCCTGTTTCTCTGTAAAACTCTGTCTTTATTTCCTAGGGCTGACATCAATAACAGCATGCTACCATGTGGGTGGCTTTAAAGAAGAGAAATGTATTGTCTCAATGATCTGCAGGCTAGAATTCTAAAGTCTCGCTCTTAGCTTCCGTTTTCACTATTAGGTGCCACCAAATTGTCTCCAACTCATAGCAACCCTAGTCACAGCAGAACAAGAGATATCCTCACAATTGATAAGTTTGCGCCCATTGTTGCAGCTGCTGTGTCATTCCATCTCATTGAGAGTCTTCCTCTTTTTAGCTGACCCTCCATCAAGCATAATGGCTTTTCCAGGGACTGATCTCTTCTGATAACATGTCCAAAGTTCATGAGACAAAGTGCCACCATCTTCGCTTCTAAAGGGCACCGTGGCTATACTTCCTCCAGGACAGATTTGTTCGTTCTTCTAGCAGTGTAGGATAGCTCCCGTATTTCTCACCAGCACCAAGTTCAGATGCAACAGTTCTTCTCCGGTACTCCTTATTCATTACTCAGAGCTTGGCCCAAGCACATCTTCATCCTCATGCTCTTTCACACTTCAATTATGTGTTGTGCAGCCAATTTGCTGAGTATATTAAGTAATTTGATTTATTGAGTAAAGCTTTCATAAGCATTGATTATGAATCTAAGTAAATGAAATCCTTGACAATTTCAGTCTTCTTTCCAGTTTTCAGGATGGTGTCTATTGGGTCAACTGTGGCGATTTTGATTTTCTTTAAGTTGAGTTGTAATCCATACAGAAGGCTGCTACCCTTGATCTTTATCAGCAAGCGCTTCAAGTCTTGCACATTTTCATCAAGGGAGGTTGTCTTACCTGTATATCTCAGGTTGTTAATAAACCTTCCTCCCATACTGGTGCCATATTCTTCTTCATATAATTCAGCTTCTCTGGTTATCTGCTAAGCATACTGATTGAATAAGTATGATGAGAGGATACAACCCTGCTACATGCGTTTCCTGATTTTAAACCATGAAGTGTTCCCTTCAAACGACTGTTTCAAATTCTATGTCCAGGTTCTATATGAGTACAATTAAGTGTTCTGGAATTCCCATTCTTTTCAAGGTTATCCATAATTTATTATGATACACACATTTGAATGACTGTCTTTGCATAATAAATAAAACACAAGTAAATACCTGTCTGATAAACTCAACTTTCAGCCAAGATCATCTGACATCAGATATGATATCCCTCCTAGTTGTCTTTTTCTGAATCTGACTTGTATTTCTAGATGCTCCCATTTGATGTGTTATTGAATCCATTTTAAAATTATATTAAGCAAAATTTTACACATCTTGCATGTGACATGATTTATAACTTTCCATAATTTCCATATTTTGTTGCGCTACTTTTCTTTAGAATGGGTACGCATATCTTCTAGACAGGCAAGTAACTATCTTCCAAATTTCTTTGCATAGGCTAGTTAGTGCTTCTAGTATTGCATCAATTTGTTTCAGACTAGACCAGAACATGTACACAGGTATAGATAAGAGACTGGAGCTCAGGACACACAGAATCTAGGAACAGGAGTGGGAATAGGGATAGCAGAAGGGTAGGGGGAAGAGCAGGAGAGGAAGGGAAAGTGGGAACCAATTGCAATGATCGACACATAACCATACACCCCTCTACAGGGGGAAGAACAACAGAAAACATGGGGGGGCAGTGGTCGGTGTGAGATGATATGAAAATAATAAAAATGTGGAATCTATCAAGGGGTTACGAGGGTTGAGGGGAGGGGGGAAAAGAGGAGCTGATACCAAGGGCTCAATAGAAAGTAAATGTCTAGAAAAGAATGAAGGTGACATATATACAAATTCGCCTGATGCAAGCGATGTATGGATTCTGACAAGAGCTGTAAGAGTCCCCAATAAAATTATCTTTTAATTAAAAATAATAAAAAATAAATATTTCCATTCATATTCTGTCAATTCTTGGAGTCTTGTTTTCCCTAATACCTTCAGGGCAGCTTGTACTTCCTCTTTCAATACCATTGATTCTCGACCCTATGCTATCTCATAAAATGGATGAATATTGACCAATTATTTTTGGTGCAGTGACTATCTATTCCTTTTAATATTTCCTGAATCATTCAGTACTTTTCCCAGAGAATCCTTCAAGATTACAACTTGGTGCGTGAATGCATTCTTCAGTTATTTCTATTTGATAAGTATTGAACACCTTTTTACTGTGGGTTTTCTAACTACCTTCAAGTCTTTGCATATTTTATTGTAATGCTTTACTTTTTCTTCTTGAGGCTTTTTGATATTTTCTATTCATCTTTTTTTCATCGTTTCTTCAATTCGCTTTGCTTTTCTACATTTAAGAGCAAGTTTCAGTCTCTTTTGACATCCACTTTGGTCTTTTTTCTTTCCTCTTTTTTAATGACCTTTTGCTTTATTTATGTATGATGTTCTTGATGCCAACCCACAGCTCATCGGGTATTCTATCATTAGTGTTCAATTTGTCAAATCTGTTTCTTGAGATGTTCTCTAAATTCAAATGGGTTATACTCAGTCATATTATTTTTCTTGTGTACTTGTTTAATTTTCTTTAGCTTCAATTCAAAATTACATATGAGCAATTGATTATCTGCCCCAGTCATCCCCTGACCTTTTTGGCTTGTGATATTGGCCACCTCCATCATCTCTTCCCCTGATGCACTCAATTTTAGTCTTGTGTTTTCCATCTGGTGAGGCTCATGTATATAGTTGACATTTTAATTGCTGAAAAAGGATGATGCTGTTTGCCCCATTTAAAGCCTTGGAAACCTTCTACTTTGTCACTAAAATTGACTCAATGACTGTGAGCTTGCTGTTTGGGTTTGTATTTTACCTTCATATAACATATAACATATAACATATTACAGGTGAGGAAACTGAAGCCCATAGAAGTTCAATTATTTACCACTAAATCTATAATTATTTACCTATACATTAGACATTCCTATCCAGAGCCCACACAACATGATACATATGTTTTTTCCAAAACCCAACTACCTCCCTATTGTGTACAGTATTTCAACCAACCAAATATTCCAACTATGATGATAATGGTACAAGTCACCAGGTAGGATTTTTGTGCACAGTTGTGTGGGTTGCACACTGTACCACCTAGGGATTGTCATTTATGCTAATTCTATCTCTTGGGTTGTTCAGTAGACAGCTTATGTATTTTAGACAACTTCCAATTTTTCTAGATGCATACTTTGTACAGTCTTAATTCTGATTATTAATAGATATTTGCTATGACTTCTTCTCATTTTGAGTCACATCCCCATGAGCATGTGAAAGTCCTAAAGCTTTGCTCCATTCACATCATGAAGGTCACCTGTACTTTGCAAAAGAAGCTGCTCCCTGGTCATGTTTTGAATGTCTTCTGACCTGAGAGGCTCCTCTTCCTACACTCTAAGACTGGTTGCTATTCAGAAAATCCCTCAGAAATGGATCGCCTACTTCTTTCTAGTCTGTTCTTGGTCTCAAAGCTCTGCTGGAACCTGTTCGCAATGGGTGAACTTACTGGTATTTGAAATTCTGGTGGTATAGCTTCCAGCATTGTGGCAGCATGCTATAACACCACATCCTACACACAGTACAAGAAATTGACAGACAAATGATGGTAGCTTTTGATGGAATCTGGAAATCCTTGGCATTCCTTGTTTTGCAACTATGCCTGCTTCTGTCATATAATCATCCTTATTTTGTCTATATTTGTGTTTGTTATCCTTTTATTACATAATTTGGATGGGATCAGGATCTGCCTTGGTGTTCACTTTGCCCAAGGAAAACATGTCTTTTTGCCTCATCAGTAGTTGAAGAATCCCTTTCTTCCATCGAAAGCTCTTTTTTTATGGCCCTGAACAAAGTCAGCTTTGATCAGCATCTCTACTTTTTATGTTGCACTAAAATGGTTAGGGATCAAAGACAGATTTTCTTAAGAGCTGTTTTCATGATAACTTCAAGATTTGTGGAAATCTCTCCAATTTTTTTGGAGTACAAATAAAAGTTTATTGTAGAAAATTAAAGTATTCATATTTCACAGTCCAGTAAGGATAATGAAAGATTAATTATTTAAGTCCACAAAGTTTTAATTTTACTATCCGCTCTGATTCTAATGATAAAGATGACCTGACTAAAAGTTATCAAAGTAAACATTATAAATAAAGCCTCATCCTTTAACAAGACTATTTCAGATATTATTTCTTGGCATAGGTGATCTTCATGGCATGGGATGGTGTGATCTTAAATCCTTGTAAAGCATCCCTGGCAGCTCCAGCCTGCCCATCATTTTCAAATTCAACAAAGCTATGCCATGCCTTCTAGGTACCACATTTATAAGCTTCCTTAAAACCAGGAACCTTATTAAACATCATGGACAATATCATCTAAATAGTCTCTTCTGGTAAATTATTAAGGAATAAAATCTAGTTTGGAGGGTAATCAGGGTCTTGAGAATTGCAGTTGAATTTTCTTGAGTGTTAGCTGAATTTGGTTTTCTCTGGCCAAGTTTTTCTTTCTGTTCGTTGCAATCTGTTCCACAATGTTGACTTTTTTCTTTTCTTTTGTCAGCAAAAGTGCCGCACAGTTTAGATATTATATCAGAATCTGGTTTTGCATACTGGATTTGCATTTGTTTGCCATAAAACAGAAATCCTTGTAACTGTCTCAAGGCATTTGTGGATGAGCACAGTTCTTTAAATATAACAAAGGTCTGACCCCTCATCTTTATTGTCTTTAAAGCCACAAAATCTACCCCATGGCCAAACTGAGAAAACAGAGCACATAAGGACCTCTTGAATTCCTCCTTTTTAATTTTGTCATTTATATTGTTGATATAAATTATATGATATCAATTGTATGATTTGATCTGATATCCGTGTTTTTGGTTATACTGTCCAGGCAACCTGAGGTCTTCTTCCATTAGCGTCCTCTTAATTTTTTTCCTAGAAGAGGAGAGGAAATATGATGTATTGGTTTCTACAATTTTCAAAAGTCTGTGTTCTATATCCCTGACAGAGTTAACAGCAGAGCCTTGTTTATACTTTATGCTATGTGTAATGCAACTTTCATTTCTGTGCCTATTTCCTTTTCTGTTTCATTTTCCGCTCTAAATTCTTTCAGCTCAATTTCTGTCTACTTCTCCTGTCTGATCATCAATAATTGGAGATTCAACATTTCTTTTCCCAACTATTTTCTCTGAGAAATTATATTTTCTTTATTATCTTAGAGAAATATTTTCTCCATATCCATTGTGATTCATTTTTTGTGCAGTGCATTTTCTTGATCTACCTTTGCTTGTTATTTTTGCACAAATTGTTTACAATATTTCTTTTCTGGTTCTTTTGAGTAGAGGTCATAGTATCTGGGCTGGGTATCATTAAAGCATAATGCAAGTGAGCAACCTAGAATAGATTTAGAGTAGTGTTTTTTTTTTAAGTACAGATGTATTGTCCCTGACCCTTTCATCACCAGAAAGTATGTCCTTTTAACATATGTCACCTGAAGCAGCATTGGGATAACTTTTAATTGCTCATGACTATCTTATGATTTACAGCAATTTTGACACATTTTCACTTTGCTCATTAAATGCGAATAACACTCCCATCCCCATTCCCACCTCATTGTGAACACCTAAAATATGCCCTCCTCAGATTTACAAATGCCCTTGTTGTATTAGGTGCTGCTTAATCGGTTTTGACTCATATTGAACCTATGTACAACAGAACAAACAGCACCCAATCCTACACTCTCCTTACACTTGTTGTTATGTGGGCCCATTGTAGCCACGGTGCCAATTCATCTTGTTGAGCATTCTCCTCTTTTTCCCTAACCCCTGAAAAATGCCCTAGGACAATAATCATCAGCCTAGATATTTTGGTCCCTGTGAGACATTTGGAATTTTGTAGGTACATTTTTGAGTGCCACAACTGGGGAAGCCAGGGATGTTTCTAAACATCCTATTTGCATAAAATAATCCCACAACAGTTAGCTAGCCCAAATGTCTGTAATATTGAAATTGAGGTATACTTCTCTAGAGAGTGGAAGGCTACTATTACCCAGCTGGGAACTAAAGTCTGACTAGCGACCAAAGGCATTCATGTAAAGCGGGTTTATTGTAGAGTTGGTGTATTTCAGAGTTAACTGACAAAGATCTGTTCTCCTCTCGACCATCTTACTGACAGTATTTCTATGCCTTTCTTCATGAAACTCTTATTTCTCTGCCAGTCTAAATAGTTTTAAAGAGTTCGGAAGCGTATTTCAGATTGTTCCTTTGGTCCCTAAAAATGTACATTCTCTTTTATACAGGCTTTCATGGGACCAAAGGTCTGTTGAGACTTCTGTTCGACTCTTGATTTCCTCAGTCAACTAAGGCAGATTTCTCTCCACTGGATAACCTTCTCCATAGCTAGGGACTGGAGGCGTGAGTTGTCTCATTTTATTTAGAATGTGGTCTTTTTCGCTGCTTTTCACGCTCCTTGTTGTGTACAGCTGGTTTCAAATAAAAGCACCAGATGGAGTCCCCTTTGCTTTGACATCTGTAACCTGAAGTTATTTATGCCCAAGTGTTATATGTTTTTCCTTGCTATTTGAAATGAACCCTTTCTATAATCTGTTTCCTTGCTGATTATTTCTAGTAGGAAAAAATAGGTATAGAATTTCACATATTTACTTTGACGTTTTAGCTACCTTATTTAATACTGTTAATGGTTCTATTATTTTTCAGTGGGGTCTGTTTTGCAAAGTATGCATCCAGCCATTATTAAGAATGTTGTCATCTATTTTTCAATTGTTATAGATTTTGTATCATTCATTATGTATTCTTGAATTGACCAAAACTTATATAAGTGTACCAAATAATTGTGAGAGTAAAATGTATCCTTTTATTAACTCTAACTTTACCAAGAATGTTACTAATGTTTTATAATTATTCAATCATTCATTAATTAATTAGCCTTTTTAAATTTTTTGAAATGTAACAGCACTATACAAGATATTGTTCATACAGTATTTAACTAACCATTAGTCTCTACTCTCATAGTCCCTGCTAATAAAGATACCAACTATAGGTGCATAAGTCAATAAGTATTGTTACCAGAGTTCCAGTTAATACATGTATGCATTTATTAAAAAAAACCCATATGTTTAAAGCTATCTGTATGATCAATGGATAGCTGCAGACAAGTTCTCCTAGTACTACACTTATCTTATTCTCCTTAGGGTGCCTTCAAAAGAAGTGTTCCATCAAAATAATGGCTTTCAAGGGAATCTACCTGTTCAGTTTCATGTGTGACAATGAAATCAGCTCAGAAGGTTATGACAACTGATCTTTGGGATTCCAAAAATGTAATCTTGATAGATTTTCTTAGAGACACACGATGGTCATTTGGGCTTATTAGGAAATAATGTTTAAAAAAATGGAGATTTGAACTGTTGAAAAAATGACCAGGGAAATTTCACTGGGGATTTCCCCCCCTCCCTTTACAATAATGAACCTGCTCATTCTTCGAAGAGAACAAGGACTATACTAGGAGAATTTCACTGGGAAACGTTACCCCATACAGCCCTTTACCTTGCCTCTTTGGATTTCCATCTGTTTCCAGGTCTCAAGTACATTGAAAAGGAAAGTGATTGGAGTCCCACAAAAATGCCCACTATTTTTTCTTCATGTAAATGACAGAGCACCAAATTCTTCAGGAAAAGTTAAAGACTTGTAACACCACTTTCAGAATTGTATAGACTTGGATAAAGGATATGTCAAGAAACAATAGCTTCATAATTTGATAGTTTTTTCTCCTTGTTGGCTCTTTTGAAAAAAAATCATTTTATTGGGGGCCTCATACAACTCTTATCACAATCCATACATCCATCCATTGTGTCAAATTACCCATTTATAAACTATCAAGGGCTCATGAGGGAGAGGGGAGCGGGGAGGGAGGGGAAAAATGAGGACCTAATGTCGGGGGTTTAAGTGGAGAGAAAATGTTTTGAGAAATGATGTACAAATGCGCTTTACACAATTGATGTGTGTATGGATTGGGATAACAGTTGTATGAGCCCCTAATAAAATGTTAAAAAAAAATTAAGTCCTGAAAAAATAAGTGTCAGTCGATTAGGAGAAAGGCACTCCATGTGGAAGGAACAGCATGTGCAGAGGCCTTGAGACCTGTTGTATGGACTAAGGAAAGCCAGGATTGGTTGGATCTTAGTAGTTAGGGAAGAGTGGCTTGCTTTATGCAAAGCAAAGGAAAAAATGAATACTAGAAATTCTTCAGGGATCATTTGTAGTACTGAAATTTTTAATATTAGCTAGATAGAAGGCTGGAGTTATGAACCCTGGTTGCATAATTTAGGGCCTTGTTAAGGCATTTGTATTTTGTTCTAGGTTAGGTGAATACCCCTACTGAAAGACTTTAGACAGGGCAGTAATGCTATCTTCCTGGCATTATTAACAGACCACACTTGCTGCTATGTGGAGAATATATTGGAAACTATGGCCAGTTTTGTCACTAAAGTGAGTTGTCGGGTTTTTAAAAAAATCATTTTATTGGGGGCTCATACAATTCTTATTACAATCCATACATACATCTGTACATTTGTTGCCATCATCATTCTCAAAACATTTGCCTTCTACTTGACCCCTTAATATTGGCTCCTCATTTCCCTCCCTTCCTACCCCTCTCCCCCCTGCTTCATGAACCCTTCATAATTCATAAATTATTATTACTTTGTCATATGTTACACTGTCTGATGTCTCCCCTCACCCACTTCTCTGTTGTCCATCCCTCATACCAGCTACGTGGACAGCTGCCCCCCCCAGAAGAATTTACTTGAGAGAATGGCACTGAAGCTGCAGCTAGGGGAGAGGGGCATGTCTGATCAGAGCACACGGGAGCAAGTGAAGGGAGAGGAAGAGTGAGTGGAGCACATCCTGGCGTGGACCATATGACTGAACCCACTATGAGACACGCCGTCCCTCGCTGGCCCAGGGCCCTATAGGGGACAACGCTGGAGACTCAGTGTCAGGACTGGCCCAGATTGACTCTGTGACACTGAGGCAAAACATTAAAGGCGTGTGGCAGAGCAACTGGGGGAGCAGAGCAGGTAGCTCCTGAGGGAGTGCAAAGGATAGACTCTGGGGCCAGAGCGTGGCACCCCATTGGACCTGACTGGAGGACACGCCTAGATTTCAAAAATCAGACCTTGATCTATTTACAGGTTTTTCTTTCTTTTTAAAACTTTTTTTCTTTTAATTAATTAATTATTTTATGGATCATTGGTTTTCTTTTTTGTTGTCATTGCTGTGTTCTCATTCGTCACCTGTCTTGCTATGCCTTGTATTTTGGTGCATATTATTATCTCTGTAGATCTATCTAGATAAGATAGGCTGGATAAACAGTCTGGAGGAGAAAACAATGGGACCAACGGTTCCGGGGGGGACATGGAAGAGTGGGAAGCAGGGGTAAGAAGGTGGTGTTGACCAACCCAGGGACAGGGGAGCAACAAGTGATTCAAAATTAGCGGCAAGGAGGGTGTGAGAGGCCTGTTAGGGATTCAGCAAGGGCAATGAGACTGAGAGAAATTACTGAAACCCAAATGAAGGCTGAGCATGATAGTGGGACAAGAGGAAAGTAAAAGGAAATAGAGGAAAGAACTAGGAGACAAAGGGTGTTTATTGAGGTCTAAATACAGGCATGTACATATGTAAATATATTTATATAAGATGGAGAGGAAATAGATCAATGTGCATGTATTTATAGGTTTAATATTAAGGCAGACGATGGACATTGGACTTCCACTCAAGTACTTACTCAATGCAAGAACACATTGTTCTATTAAATTGGCATTCCATGAAGCACACCTTCCTAACATGATCACTGAAGACAAATGGGTGCATAAGCAAATGTGGTGAAGAAAGCTGATGGTTGCCCAGCTATCAAAAGATATGGCATCTGGGGTCTTAAAGGCTTGCAGATAAACAAGCAGCCATCTTGCTCAGAAGCATCAAAGCCCACATGGAGGAAGCACACTAAAATTAGTTTTTATATGACTTCTTTGGAATAGAAATGCTCCCATTTCAAATATGAACCCTCATCAGTACTTGGAGAGATGGGAAGAAGGTACATGCCAAGTATTTGGACCTTGTTAGCCTTAGGATTGCATTTACCTCATTATTAGATGGGATGGGGGTGGGGGACGATGAACATAGATGCATGTAGGTTTGAAGATTTGGAGTAAGTAAATGAGAAGATTCTTGCCTGGGGATTGTTTTCTAAATGAAATATGAAACAATATTATCCAGAAG
Source organism: Echinops telfairi (assembly GCF_000313985.2). Lineage (NCBI taxonomy): Eukaryota > Metazoa > Chordata > Mammalia > Afrosoricida > Tenrecidae > Echinops > Echinops telfairi. The sequence goes on along the minus strand of NW_022109980.1, from coordinate 2,648,624 downwards.
ATAGAAATCAGCAATAGATGAAGGTGAATTTGGTGGTTTAGGAAACAAACGAACAAACAAAGAAAAGGTAATAATTAGTCCTTGCAGAAAAAGGGAAAGCAATCTTACAAGACAAAGTAAGATTTCTATAGTGATGAGTACCCAGTTGATAATTAATTATTAAATGATGAACAACCAATTCTCCTGATTCTATGTTTTTTCTATCAAATCTCAATCTTTCTTTTACCATTATAGATCATGGGAATGGTAGAATTCATTCAGGTTTGATAGTTCTAGTGGTGTGAAGGATGAAGAACAGGGTGAAACAATAATGAACCATCATACATAATCTGACATAGTAGAATGTGAAGCAAGGGGGAATTCAGAGGTAAAGAGAAAATAGAAAGAAAATGTAGGTCTTGATGAAATATAAGATATTTCAGCAAATCTATGTGATCAAATAAACTGAAAGTACAGAAAGTTGTATTGGGGAGTGGGATGTTTCAATGAATAATTTCAAGGAGAGTGGAGTTTTCTTATAATAATGATGTAGTTTTAATATATAACTAGGAGTAGGTGGCTGATATGATAGCTTATGCTTCCTTTTTGTTTGGTTTTGCTTCTGTTTTCTTGGGATTTGTGGGGTTTTTTGTTGTTTTGGGTACTTTTAGGCAAAAGGAAAGCTGGAGTCCAACAACTGTCCCATTAGGAATGATTAAAGATGCCTGAGATAGTTACTTTATTGTGCCAACCTGGCCCATAAAAACATGTGGGGTTAATTGAACAGCGGAGAGATAAATGGCTCCGTGAGCCTTGCCTGCCTTTTTTGTGTCTTGCTCTTTGATTATTGGACCAGTGTGTGGCTGCCTTGCTTGTTCTTTGCCTCAATTTGCAAGCTACACTACCTGTGGGACTCCTAACCCGTGGACTGTGTCGCTGTAATTTGAGGTTCCTTCAAGACATGCTTTGCCACACCATTGGAATTTACATCTGTTGAGCTGGAGACTGTCGGACTCTGTCATCTGGCTGACTTTTGGTGACCTGCCTTGCTGCTAGCTGTCTGTGCCTGGACAGCCTGAATTGCTCTACAGAGGACTACCTGGTGGCCCTCAATACTTGAAGAGCTTCCAGTGTCTCACAACTGTCTCAAGGGAGTGATTTGCACTGAGCCATTTGTACTGCTTTATAATTTAATTAACTGTTTATTTCTTATGTTATATATCCATCTATCTGTGTGTGTGTGTGTGTATATATATATATATACACATTTATATATATACACATTTATATATATAATTATTAGCATTCTGCTTTTGTTTCTCTAGAGAACCCTGTCTAACACAATGCCCCTGGCAATTTACATTTTACCTGCCCGTTATTTACATTTGCTTTAAGTGGGTGGATTGTAGTTCTTTTGTTCCTAGATGTCTTTCTTGATGGTTTTAAGCTTATGTAGAAGATTTTAAAAACTTGTCATTTTCTATGAAAACCTGATTTGAAGAATATCCGAAAATTGTTTTTAAAAATTTACCTATTAAATTTTTTTTTATTTAGAATTTCTAGTTCATTCGCTAACAGTGTAGATTAAACCAAGCCTACTGAAGACTGTTATCCAAGTATAAAATTAACAACAACAAAACAAAACAAAACCCTCACTTCCATCAATGTGATTCTGACTCATAGAAGCCCGATATGACAGTGTAGACCTGCTCTCTTTTGATTTCAGAGACTTCAAATCTTTACAGGAGTAGACAGCCTCATCTTTCTCCTACAGAGCAGCTGGTGGGTATGAATGGCTGTCCTTGTAGATAGCAGCTCAATGCATAACCTACTTGTGGTAGCTACATAATCTGGTTTCAATTTGGGACTTGAGAGGATTAAGAGTGAAGGGGTGGAGTCTAGGCTGTCAATCAGGTCATAGCCAATAAGGCTTCTGTGTGGGCCTGGCCTTCTCCTGAGAATTCTGGGAGTTCCTGTATTTTCCTCCTTGGAGACGGGAGACACTTCTCTCTTCTCACTCCCTGAGAGACACTCTACTGAAAAGACAGATGTCACTACGCTGATAGACCTGGGAACTGGAAGAGCCACATGGAGATCCCTGCCAGCACTGATGCTTCTACTACCACTGGATCCAAAGTCTTTTTAACCACTGGCTTGTGATCGTCCTGCATTCGGTGTCAATTTTACAAATTGAAAGTGTGTGATATAATTTTTCCAATAGCATGTGCTACTTTGTGCACACTCTTTTATACTTTTGATGATTATCACAATATTAAAAACATTTTCATAAAACATACTTAGGCTACAGTACTGTATAAGCATACTTTATATACACCGAGAAACCAAAATTAATTAATGTGACTCACCTTAATGCTATATTCATTTTTTGCAGTGGCCTAGAATCAAACCTAGAATATGTCCAAGATATGTCTGTAACATCGCTTCCCAGCCTTTTGACTAAGATCAAGTGTAGATATGTCTGTAGTAGTCAATACATTTCCCTCTCCATGCTAATATCAAAGAAAGATAATTCAGGAGAAGGTGAAAATTATTGAACAATATTCAGATTATGCACAAGTAACATTTTCAAAAGATAATTTTTAAATGATTTCAGGAGTATATCAACAATACATTCCAGAAATTCAAACTGAATTCAGAATAGGGCATGAAATATTGGTGATGTCAAATAAATCTTGACTAAAAGTATATAAAACCAAAACATGTTTACTTTTTAATTCTTCAAGGATAGTTCAGTGTTTAGGCCATAATAAACTGTGGATACAGTGTAAATAAGGATTCCAAAACATTTCATTGTGCTTATAAAGAACCTACATGTAGACCTAGAGGTGGTTATTTGTATAGAACTAGTTTAAAAACAGAAAAGGTGTGTTTCCGGATTGTACCCTTTAACCATATTTACTCAATCTGTACACTGCGCAAGGATTCCAAGAAGGAGAATGTAGCATCAAGATTGGAGGAAGACACATTAACAACCTGCGATCTGGAGATGACATAACCTTGCTTATGGAAAGTGAAGAAGATTTGAAGCATTTACTGATAAAGATCAAAGACCAGTCTCCAGTGTGGATTACAGCTCAATGTAAAGGAAACAAAAATCCTCAAACTGGACCGATAAACAGCATCATACCAAATGGGGAAAATAGTGGTCTTTGAGGAATTTGTTTGACCTATTTTGTTTGGATCTACAATCATCACTCAGGGAAGCAGCAGCAACAAAATCAAATGGTGCGTGGTTCCGGGAAAATAAACTTCAAAAGATCCCTTTAGAGTGGTGAAAAGCAAAGATGTCACTTTGAAGACAAAGGTCCCTTGATCTAAGCCATGGCGTTTTCACCTCAGCTAGAATGTGCCGTAGAAGGGATGATGCTGTCACTTCATCCATATACTTTGCACATGTTACCAGCAGAGACCAGTCTCTGAAGAAGGGACTTACATGCTTAGTAAAATAGAGGTTCAGGGAAAAAAAGGAAGAACCTTGAAGAGATGGATTGATGTTGTGGCTGCAACAATGGGTTCAAAGATGGCAGTGATTGTGAGGATATCATCCGGAGAGCCTATCATTGCTTCAATCCAAATTTGTCCATCTGCTGTTTGTTTCAAGCTTCTTCTTTTGTCATTGGTCCTGTTCCCTGGGCTTAGATTTCAGAAGGAGTTATCAATCAGTGTATCAATTAATTTATATTATACCTAAGATATAGGTATCACATTTGCCTTTTCCCTTCTATTCCCTCTATTACCAGGCTCATCCAGGGCTCCAGTACATCTCCCATCCGTTATTAAACTGCCTTGGAACTACAGACTTTGTAGGGGTTGGGTTATAAAAGTCAGTGCTTCTGACAAACAATGAAATCTTCTCAGAAAAACACAACCTTGAAAACTGGTGTCATGCTGCAAATGATGCCGCGCAGCTGGGAGCACTGGAAGAAATCACGGCTCCTTTGAGAATTAGATTATGTAGTTGGTTTGAGTGTTTGGGCCATACTACACCAAAACAAAAGTCATATAATTTTATGATAGAATCATATGCAGCCTAGTGAAATTCTCACAAGTATGAAAGTCCCATAGACAGAGTGACACGATAAGGAAAAATTATATTCATACTCCTATTTCATGCTCACTTCGGGGAAGTGATTTGTGAACAGAATTGTGAGAAACAAATATAATATGATTTTATTTCTGCTATTGAATATATATCATTCTTCTATTTAATTGGCATTCTATGATGCTCACCTTCCTGACACAACCACCAAAAACAAAGTGGGTGAATAAGCAAATGAGGTGAAGAAAGCTGATAGTGCCCAACTATCAAAAGATATAGTGCCTGGGGTCTTAAAGGCTTGAAAATAAACAAGTTGCCATCTAGCTCAGAAGCAACAAAGCCTACATAGAAGAAACACACCAGCCTGTGTGATCATGAGCTGCCAAAGGGATCAGTTATCAGGCATGAAAGGACAAAAAAATCATATCATTGTGTGTTCACCTCCATGATAGGATCTCTGAAGACAAATAGGTGCATAAGCAAATGTGAAGAAAGCTGATGGTGCCCGACTATCAAAAGATATAGCTTCTGGGATCTTAAAGGCTTGAAGGTAAACAAGCGGCCATCTAGCTCAGAAGCAACAAAGCCCACATGGAAGAAGCACACCAGCCTGTGCGATCACGAGGTGTTGAAGGGAACAGGTATCAGGAATCATCAGAACAAAAAATCATATCATAGTGAATGAGGGGGGAAGTGCAGAGTGGAGACCCAAGGTCCATTTGTAGGTCACTGGATATCCCCTTACAGAGGGGTCTCAGGGAAGATATGAGCCAATTAGGATGTGATGTAGCAATGATGAAACATACAACTTTCCTCTCATTCCTAAATGCCTCCCCTGCCCCCCACTATCATGATTCGAATTCTACCTTGCAGGTCTGGCTAGACCAGAGGGTGTACACTGGTACAGATAGGAACTGGAAACACAGGGAATCCAGGGCAGATGGCCCCTTCAGGACCAGTGGTGTGAGTGGCGATACTGGGAGCATAGAGGGAGAGTGGGTTGGAAAGGGGAACCGATTACAAAGATCTATATGTGACCTCCTCCCTGGGGGACGGACAACACAAAAGTGGGTGAAGGGAGACGTCGGACAGGGCAAGATATGACAAAATAATAATGTATAGATTTCAAGGGTTCATGAGGGAGGAGGGAGCGGCGAGGGAGGGGAAAAAAAGAGGACCTGATGCCAGGGGCTTAAGTGGAGAGCAAATGTTTTGAGAATGATGAGGGCAATGAATGTGCAAATGTGCAAATTTACACAATCGATGTATGTGTGGATTGTGATAAGAGTTGTATGGGCCCCTAATCAAATGATTTTAAAAAAACATGGAGCCCAACTCAAACATACATACACACACAAAGAATATATATCATTAAACACATTCATGCTAATTGTATGGGCATTAGCATGCCCATGTCTGTTACATGCCTCCACTTTCATTTCTAACAATTCCCTCATACACATTCCTACTCACCCATTAGCACATGCACATTGTTGACAAACTAATCTTCAGAAAACATAGTCTCATTTTATGACCCTCCAATTAAGAAATCACCACTGAAATCTCATAGTCTACTAAATTAATCCAAAATATCTATGTCTGTCATTGAAGGCTTTCTGGGATCCATTCTGATGTTGTTCTTTCTAGTCTTATATTTTCCATAGAACATATACTCCAGGCAACCTGATATGTTTACCTGTATTTCACCACCATGATACTTGTTCACACTATTTATTCTGTTTGCTTGAAACACTTCATGATCATCTTGTCTAAATGTGATGCAATACTTACTATTCATACTTAGAGGACAAGATTAAATGGAAATAAATTTCTCTATGAGTTATTTCATATTGCTTCAAAATTAGAAAAATAATCCTACTTCTGTACCCTTTCCAATAACATTCCACAGTCTATATATTTATTCTTACCCCATACCAGAATTTTCCTTTTGTAGAGGTATATGAGCATGTCTTTTTCATGTGACTCTGTATCACTGGCAATGCCTAAAACTGTGTCACATATAATAGATATTGAGTGGAGAAATAAGAAATTATATAATTATAATGAAAATCACATGTGGGTTTACAAAGTTCATGAGTAAATAGAACAAATATTTTAGGAAAATTGAAGATTGAATTTCTTTGCTAAGGATATGTCTCTGGAAAATCTTAAAGACATGGTTCTCAATTCATGGGAGTGGGGTTTCCTTCAACAAAAGGGAAAGATGAATTTTGTAAAAAGAGTTATTAATAATAATACCATCTCTGTACCCTGACTAACAGTGCCATTAAACAGTTTGAATTTTGATCGAAAAAATGTGTTAAATGTTCTCAAAAAGTGGCTTCCAAAAGGCATAACCAATCATAATGACTAAAAATAGGTTTTGTTTATTTACTGATGGAAAAGTGAACCAGCGTTTTCCTTTGAAGTGTAGGAATGGCTACAAGTAATATTGCAACCACTGCAGAACAGTTTTAGCTGTCACTGTATTTCAGCTGAGGCTGATTATCTTAATGGCTAGAGTGTGGTGATAATAATGTCCAGAATACTTACCCAGTCTCCACATAAGCTTTGTCCTATACTGTGGTCACAGATTTCAGCCACACCATCGAGCAGCATCTAGACAAATGTATTTATGATCACACAGAACAGTTAAGATACTACGCTCAAACTCACAGTCATTGAGTTGATTCTACTTCAGAGTGACCCTACAGGACAGGGTAGAACTTCTCTTGTGGTTATCCAAACTATAAATATTTATGGAGTAGAAAGTCTCATCTTTCATTTGCAGAGTAGCCGATAGCTTTAAACTGCTGACTTTGTGGTTAGCAGCCCAACATGTAACCATTAAGACACTAAGCATCCCTTAAGATACTGCAGGATGTTTTAGTATGGCACATCCTTACATTTTCAGAAATGTCTTTAAGATATATGACCTTAAGATAGCAGAACCTATATTATAGAGCTTTGTAAGTGGGAAGTATATAAATTGGATACACACAATTGGGGGGATAAAAGCACGAAGTGGTTGCCTTACAAACTTTCATAGGTAGGGGAACATATTCACAAAATTATGGGATTAAGGTATAGGTGTTACTTAATTGCAATTGTGAGTCTAAATAATGATGTAGAGGTGCCAATTTGGAAAGGGGTGGATTGAGTTAATTAGTTTATTGTGCCAGCCTGGCTGATAAACACATGTGGGGTTCATTGAAGGGCTGAGGGATAAATGGCTCGGTAAGCCTTGCCTTTTTAGTTCTCCGGTCTCTTTCTTTCTGATGGTTGGACCAGGATGCAACTGCCTTAGCCAGTTCCCTCCTTCAGCTTACAAGGCTCACTTCCTGTAAGACATCCCCAAGGAGAAGCCACATGGACCTACCCCGATGCAGCCCTGGGTGCTGAAGCAGTCATGTGGAGACCCCTGCCAGTGCTGAGATGCTTACACATTCACTGACTCGGCTTTCCTCTTGCAGTCAGCATCATTGTGTGTGTTTTGTGAGCTGGAGGAGGACTTTGTGGATTGGTGTCAGACATAAGGGTTCATGTTGAACTTGTGGGCTTGGGCAGCACTGGGTTGGAATATTTTCTTGATGTGCACTTAACAAGTTTATATAAACTTAAGAGTTTATATAAAACTCTCTCTTATAGATGAGTTTCTGTGGAGTTGTTTCTCTAAAAGTACCCAGACTAATACAAGCTTCAAAAAATATGGTTTTTTTTTAAATCCCACTAAATTTTTGAACCCCCTGTAATAGTAAGTATAGTCTACTTAACAGGCAACATCTCAAATATCAGTTGCTTACACAAATACAAGTTTATTACTTGCTTTGGCAGTGTTGACGATGGATCCCAGATGACTCCTAAGGGTCAAAAACTCACAAACCCATCTCACTGGCATCAGGTCATATTCCAACTCAGAGACAGAATCAAACTGAACTGCCTCTTTGTGTTTCTGAAGCTATAAGTCTATCGTAACCTCCAGATGGCTGTTGAGTTTGAACTGCTGGATTGGTTTAGTAGTGAAACGAGAACCCACGACAACTTGGCATCCTAAGGTTAGCTGTCCTGTATATGGCATCTGTGCTATCCAGAAGATAGCCTTGGCAAGGAAGGACAGATACAAGAGAATGGCACGTGAGCTTTTAATTAGCGTGGCCCATGAGTGGCAGGGGTATTCTACTCACATTTTGTTTTCACATAGCTTTATCCTACTGAATAAGAGCTGAACAAAATCTAATCTCCTCTGTTCATAAAGAAAAGAAAAATAGATATTGGTGAACACTATTGAATGAAACATTTGTATCATCTCTCACATGCCATACCCTCAGCACAACTGCAGTAGATAGTAAAGCCCATCCCAAAGTCACATAAATCACTTGGAAGTCAATAGATAAATACCCAACAACTTACTTGTTCAGAGGACTATGTCAAAGGAGCTTTCTAAATGGTTTATGAGTCGCCAGAGGAACTGAGCTGCAGTTGTTCACAGGGTAGACAAATCAACAGCACCTAGTTTACAGGTTTCTCTTCCTTCCTTGTCTCCCCACTTACTCATTTGTTTTTCTTAGAATTACTTCCTACGTAAACTATCTATGCCAGCGTCCTTGTCGCAGGATCAATGATCAGGAAAACTCAAACTTAGATAACTAGCAATGTGTACCACAGAGCCAATGCGTTATAGAATGATATCATAGAGAAGCAATGGATTGGGAACTAGGATCCCTGGGTTGCTGGTTCAGTAAGCGGTTAACTAACTTCATGATTTGGGACAAATCCATTCTTAGGATAACCTCAATTTTGTTTTGTCATTTCAACAATGGTTCTTCATATTAGAAATTCTCTAACATCCATTCCAGATCTGATGCCCATATTTCTGTAACTAAACTCTAACTTAAAGATTGTTGAAGAGTTCAAGGTTCTTCATCATCAAAAGAAAAAGAAATCACTTCAAATGTGAGCACAAGAGCTATCAATTAAATAGAATTAATAGATGGTTGTGGAATGTAGAATAATTTATTTATACTTAAGACCAAGTTACATGCTGGGCTGCTAACCACTAGTACAGCAGTTAGAGACCTTCAGCCACTCCTCAAGAAAAATATGCAGCTTTCTCATTCTATGAAGCGTTACAGTCTTGGGAACTCACAGGGGCAGTTCTGCTCTGTCCTATACTGTTGCTATAATTTGGGAATCCACCTGATGATATCAAGTTTTTTGGTTCTAAGTAAGTGCTTTCGCTTCTTTAATTGTATGATGATACTATGAGTGTGGTGAAATAATGACATGGCTAATTTGATTATTTGGTTACTCTCTTATGGTCCCTCAATCCAACCCATTTGAAGAAAACAAAGAGGTAAATATTAATAAACAAATTTATATCAAGGATTTGTTAAAATGACATCATACAGGGGCTATGAATGCTTATCCTATCTTAATAAAATTAGCTAGTGTTCAGTAAACATTTTTCATATGACAGGTACTGTGCTAAGCATTTAACACAAATTATCTCATTTACCATTCATACGAATAAATTAAATATATATTGTTAGGTATTATCCAGTCAATTCCAACAGAGCCCAGTACTGTGCCACCTAAACAATTGCTGCTATGCATGAGTGCATTGTTGCAGCCACTGTGCCGAGCCTTTTTGTCAAAGGCTTTTCTCTTTTTCAGTCTCCCTCTACTTTGCCACTATTTGTCTGTCAGTTGGTCATACTATGATGGCTTGTGTGTTGCTAGGATGCTGAAATTTATGTCACTGGTATTTTAACTGACAGCAGGGTCACCCAAAGTGAACAGATTTCCGTGGAACTCCCAGACAAGAATAGACAATGAAGAAGGACCTGGCTTCCCAATTCAGAGTAAGGACTCAAATAAATCCTTATGCATGTCTTTTAAACATGTCAGCTACTGAAGAAATCATGAGTGGAAGCAGAACAGTGTTGACAATAGTGTCAGAGGATGTGCCCCTGGGATGTAAGGGCACTCTAAATGTGACTGAGAAGGAGCTGATCTCTCAAAATGGATTTGACCATGGTAACATGAATCAGGTAAAGCCAATGGGAGGGGAGCCTTTGATATCTTCATTTGCTATCGGGCACCACTCAAGATAAGAAGAACATGAAATGTGAAAAATATGAATCAATGAAAATTGGCCATGGTCCAAAGTGAAATAGACTACACAAAAAATGTATATGCTAAGCATTAGTGAGCTGGAAAGGTATTGGCCATTTTGAGTCAGGCAATCATAGAATTCACCAGGCAGGGAATAACACAATCAAAAGGAATGGTATGGCATTGCAAAATCCATCAATCCATCAATCCATCAAGAAGTACAATGCGGTTTGTGATAGGATTATGAGTATATCGATCCATTTTCAAAGAAATCCAGTCAATACAACTATTATTCAAATTTATGCACCAGCCACAAAAGCTAGTGTTGAATAAATTGAAGAATTCTACCAACGTGTTCACTTGGAAATTGATAACAAATGTTAAATCAAGATATATTGATAATCATTCGCAATCAGAACACAAATGTTGGAAGCAAAGAGGAAGGAAGAGTAGTTGGAAGATATGGACTTGGTGATAAAAATGAAGTTGGAGATCATGTGGTAGAATTTTGCAAAACCAATGACTTGTGCATAGCACATACCTTTAAAAAAGCAACATAAATGGTGAAAAAAATATATATATATAATTGACTATATCTGTGGGAATAGATGCTGGAGAAACTCAATATCAGCATTAAAACCAGACCAGGAGCTGAGTGTGAAACAGACCATCAATTGCTCATATGTATGACCAGAATAAAGCTGAAAATTTTTAAATAAGTTGACAAGAGCCAAAGTATGACTTTGAGTCTATTCCTCCTGAATTTCTAGAATATCTCAAAACACAGATTTGATGTATTGAACACTAGTGATAGAAGGTGTGATGAGCTTTGTGAAGACGTCAGGAATATCAGTTATGAAGAAAGCAATAAATCACTAAAAAGACAGGACAGAAAAAAATATCAAAGTTGCTGTCAGAAGAGACTCTGAGACTGCCTCTCCTTCATAGAGTACCTAAAGAAAAGGAAAGAGAAGATGAAGTCAAAGAGATGGATAGAAAATTTCAAAGGATAGATCGAGAAGATCATCAAATGCTATCATGAAATATGACAAGACCAAGAGTTAGAAAGTCTTGAAAAGAACACATTCAGCATATCTGAAACTAAAAGAAATCAAGAAAAAATTCAAGCCTCAAGTTACATTATTGAAAGATTCTATGGGCAACATATTGAATGGTGGAGGAAGCATCAAAAGGAGATGGAAAAAATACTGAGCTACTGTACCAAAAAGAACTATTTGACATTTCATCATTTCAGGTGGTAGCATATTAGTAAAAACTAATGGTGCTGATGGAGTAAGTTCAAGTTGCACTGAAAGCATTAGCCCCAAACACGGCTCCAGGAATTTATGGGATGCTAATTGAAATGTTGCAACATGCAGATGAAGAACTGGAAACACAGTCATCTATGTAAAAAAAATGTGTAAGACAGCTACTTGGCCAACTGACAAAGCGATCCATATTTGTGCCCATTCCAAGAAAGGTGACCCAACAGAATCCTCAAATTATAGGATATCATTTATATGACATGCAAGTGAAATTTTGCTGAAGATCACGCAGTAACATTTGCAGCAGTATATAGACAGGGAGCTTCCAGAGGTTCAGCCTGGATTCAGAAGAGGACACGATACAAGGGATATCATTGCTGGTGTTGGATATATATTGGGTGACAGCAGAACATATCAAAAGGATGTTTATTTGTGTTTCATTGACTATGCCAAGGCATTTGACTGTGTATCATAACAAACGATGAGTAACTTTGAGAAGAATGGGAATTCCATTGTGCTCATAGAGAACTTCTACATGGATCAAGAGGCTGTTGTGCAAATAGAACAAGGGAATGCTGCATGTTTTAAACCGGGAAAGGTGTGTGATTTGGTTATACTCTCTCACCATACTTATTCAGTCTATATTCTGAGAAAATCATCAGAGACGGTATATTCTATAATGAATGTAGCATCAGGCTTTGAGGAAAGCTTATTAATAACCTTAGATATGCAAATGATACAACCTTGCTTACTGAAAGCAAAAAGGACTTGAAATACTTGCTGATGAGCATTAAGGATTGCAACCTTCCGTATGGATTACAATGCTGTGTCAAGAAGACCAAAATCCTCAAACTGGACCAATAGGTAACAACAAGCTAAGCGGAGAAAATGTTGAAGCTATCAAGGATTTTGTCTGTCTTGGATTCACAGTCAATGCTCATGGAAGCAGCAGTCAAGAGATCAATAGATGAGTTCCATTAGGTAAATCTTCTGCATATGACCTCTTCACAGAGTATTGAAAAGCAATGATGTTACCTTGAAGATTCAGGAGATCCTGACCCAAGCCATGGCATTTGCATTCGCCTTATATGCATGTGAGTGGTGGAGATTGGATAAAGAAGACTAAATAAGAATGAATGAATTTGAAAGGTGGTGCTGGAGAAGAATATTGAATGTACCATGGAATGCTAAAAGGGGCAAACCTATCACTCTTGAAGAAGTACAGGCAGAGTACTCTTTAGAGGTAAGGGTGGGGAAATTTTGTTTTACATACTTTAGACATGTAATCAGGAGAAACCAGTCTTGTGAAGGACATCATGTTTGGTAAAATAGAAGGGCATCAAAAATGAAAAAAGGTTCTCAAGGAGATGGCCTGATACTGTGGCTGCAACAATGGGCTCAAGCATAGAGACAATTTGAGAATATGACAGAAGACCGTGCTGTGATTTGTTCTGTTGTGAATAGAGTCACTATGGGTCAGAATCAACTTGATGACATCCAGCAACAATAATAACTACGTTGCCACAAATGATGTCCTTCTCCTTCAACCTTTTTACCTTTTATTACTATTAGACTAGTTATGAGGATTTCTGACTTCTTAACATTGGATTGTAATCCAGTTTGAAGGCTATAATCCTTGATTTTCAATCAACAAGTGCTTCAAGTCTTCCTCACTTTCAGTAAGCAAGGTTGTGTCATCTGTATATTGCAGGTTGTTATACACTTTCTGTGGTGGTTACATAATCTGGTGTCAATTTGAGAGGATTAAGGGTGAAGGGGTGGGGTTTATTCTGTCAATTGGGTCATAGCTAATGAGATCTCTGTGTGGGCATGGCTTTCTCCTGAGAATTCTGGGAATTCCTGGATTCCCTCCTTGGAGGCAGGAGACAGACTCTCTCTGGGCTCACTCCCTTGGAGACTCTCTACTGACAAGGCACATGGCGCTACACCCTGGGAGATGGAGAAGCCACATGGAACTACCCTCATGCAACCAGACCTATGGAGCCAGAGAAGCCACTTAGAAACCCCTCCCAACACTGAGATGCTTACAATGCCCCTGGATCCACAAGACTTCCAACCCACTGGCCTGTGATCCTCCTGCATTCAGCATCATTGCATGTATTCGTGAGTCTGAAGAGGACTTCATAGATTGGTATCTGACATATGGGTTAATATTGGATTTATGGACTAGATCTGGACTGGGCCGGGATGTTTGCTCAATAGTCTCCATATTCAGTTGCTCTTGTATATAAACCTCTTTATTATTCACATGAGTCTCTATGAATTTGTTTTTCTAATCTACCCGGACTAACACACTTTCCTCCTATCCTGATGTAACATTCTTCATAGAATCAAGCTCCTCTGGTGATTTTGCATAATTATGGTGAGAAGATACAACCCTGATGTGCGCATTTTCCTGATTTTAAATATGCAATATTCCTTTGCTCCATTTGCACAACTGATCCATGTAGAAGTTCTCCATAAGCACAATGAAATGTCCTAGAATTCCGATTCTTCTCAAAACCATAGTTTATTGTAAGCCACACAGTCAAATGACTTTGCATAGTCAATAAAACAGAAATAAACATCTTTCTGGTGTCCTCTGCTTTCCGCCCAGATCTTTCTCACAACAGTAATGATAGTCCTTGTTTCTCTTCTGAATCTGGCCTGAACTTCTGGTAGCTTCCTCTCAATGTACTACTTCAAACGTTATTGAATGATCTTCAGTACAGCTTGAACTTCTTCCTTCAGTACTATTGGTTCTTGCTCATATGCTATTCCTTAAAATTGTTTAATGTTGGTAGTTCTTTAGGCTAATGTGATTGTACATTTTTTGTTTCATTTTAGAGTCTACAGATTAAGGCAGTGATAAATTTAGAAAAGTCTTTACGAGGATTAGAAGTGAAAAGAATCTCCATTCCCTACATACAGCCAGTGATAGTTAGGTTTTGTGTCAACCTTGATGGGTCAGGATTCTTAGTAGTTTGGCATTTGAGGCATCCTCCATGATGCCATCTAATACAATGTAATCAACTCCATGGTGGAATTTGCTCCAGGTAGCCTAACAATTTTGGGAAGTTCAGGATAGAGTGCAACACTATACTGAGTCCATAACTCTGATTAGACTGGGGGTGTAGTGAACTTTGTAAGTAAGTAGACACTGTGGAGAGCTGCTTTGTGTTTTTGCTGATCTGGATTCTGCATGTGGCTCATTGACCTCTTGTGATGTGAGAATATTGCCTAGCAACCGTAAGAGCCACCAGTGCCTGCCATTTGAACTATTTATACTGTTGTTCTTGGATTTATCTGCCTCTGAATCTACCAGTCAGTAGTCTTCTGGATTTGACTTCCTGCTTCCTGTTTCATGGGCCCCTAAAGTTACTCTGGTCAGGAGAAACTTCCAGCTTAATATCTGACTTGTGGACTTTAAGCAGATTGGATTTACCTGCTTCCACTATTGTGTGGGCCATTATATATATAATATTATATATATAGTTTTGCTTCTCTAGAGAACCCAGCCTAACAATCTTCTGACCAGTTTTAACATTAATCTACTCATATGAAAGTACTTCAAAATTTGAATGGCTTTGAATTAGAGATAGACTTGAAAAAAAGTCTCAAAAACATCACATAAATGTTCAAGTTTTTATAATTAGCTTTTCAATGACATGCATTCATCTTTATGGCAAATTTTCATCCTTAACTCTTAGATTCCAAATATAGTGAAATGTATAAAGACTTATTTGTTTTCCTTTAAAAAACTCTAAAATATCTATATGAACAATAGAATTTCACTGATATGTTTGCTTCCATTCAATTCCTTCTCACTTTCAGTAAGCAAGGTTTTTTCATCTACATACCACAGATTGTTAATGAACATCTACCCAATCCTGATGCCACAGTCTTCTTCATATATTTCAGGTTCTCTGATGATTTGCTCAGCATACAAATTGAACAAGGGTGGTGAGAGGATACAATCCTGATGCACACCTTTCCTGATTTTAAACCAGGCAGTACCCCCTTGTTCTGTTTGCACAACTGCCTCTTGATCCATGTACAAGTTCCTCATGAGTGCAAGGAAGTGTTCTAGAATTCCCATTCTTGTTAAGGTTATCTATAGTTTATTATGGTCTACACAGCTGAATGTCTTTGCATAGTCAATGAAGCACAATAAACATCTTTCTGATATTGCCTTTTTGAGCCAATATTCATCTGAAATCAGCAATGATATCCCTTATTCCACATCCTCTTCCGATTGTGACCTGAACTTCTGGCAATTCCTTGTCAATGTACTGCTGCAACTGGTATGGGATATTGCTGAAGGTGAGGAGAAATGGAAGCACTTGCTGATGAAGATCACGAATTGTAACCTTTGGTATGCATTACAACTCAATGTAAGGAAGACCAAAATCCTCACAATGGGATTAATAAGTAACATGATAAATAGAGAAAAAGTTGAAGTTGTCAAGAATTTTGCCTTACGTGGGTCCATGCTCAATGTCCATGAAAGTAGCAGTCAAGAGGTCAAAAGACATATTATTGCATTAGGTAAATCTGCTGCACAAGACCTCTTTAGAGTTTTGAAGAGCAAGGATGTTCCTTTGAGGACTAAGGTGCCACTGTCCCAAGCCACGGGATTCGCCATTGCATGTTGAATATTGAATAAGGAAGACTGTAGGAGAATGGATGCATTTGCATTGTGTTGCTAGAGAAGTATATTGAAAGCACCGTGGACTGCTAAAAGGAAAAATCAACCTGTATCAAAAGAAGAAAGGCCAGAGTACTCCTCAGAGTCAAGGATGGAAAGATTTTATCTACACACTTTTCACACATTTTCAGGAGAGACCAGTGCCTGGAGAAGAACCTCATGTTAGTTAAAGTGAAAAGGTGGCAAAAAAGAAGGCCCACAATGAGATAGATTGACACAATGAATGAATCAATGGGTTCAAGCATAGGAATAATTGTGTAGATGACCCAGGACTGTGCAGTGTGTCATTCTGTTGTACATAGGGTTGCTGTGGGTCAGAGCCAACTTGATGCCACCTAACAACAACAAAAGTATTTGCTTCCATGTATTCATGCCACACAACTGCTGACTGGGCTGATACTCTTAGATTCCTTGGATCCTACATTCTAGAAAGAAAAAGAAAATACTGAATATGTTGTGTGATGAAAAGGTGGTTGTATGAGGTTTGTGGAAAGCATAGTTTCTGTGTGCCCACTCAAAAGTTTATCTGGGTAGAAACTACCTTTTTGTTCCCTCTGAATATCATGTGAACGTTTTATTTCTAAACCAGAAATAAACTGGCCATATATGCATTTGTTTTGAAGATTGTTGAAAGACATTGCATTTTGACCCTGTCTAGAGTTCAGAACACTCAACTAGTTGATAAGTTTGTGCAAATACTTGTAAAACTGTAAAGGTCTGTGTATAAATGGGCTATTCCCTCTGCTGGTATGAGCAATTTCGTTTTCTTTTGACATATTGTGTACATAAGATGGGTCCTAGATTTAGGTAGAATGTCATATGTCTCCTCAACATTTAAAGAACATTGCCTTTATGAAGATATTGAATCAGGACCACAGAAGAAAGGGTAAAAAATGGCAAAGGCAGACAACTTTCATGACTGGCAAAATTGGAGCCTTTTTATCTTTTAATGGTCAATTTACATTTAAATGGAGAGACCCCTGAGTACTGATGGAGGTGATGGGGGAAATTGTGTCTGCATCATGAATAATAAACATCAGGAGGAAATGTCAGTTTTTCAGCCTACTAGCACATTTTGTTGCTATGACAACAGAATGCAAAATGTTCTCTTAAAGGGAAATATGACAATTTTGGGGGGATAAAAGTAATGCTAACGCAACACTATGTATTTAAATATGATCAAAGATTCATAAAAACCAAGGATATACTGCAAAGGACTTAGAGTTCTTCAAATTCTGAGGAGGTGTAATGAGAAGAGCCATCCTGTGGGTGGTGAGGAGAACTCTTCTGGCCCTCCAACTCTTCTTGAAACCCACAGGACCACAGCTATTAGTAGGCCCAGCTGGTGTGGAGCTAGAAATTGGCACCAAATGGAGGTAGATCCTTTTAGCTCTCAGATATTTCAGCGGGCTGTGTTTTAACATTCTCACTGAATACATAATTTTTCAAACTAAGCCCATGTTAATTATTTTTTAAATCATTAAGCATGACTTGAACCCACCTAAACCCAAAATTAAAATTTTCCATTTTATAAAGTGATTCCAATCTACCTTTTAAAGGGAGACAATGCTGACAGCTGACCATGGAGATTTCCTATTTAAATTTTTATTAATGCAGGGAATAAGAATTCCCCAACAGTGGGAAATATATTCTATTTATTTCTTTGATGAAAATTAGAATTTCAGAACACTTAACTGTACTCATGTGAAACATATATATACTTACACCAAGAAGCATCCTTTGAACAGAGCAAAGGGTTAGTGTGTGTTTTAAAATCAGGGTTGTATTTTTTACCATTCTTATTCAATCTGCATGTTGAATAAGTAATCCAAGAAACTGAACTATCTGAAAAATGTGGCGTCAAGATTAGAGGAAGGCTCACTAGCAACCTCTGATTTGCAACCTGTGATATATGATATGTGATATGCAGCCTTGTTTGCTGAAAGTGAGGAGAAGTTGAAGCACTTGCTGATGAAGATCAAAGATGGCAGCCTTCAAAATAAAGAAAATAAAACTCCTCACAATTAGACCACCATGTAAAATCAAAATAAGCAAAGGAAAGATTGAAGCTGTCAAGGGTTTCATTTTACTTGCAGCCCCATCAATGTGCCTGAAAACAGCAGGCATCATCGGGCAAATCTTCTTCAAAAGATCTTTTTAAAGTGTTGAAGAGCAAAGATGACATGTTGAGGAGTAACATAAACCACGGTATTTTCAGTCACTTCCTATACATGCAAAAAATGGATAATGAATAAGGTAGCTCTGTTACTATGGGTACACAAGAGAAACCAATCCAGGGAGACTCATATGTGTATAAGAAAGAACTTTATATAACGAGTAATTGTACATTAAGAAAACATCCCAGCCCAGTCCAGATTAAGTCCATAAATCCAATATTAGCCCATATGTGCAATACTAGCTCATAAGTTCCTTTTTAGAGTCACGCAGCCATGTAATAACGCCAAATGCAGGAAGCTCACAGGCCAGTGGATGGAAAGTCTTGTGGATCCAGTGACAGTGGAAGCATCTCCGCGCTGGCAAGGGTCTCAAAGTGGCTCCTCCAGCTTCCAGTGCTCTGGGTACATCAGCATAACTCCATCAGGCTCATTATCAGTAATGTCTCGCAGGGAGTTAGTGTGTCCCACGTCCAGTGAGCTGTGTATCTCCTTAGCGCCTCCAAATGAGGTAATCAAGCTGCAACTTGATTGACAGGCTAATCTCCACCCCTTCACTTTTCAGTCTCAAATTGACAACAGATTATGTAACTACCACAGAAGCCCCAAACAGAAATGATGTATTTGAATTATGGTACTGAAGAAGAAGATTTAGCATGCCACAAGTACCAGAAGGAAAAATCTGTCTTGAAAGAAGTACCACCAGAATGTCCTAGAAGCAAGGGTGGGTGAGACTTTATCTCGTGTACTTTGAACATGTTATCAGGAGGGACCAATCCTTGGAGAAAGACAACATGCTTGACAAAGAGAAAAACTCACAATGAGATGAATTAACAGAATGTCTGCAACAACGGGCTCAAAGAACAATGATTTGAGGGTGGTACAAGGCAGTGTTTGTTTCTTTTGTACACAGGGTAGCTGTAAGTCAGAACTTTATTGGAAGAACCTAACAATGATATTCCTCTTAGCCCAAGTGGAGTTCAGATATTTGATCAGCCCAAATTTGCCCTTCAGCAGTTTTGCTTGGTCTCAGATAAAATAATCGTAACTAATGGTAGATATCATTAAAATGATCCTGGCACACTCTTAGGCCAAGCCTAAAAGCAGTATTCAGCGTTCTTCTTAAAATGACCTCTTAGCTTCATTTTTCTCCCACAGCGTGGCTGGTGAGTTTGAACTGCCAACTTTGCATTTATCAGTTCAGTGCCTAATCATCCGTGCCATCAGAGCTCCCTAAACATCCAGTGACCACTATCAATTGTTTGGAATTGTCCCAAGAGATGAAAATAGTTTGCCATTCTGCATCATCCTATATAAACACTTAACTACTTCTATGTCTCATTCTGGGCTTGGAAATTTTAAGAGCTAACTCAAGTCTCTCTCATCCAGGAAATTTTCCTGATTGTTTCAACCTACACTAGTTTCTTTTTCCTTGGAACTATTATCACCTTTATGGTTAATAGCACATATTTTTATCTATAAGTTTCCCGATGGATCTTAATTATGTCCTCAAAGATGCATATGAGAGACGTTTCCAATTGACAGACCAGAGAGCTTTTATCAATTATGTGAATCATGCTTCCTTCTAGCTTCACCATGACACAAGTATCAATATTTCTGGTTTTATATTCTATCTATAGCTTAGAGGTTGCAAGATATTAGATTTTGTTATATTATTATTCATGGAAGAGCTGAAAGGAAAAATGAAAGGGCAAGTGAGGCATTTTTTTTTGTTTTATTTTATTGTTGTTGTTTCTGGCTCTGTGCCCACAACCAAACTGGAAAGTAGAATTTTTTGTGTGTATACTAAACAACCCATTATTTCATTCCCACAAATGGGACCTCATTATTTTTATCACAGAAGAAAAAGTTTGATAAACAGGTTGTGGAATGGGATTTTATGTCACTCCTCTGAAATTATTTACATTCCTAAATTTATGTCCACACTATACCAATGAATATATATAGGTTTGACAAATAATATTTATACATACATATTTTTATGTGTTACAAATATATCCTTAAATATAGTAAAGCATACAGAAGGTAAAGTCATGAAAACTTCTTAACCATAATCAAGCACCTTGAGGGGGTGAGTCACTGGGTGTAGTGGCTTAGGACATCAAAGTCAATTGTCAAAACAATTCAGAAAGAAATCATTCTACCTGCTATGTTGGAGAGTAGCAACTGGGGTTTAAAAGCTTACGAGTAGCCATCTAAGGTATAACTGTTGGTCTCTTCCTACCTGGAGGAAAGAGAAATGACAAAAACAAAGACATATGGAAATCAATTGGTGGAACAAACTAATGGGCCAAAGGAACTGCCTCCTTCATGAGGCTGGACTAAAAGAACAAGATTTTGCCCAACTATCACTATCCACCACTCTGAAAGGGATCACATTAGAAGGTCCTGGATAGAGTGGGAGAAAATTGGGAATTGGAACTCAAAATCATTTAAAGATTATGAGACCTATTAGTCAGATGAGACTCCTGGAAACTCTGGGAGACGATGGACTTTAGTCACTTGTTAGGACTGGAACTGTCCTCACTCCATGGTGTAATTTTCAGCCAATAGACAGGCCTACAAGATGAACAATAACATTAGAGGAGTAAGAATATCTCAGACCAATCAGTCATTTGAGATCAAAAGGGCAGCATTTGCTCAACGCTGAGAAGGCAGAAAGGGTCAGGAATGGAAGAAGGAAACAGTGAGAAAGTGGGATGTATGATGTTGTGCGGATTGCAATCAATGACATAAAACAGAGTGTGGACGATCGTTGAGTGGAAAACTGATATTCACTGTAAATTTTTACCCAATCCATAATCAAAAGAGAAAAACGGAGCACAATGTTCAAGTCAAACATAAAAATAAAGAAATAAATATGATAGTATTTAGATTTGAAAGTTATATATTAAAGAGCTTCTAAAATAACGTGTGTCGGGAAGTTTTTTTAAGTCAATTGTGTGCACACATCTTGTAGTTGGGACATGAAACTTTGCCATATTTCATTGTACTCATTGTAATCCTTTCTCTAAGAAGTTTTTGTGCAGTGAGTCGACATTATATAAAACTGATCATATCAAAAGAAAAAAGAAAGGAGAAACATTTAAATATTCAGATATTACTTACCCTGGATACAAATTATTAAATAAATTAAATACTATACAGGTAGATTCGTAAAATGAATAGGCAGATAAATACATTTATGTCCACAGAGGGCAATATAGTTTTCAATGGAGAAGTTCCAGGCACTCTTACTTCTTAAGAAGCAGGGGAGAAAATGTGTTTGGGGGCAGGATGATTCAGACCTTGACATTTAAACAACCACCTACTCTAACCACACATAAGGCTGATAGTGTATGGATGGAGTATAGTTGGCAGGAGAATAGAAGAGTATGGCTCATAGTCTTCTTTTGGGAAGTTTGTGAGAAGTACATTTCCTTAGGGACTTGGCGCTAAGGTGCCATGTTCTAGTACTCTAGTCTAGCCCTGGCTTCTGCACAGTAGCTTCTTCCAAATAGTGAAAGCCAGCTGCACTCACTCAGTTTGGTCTACATTGGCATAAAGCCATCTGCACTTTCTGTGACTTGGCCACCTGCATTGGGTGATTGAGTGCCGTTGTCGCATGCTAAACCAATGGAAAAAAGTTGCTATTGAAATGTCACTGGATATACTGAAATAACCATGGAAACAAATTCATTTGTAAAAATAACGTTGAATGTTGGGGGATTATATCTCAGAAGTGCTGTTTTACTTGACATTTCTCAAGTGCAGTCAATTTTAGGGAAAATAATAAGGCAACGTTTTTAAATATTTATTTTAATTTATTATTAATTGGGACTTTATACATATATCATACCATTCTATAGTTCAGTCATGACAAACAGTATTGTACAGTTGCTACAACAATCAGTTTCCAAACATTCTTTTTCTTCATGGAATCCTAGAAATTGTTTTCCTTTTAAACCTCCACCCTGAAACCCTTATTCTACATGCTCTCCCTATAGGCTCATCAATCCTGGGTTTCATATACCGAAACACAGAAAAACATGCAACACAATTTCAAGAGGGTGACCCCCCCCCCAATGACATAACACCTCTGAGATAAACCCTAATATGAGCAAACAAAAACAAACCCAAAATACAAAAAAAAAATGTTGAAAACCACATCAT
Source organism: Echinops telfairi (assembly GCF_000313985.2). Lineage (NCBI taxonomy): Eukaryota > Metazoa > Chordata > Mammalia > Afrosoricida > Tenrecidae > Echinops > Echinops telfairi. Next base: position 2,626,151 of record NW_022109980.1, on the reverse strand, counting down.
CAGAGGGAGATCAACAGAGGGGGAAATCAATTGACAAAGTTTTAACTATTTAAGTCAGGTTTATCCTTTGATCTTCTATACTCATCTCTCCAATGCACTGTGTTTAGTAACCACTTTCCTCCCTTCCATCAATTATGGATGATGGGAGATCACTGGAGGCTTATTTCCTATGTAGTTTCCACACAAGGATCTTGGGCTCCCACTGTCATCCATAGCCTTCTGCAAACAGGATTCTCACAATTGAAACTCTGATACTAATCTTTCCTTTGACTTCTGATTATATGCTTTATAATCTTTCAGTGACTGATGATGCTGTGCTTCTTCCATGTGGACTTAGTTGACATCTCACTAAGATGACTGCTTGTTTGGAGACAAGCATTTAAGACCCAGACACTACTTTATCTGATAGCCGGACACCATCTAATTCCTTTGCCACATTTAGCTATAGAACCCATATCTTCTGTGTTCCTTTCCTGAGAGTGAGTATCAAACAGGGCCATGATGTAAAAACTAATTGTTCTTATGTTGAAGCTACAATTTAGTGCGAGTCCAAACCCCATTCCTTAATCTATGTTTTTGGTTTGTTTGTTATCTGCCTTTGTTTACCTTTCAAAACCTCCTTGTTAATTTATGGTAGAGTGTTATAGATCATCCCACTGGGGCATAATGATCTTTTGTTAACATTGTCTTCGATTAACCCCTGGTATTAATTTTTTAAATCCTGTTGAAAGAAGGATATTAGGCTAATATAGGCTAACGCCATATCATAGTACCAGAATTATGCACTTGTACAGAATCAACCCTTTTGTGGCTGAATGCTGTTTACACAAACAATGGGGGTTAATTATCAGGGAAATTTAAAATAATAATCACTGAGAATATCCATCACAGGCTTGCTAGAATAATCCATAACTTCATATAACATATCAGGCAGTGATGTAACAAGACCATGTTTGCTTACCTACCAAGAGTTTAAGAATCTTGGCATAGCTGTGCTCTGCCCTTTCGGACACCATGTATTTTCTGATGTCAGTCCTCAGGTTACAAGTGTGTCTTAGGAAGAATCCAGTGCACCCAGTGGAGTTTCTGCATCAGATCTCACTGATGCAGCTTCTGAAGCATATTATGATACAGGATTCAGCATCAAGATACAGGATTCAGCATCCCAGCTTTCCACGGCACCCAGCCTGTGTCCCCAGAATTCACCTAGAAGCCTGGGTCAGTGGGCCCATTTGCTTCATACCACTACAGACACTCCCTAGTTAGGGTCCCCAAAAGGATGTTCAGTCATTTATCCCTCGAGCTGGAAGTCTTCAGTGCACCCCCTTTTCCTACCAACAGACATGCATTTGTGTTCCCCCAGACATGTTTGCTCCCTTGTCCCTCTCCTAGCTTGTTTTCCCATAGGTATCCCTCATCCTCCTGATAGGACTGTCACCTGTCCGGGAGACCTCATCATAGATTGACATGGCAGCCACTCAGTAGAAAACATCCCCTTCCTCTCCCTTGACCAGTTTTTCCCAATTGCTATGAGGCTACCTCTGGCAAATGACCTTCAAAATACTTTCCCAGAGCGGATGGTGTCTGGTTCCTGGGCACCGATCATGCGCTCTACTAGGCTGTCTGACCCCTCTGGGCAGCAGACTGGATGTCCTCCAAGTCTGAGCTTGTGCCCATTGTGCTGCTTGTTCCTACAGCAGGGGACTCAGACAGGATTTGTCCTTTTTAGATTGACTAACTTCACTCAGCATAATGTCTTCCAGATCCCTCCATCTTGTGAGGTGTTTCATAGTTCCATCGTTGTTTGTTTTAGGGATTCATAGTATTCCATTGTGTGTATATACCAGAGGGTTTTTTTTTCCATCTACTGTTCTACTGATGGGAATTTTAGACTGTTTCCAGTTTCTTGCTTTTGTGAACTGTGCTGCAATAAACATGGAGGTGTGCATGCATGTTCATGATCTGTTTCTTATTTCTTTAGGTTATATGTCTAGTAATGGTATTGCTGGGTTATAAGGTATTTCAATTGTAAGGAATGTTTTGAGGGGAGACTTTAGACTACCTAACCTTTTCCCTTTGGGGGGACAATTTTTGTGGTTTGTTGGGTCTCAGAAATTGTCCTTCCTTTCTTAACAAACCTGCTTCTTTTCCTTCACTCTGGGTGTCAAAGAATGAAATAACCCCAAACAAGATTTCTCAAGCTGGTATTTTATGAAAAAAATTGGGTACAGCAAGTTCCTGTTGAAGGATACATTTGAGAAGTTGCATTTCCACAGTTCCTATTGAAGCTTGCCCATATACATTAACATATTATAAGCTCTGGAAAGTTCATCAGTGAAGAATTAAGTTTAACTCTTTTTAACCAAACGTTTTGGCAAACTCATTTAACCTTTTTGTCAGGTAACAACCTTAAAAATCCCTTATGCTCTAATGGAACTAATGCTCTATGGAACAAAAATTTGAGAATTCTGGCCTACAGAGTATATCCCTCAGGATAATTTTTTCTTTTGTTGTTTTATTTTGGGTTCTTTTTGTTCTCCTTATAATAACCATGAAATCTGAAATAAAGGGATGCATTCATAAGAGCAGGTTTTCAGCCATCTACCAAGAATTCAAATGTTTTTCTTCTCTTTGCATCTTCTCCCTTTACTTTTTAATCATTAACGATTTCCCAATGACCTTTAACACTGTCTGATGTAAGCCTATAATTATTGAGGAGTAGTATGATTTAATAGAAGGTGAATGGGCTATGATGTTGAACAGCCCTAAATTTAAATCCTGTTAATCCACTCACAGTGTCGCCAGAAGTTGGAAAGGACTTGATAGCAACTGATAAACCACTTATTAGTTGTGTAAGATCTTGCAACTAAATTGGTATTTTTGTAACCTCACTTTGCTCACTTTGAAATGCAAGTAATATTAATATCAAAGGTCTGGTTTGATATGAAAAGGCTTTGGCACAGCAGTTTCATCTTTCTCTCTTTTTCTTCTTGCCTTCATTGTCTGAGTAAGGCTAACCTTTTCTAGAAGCATAGAAGGAATATTTTATGACCTCTGCATGTTTGCACTTACATGTTAATTTTTATAAAGTGTTTCTTTTTGCAGAACTGAAAGAGCAAAACTTTCCACGAGTTTTCATGTGCACATAAGAAAACATTTTTGTACTATTTAATTCCAAACCTCAAAATGAGTAAGGTGCTATGTATGACCTTGCCAGCAATAGCTCAAGATGTTGCTATTCAATATGGGATGTCTCACATACCATTCCAAACTACTGGCTTTAGCAACAAATGAATTATTAAACGTCAAATTGTTATTTCCTGTGACAGTTTCCAAATGGACTGGGTCTGCACTAACAAGTAGTGAAATGTGCCTCCAGCCGCCTCACAGCTGTGGAAGAAATGGATCGCAACTCCAGTGGACTCATTTTACCTGGCAGCAGAGCACTAGAAGGCTTGCCCATCTGTCAACACACATTTCTGTTCCAATCTCTTTGAATCTCTTTTTGAATTGTTACTTGTTTAAAAAGAAAATCAAGTGCTATTCAAAGTAGTAGCATTTTTAAGGACATTTCAAGTACAGTCAACTCGACAGTTTATTAATAAGACATTAAAACAAAATTACACTATTCTCTTAATTTTCCACTATTGTCTTCCCTGTTTAACTGCTTCCAAGTGAATACAATGGAAAAAAAAGGTTCATTAATCAAATCAGCTGTGAATTAAAACTAATATCTTCCAGCAAGGAAAAACTCAATTAAAAAACACATGAACTTAAGTTCTGTTTGTACTTCATATGACGAGGATATCTTCTTAGATTGCCTAAGTTATTTATACATATGTGTAGATCCTCCTTTTGTGGTGTGCAAAATGATCACTTACTAGTGGATTTCAAATGACATGAATAAAGGCTGAAATATTACTTAATACGAGCAAATTATTGTCTAGAATATTCTTGTTAGTTGAGACAACCTAATATTAAATTGTTAATTGTTTACTGCTGTAGCCATTACCCTGTACGTAGAGGCAAAATAATCTAACATGTGCCTGAATCTATCCATATTAATGCACTCTTACCACTATTCTTTCTGAATAGGAAGTATGCTAGAAGATTTAATTCAGTTGCCATTAGAGATGGTATTCTGTTGTGGGCATTTTAAGATTGCTTCAATTGGTGGAATGGAAGGAAATAACGTACTTCACATTGATTCTTCACATATCATCTAAGAGTTTAGGAAAAGCAAAAAACACGTTGGCTAATTCCACACAACATTAGCTTGATGAAGTATTGATTTATTGATTGGTTATAGACCATAAGCTAAAAGTATGTGCAAAATTCACAACTCAGCAGAAGATACTTGATAAAGGACTTATGTATGAATGTTGTTAATAATCTTGGATGTTCAAAGGGAGCAGTTGAAAAGTTATTTTGGCAATAGATAGATCTTTCTTAGCAGCAATGTCCAGGTGGATTTATTTAACTTTACAAAACAATTTATGAGAAATAAAAAGAGATCTAAATAAATGTAAAAATATACCATGTTCATGGAAAGGCTAACTTAACTTTATGAAAATGTCAACATTATCTAAAATTCTTTATACATATAATACAATTCCTATCTAGATCCCAGGATCATTCTTTAAAGACATGGAAAAAATAATCACCAAATTTATAGGTAAAGGAGACACAGGATAAGCAAAGCACTACTAAAGAAGAGACGCAAAGTAGGAGACCTCTCACTTCCTGATCTCAAAAGCTGCTACACAACCACAGTAGTCAAAACAGGCTGGTGCTAGTACAACAATAGATACTTTGATCAATGGAACAGAATAGAGAATTCTGAAATAAATCTATCCAACTACAGACAACCACCTGCTCAAAAAAGGACCAAAATGCAATACATGAGGAAAACATAATCTCTTCAACAAATGGTGTTGGGAAAATTGAATTTGATCAGCACAAGAATTAAACAAGACCTATATCTCACCTCTTATAAAAAACGGACGTAAACTGGATTAGAGACCTAAATGTAAATCCAAGAGCTATAAAGAACATTCATGAAAAACAGGGACACATTTAGAGGTATAAATACATTATGTAGTAGAATTAAAATTATACACACAGCAGGAGACTAAATGACATGACCTCTTAAATTGACACACATACATTAAACGATTTCACCAAGACAATGAAAAAAATACCCACAGACTGGGAAGAAACTTTTGGCAATAACAAAGGAAGATTCTCTAAAACATGTAGCAAACTGCAATACCTCAACAAGACAAATAACCCAATTTAAATATGGGCATAGGACATGAACATGAGTTCGAGATTACTAGCCATCCAAGAGATGCATATCAAAACACTGATTAGACACCACCATTCCTTCGCATTGATAGCAAAAAAGCAGAAGACAGAAAATGTTGGAGCAGGTATGGAGAGACTAGAAACCTCATACATTGCTGGTGGGATTGTAAAATGGTATGATTACTGTAGAAAGTTATATCGTACTTCCTCAAACAGTTTTTGGAATACCTCTATTTGGAATATACCCGACAGAAATGAGGAAGCCATGTTAATCACAGAAACATTCATAATAAGAAGAAGATGAAAATAACTTAAATACCCATCAATGGCAGAATGGATAAATAAAAATGGTGCATACACACAATGAAATATTGCTATGCTTTGCTAAACAATAATGGTGAAAATGTGAAATACTTCATGACATGAATGGATTTAGAAGACATGGTGAGTGCAGTTAGTTGATCACAAAGGGAATAAATATTGTATGAGACCATTGATAAAAAACTATAAGAGTTTCATGTAATAAAAAACTGAAAGCAATAAAACCCAGATAGAAGAAGCACAACAGTCTGTGTGATCATGAGGTGTCAATGGGATCAGGGATCAGGCATTAAAGACACAGGACAAAAAATCATATCATTGTGAATGAGAGGGAGTGCCAAGTGCCTCAAATCCCATCTGTAGGCAATTGAGCATCCTGTTACAGAAGGCTCTTGGGGAGGAGACGAGCCAGTCAGGGTGCAGGATAGCACCAATGAAACATGCAACTTTCTTCAAGTTCTGTAATGCTTCCTCCCCCCATACACCCACTATCATGACTCCAAATCTACCTTACAAATATGGGTAGGCCAGAGCATGTGCATGGGTACAGATAAGAGCTGGAAACACAGGAACTCCAGGATGAATAAACTCTTCAGGACCAATATTGAGAGTATTCATACCAGGAGGGGAAGGGGAAGGTAGGGGAAAAAGGGGGACCTGATCACAATGATCTACATGTAACCCCCTCCCAGAGGGTACGGACAACAGAAAAATGGGTGAAGGGAGACATCGGATGGTGTAAGACATGAAAAAAATCATAATAATTTATCAATTATCAGGGGTTCGTGAGGGAGGGAGGATGGGGGAGGTGGGGAATGAGAAGCTGATACCAAGGGCTCAAGTAGAAAGGATATATTTTGAAAATGATAATGGCAACAAATATACAAATGTGCTTGACAGCTGAATGGATGTATGGATTGTGATTACAGTTGTACAAGCCCCCAATAAAATGATTAAAAATAGATGATAGATAGATAGATAGATAGATAGATAGATAGATAGATAGATAAAATAGCAAAAACAACAATTGAGTTTGATGGTTAACAGGGTTAGTAAGGAATGGAAGGAAGTGGAAGTAACGTACTAGAGGGTAAATATGTGCCAACTTGGTTGAAGGGAAGATAATAATGTAAAGAAATGGTGTGGTGTGAGAAAAGGGAAAGCAAAGAGGATGGTTGTTTGTTGCTTAAATTGGTAAGTTGCTTAATTTGTTGCATACAAAAACGATGCTCTGTCCCTTCCTCCTCATATGCCTTGATGTTCCAGAGGGGTGAGGGAAGAAAAAAGATGGCAATGGGGGACCAAGGTGCTAATCCACACAAGGGGAGGGTATTGTTTGTGTCACCACTGGAAAGAGAGAAAGAGGAAAACTCACTCCCACACAATAAGACCTCACTCCCACACAATGATCCTTGAAGGCGATGTTCCTGCTCAGAGTGAGCGGCTTGTTCACAGAGAGGACTGTAGGGCTAGACTCAGCTTGAGACATGGTGTCTCCTCCCTAGATGACAGCACAACCGAGGACAACACTGAAGATACAATGCAGGGAGAGTCACATGTCTGACCTGCCCACACGGGGGCAAAAAAAAGGGAGAGTACAAAAGACCAGCAATGGAAGCAAAGTCATAAAGTCCCTGAAGAATCCAATTTGTAGATTTCTGACTTGGGGGAAGCACTCAGTACCTCATCTGATTGTGGTGTTATTCACAAGGGGGCCACACCAAATACCTAAAGGTGTATTGAGGTGGGGGAGGTACCAGACTGCTCCATCCCTGACTGCAGGAAGTGAAATGGGGATTCGTAGAGGACACATCCCTTGGTTATGAATGCTGTGGAATATAAGGGTACAAGTGCTGTTAGGTAAGTGGGTCCCAGGTTATGGAACCCTGAAAGAAAAGGGAGTTGGACTGATTGATTATAATAGGGCCTGCTCGCTCTTTAGCAGACATAATCATCTACTCTGGGTTAGGAAAACAGGTAAATTTGGAACTATTCATATGATCTTTTGGGGGCGAGGAAGCTTTTCTTTTTTTGTTCCTTTGTATTCTTGTTTTTCATTTTTGATTTGTTCTATTTTTCTCTTTTGGTGTCTATCTATATAAGATAGACAGGATAAGCAAGCCCAAGGAGACAAAGAGACAGTGACAGGACTGATGGTATGGGGTGGAGGGCATCGAAGGGGAAGAGGCAAGGGGAGGAAAGCAGTGAGCCAATAATGACAGGGAAAGGGGAATAGCAAGGACTCTAAATTTGACAGTGAGGCAGGTGTAGTGTTCCTGGTCGTGTTTGATCAATTGAAATGTATCCAAGAGCAATTACTGAGAGGTGAACTATGGGTAAACATGATAGTGGGACAGGAGGACAGAAAAAAGAAAAAGAAGAAAAAAAAATATAGGTATAAATATAGATAGGTATATATGTAATTATATTCATATATAAAGATAGGTGTATTTGGGTGTGTATGTGTGTGTGTGTGTGTGTATACACACAAGAAGGAAGCATATGGACTTTGGGTCTCTACTTAAATCCTACCATAGCACAAGAACGGTTTGTTTTAACAATGTGGCATTGTATTATCTCACCTTCTTGACACTATCACTGAAGACAAAACGGGTGCATAAGCAAATATAGTGAAGAAAGCTAATTATGCCCAGCTATTAAAAGATTTAGCATCTGGGATTTTAAAGGCTTGAAGTTAAACAAGTGGCCATCAAGCAGGAAAGCAACAAGCCCCACATCGAAGCAGAATACCAGTCTGTGTAATCATAAGGTGTCGACGGGAATAGGTATCAGAAGTTCAAAAACAATCAAATTAATATGAAGAAGCACAAAGTGGAGACCCAAAACCCACCTGCAAGATTATTGGACAGTAGGGCCACACAGAAGGGATGATATATCCGGCGTGCGATGTAGCACTGATGAAACACATAACTATCTATCCTCTAGTTCTTTAATATTTCCTCCTCTTATTATGGCCTTGTTAAACCTGTCTATGTTCATTTGTACAATTAAGATCATTTTTTGTATGAAAGCCAAGATGGATAATCTTTCAGGAAACAGTAATGGGAGTAATGATTCCCTGAAGGTACAGGAAGAGGGGTGGGGGAAGGGAGAGCTGATAGCAATGATGTCAGTATAATCCCACTCGAGGGGAATGAATAACAGAATTGTAGGTGAACGAACTTAGTAGTTGGTGTAAGATACAGCCATATATCTATATATCTCCTGGGAGGCAGGGTAAGAGATGGACGGAATAAAGAGGAACTGATATCAAGGTATCAAGGAGCTCAAGAATAAAGAAAATGTTTTGTAACTGATTGGGGTAGCAATTGTACAATTATGCTTGATCTAATTGAATTATGGATTCAGAAATTGTATAATTATGTTTGATCTAATTGAATTACATATTGTTTTAATATCTGTAAGAGCTCCCATTAAATGATTTTAAAATGATGGTCTGTGATATAAGCTCCCCAAATAATTAATTATAAAACTTTTTTAAGGATATAATTGTTTCACATATCAATGTATAGAAATAGTATTGTGACTCCTGGAGTAATGGAGGCAAATACAAGCTTTTCAATAAATGGTACTAGGCCAATTGTGTAGTCATTTAGTTAGAACAAATTAATCTGTACCTTATTTCATAAAATAACAAATTCCCAAAGCATCTTATATTTAAACATATAAAAATGAAACCAAGAAAAAATGGTGAATTTATCTTGAAACACAATATAAGGAAAGGTTTTATAACCATGACTCATAATTTAGAGACATTAGTTTAAAACACTGATAAAGTAAAGTATGAAAAAAATTAAATGCATGTCAAAAATACAGCTGACAAAGTAGGAGAACATATTTGCAAGATATAATAGAGACAAAAGTTTGATAAACCTAATATATTAAGAACTCTTCAAGCTTAGAGGAAAAGGACCAATAACCCAATATGAAATTGAGAAAAATATTAACATTATTAGATATTTACAAATAAAGAAGACTGAGATACCTTTTCTCATACATCAGATTGGTAAAATTTATTTTAAAAGTATATGGTTAGACTTTTGTGGGTGAAATTCTGCAATAATATTATTGTTGCTAGGTACTGTGGAGTCAAGCTGACACATAAGAACTCAGTGTACAATTGAACAAAACATCACAGGGTCTTTGTGATATCCTCACAATTTTTGTTATGGGGAAAATTTGAGCAAGAGATAATCAACATGCTGGGATATTACTGGTGTGAATGCAACCTGGAAGGGATTCTGGCAATATTTCATGCTGGTCTGAAACCACCATTGACAATTCAAGACATAAACTAAACATGGTAGCCAGACTTTTCATGAGTAGAAGGCAAGCTGTAAATGTTTACTGCCTATAAGAATGTGTTTCCCAGTGTCTGTTTCATGTGTGGCTATTGAAACCAATAAACTTTGTGTAGACTATGGCCATACAAGTCAATCAATAAAGGAGAATTGGGCTGATCACTACAGGATCAGCAGTTGAAAATGGCCCACTGATCCAGGGGAGGAAGGCTAAGATCTCTATGCCCTTAAACAGTTACAGTTTCATAAACGCACAGGGGCAGTTGTACCCTGGATTATTAGCTCAGTGGTAGTGAGTTTGTTTTGTTTTTCTTAAGAGCAGAGAAGTTTCAAAGCAAGTCATTATTCACTTCCCTGCCTTGTATTGTGTACGATGCCTTTCCAATAGAATTTCAGAAATACTATGGTAAAGTAAGTACTATGTATCTCTCTCAGTGGTAGTATTTATTGTAATTATCCTATTTCTGTTTTTTATTTAATTTTTAATCGTTTTATTAAGGGCTCATACAACTCTTATCACAATCCATACATACATCAATTGTGTAAAGCACATTTGTACCTTCATTGCCCTCATCACTCTCAAAACATTTCCTCTCCACTTAAGCCCCCGGCATTAGGTCCTCAGTTTCCCCTCCCTCCCCGCTCCCCCCTCTCTGATGAGCCCTTGATAATTTATAAATTATTATTTT
>NW_022109980.1:2580181-2613933 GCF_000313985.2 Echinops telfairi | reverse complement strand
GGCCTCCACTCAAGTACTTCCTCAATGCAAGAATACTTTCTTCTATTAAATTGGCATTCTATGATGCTCACCTTCCTGACACAACCACTGAAGACAAAGCGGGTGAATAAGCAAATGTGAAGAATGCTGATGGTAATTATCCTATTTCTATAAACCAGTGTGCTGGTACTTCCATGGGAGGTATCTGTTCCCATAAAAATTTACAGCCTGAGAAGCACTACGTAGAGTCACTATGAGTATTGAGGCAGGAGCGTGGTGGTGTAATTGTTACAGTTGGCCTGTGATCTTCATGGTCTGCAGTGGAAAATCACCAGCAGTGCCTCGGAAGAAAGACTGAGTTCTCTAGTCCTTTAAACAGTTAATTCTCAGAAACTCAGAGAGGGTCACTATGAGTCAGCATTGACTCAAGCGCAATGAGGATTTATCTGCTGGCAGTAGATTATGTAATTCAAACTGGGAAATGGAATGGAACACAAAGGGAAACCAAGCTGTATGACATAGTATAACTAAAAACATGCATCTTCATGGTTAAATCGGAAACTGTAGCATGCAATATTTTGATTGATTGAAGAATGCATGATTAGAGAAGTGTATGGCAGGACATCTCAAAAGCAGGGACTGATGTCAAAATCAGTCCAGGGACTAATTACAGTACATAATTGAAAAAGCATGCACTTTTTAACAAGCTTCAGAGTAGCCATCAGGATATGCAAATATCTTCCTAATTCATAGGAACTTAAGATAGTCCTTAGACACACATGTTCCTGGCATCTACTCATACCGGCAATTTCTGATAATGTTGGTGCGTCAAGATCTTCTTCAAGGGCACACTCCAACTCTGTGCTGCTCACAAAGAAAAGCATCCCTCTAGCTGCATTATTAGTTTGTTTTAAGATCAGTAAGAAGTAGAAAATTAACAATGCGTCTGACTTTATGTTAAGGCTAAAGATGGAATTGTGATTCTAGTTGAAGACTGCAACCTACAAACCAAGAGCCTCAGAATGTAGGTTCTCGCACATTCTCTACTTTTGATCAAGGGTGCACGAATGAGGGGATAAAGGGGAGCTGATAACAAGAAATTCAAGAAGAAATAAAATGTTTTGAAAATGAATATGATAGCAATTGTACGATACTGCTTGATGTGATTGAATAGGAATGTTATGATATCTGTAAGATCTCCCAATAAAATGATTTTTAAAAAGAAAAATATTCTTTTATTATTTAGATTGATGTGCTTTCTTTTGTATAGACTGCTTGATACTCCCTTTATATGCACACTTGTTTTATGACCAACCTTTTATACTTCAGATGTTACCTTTTCGATATGGGCCATGTAATTTCTTTACTGTGCTTTACAATAGCATACAGTCTTCAGTGATGATCCTATGATGGTAAATATGAAGCAAGCTTATATTAGAGTAACTACTTGGCCTGTAGGTAGGTTAAAAGTCTAAAGTGAGACCTCAAGTCCAGCCATAGAATATATCTTATCTATATACATAATCCACTTCAAATTAGATCAAATAAGAAGTAATTTTAGTTTGGGTAGAAAAAGAAACAAATCCATGGACACACATATGTGTATAAGGAAGAAGATTATATACAAGAGCATTTGTACATTAAGAAAACAGCCCAATCCAGTCCAGTCTAAGGCCATAAGTCTGCTACTAGCCCATATGTCTGATTCCAATCTATAAAATCATCTTAAGACTCAGGAAACACATGCAATGAAGCCAAATGCAGGACAATCACAAGCCAGTGGGTAGAAAGTCTTTGGGTCCAGTGCCGTTGTAAGCATTTCAGCACTGGCAGGGGTCTCTCCGTGGCTTCTTCGGCTTCCCAGGTCTGTTTGCATCCATGTGGCTTGTCCGGCTCAGGGCACTAAGGTAGTCCCATGTGTCTTGTCAGCTGCAATATCTCCCAGGGAGTTGCAGAGAGAGAGAAGTGTATCTCGCCTCCAAGGAGGAAGTACCAAATTTCCCAGAATTCTCAGGAGAAGGCGATGCCCATACAGAGGCCTCATTGGCTGTGATCTATCTGCTTGACAAGCTAGACTCCACCCCTTCACTCTTATTCCTCAAATTGACAAACGATTGTATATCTACCACAATATTTAATAGTTTTAGTAACTGACAATTTAAATGAGTTTTATTAATCTAATCAGAGGTATAGATCTAATCCAAGAGTTCATTATTATGGGTAACCAGTGAAAGATAACAAGGAAAGTGGTGTCAGCTTTGGTAAGTATAAAGAGCCACATAGCCATTTGCCAGATTTTCACCACCTCACCAAGGTATTAATACAAAGTAGTAGAAAGTATTAGCAATAGCATATACTTCCATCTTTAGAGTTAAAAAGAAATATAAAGTTACTCTGTTGTCTAGTACAATCTTGGCAAGGGACTATAAGGATTTATCTTCAGCTTACTTACCAGCTATTTTTCTATAGCACTAAACATGTTGCAGAGGCCCAGTTCTATGTCTTCAACTTCATATCGTGGCAGAAAGGTAGGAATAAAGAACAATCTGAGGTTATTATCTGCTTTTTGTGGATTTTCATTATGTCTGCCTTGCACCCCCCCCAACAAATTGATGTCTTTGTTTTCCTTTTCTAACATTTTAAATTAATTGGTCCAATACGAGGTAGCTTCAAGAAGTTTGTAGAAAATAGAATTGAAAGATAATTTTCTATCAACTTTTCGAAGCCACTTCCTATGTATGAATGAAAATTTAGGAGTGTCCCCAGTGTGTATTGGCATCCTATCTAGGCAAGGTAATGTCCAAGTATAAATTCAAGGTTATTGTCTCTTTATAAAGAGGCTAAACCACCATCTAAAAATATAGACACAAGGTTACACAGACCATTCCTGTTCCTGTTTGGGTATCTGGAAAAGGAATAGTCTGATATGCTTCTTCAATCTGTTTTTCGGCAGATATAACCTCAGGGTGTGTCCAAATATGAGAGAGAGAAATGCAGAGTACTGAAGGATCAAGTAGGAAAACTAGATGGCTGTCATAATCTAATGTGAATTGCTCTTTTGACAGTGGCCTCAGAGGGGCCTTGGCATTGTGGGTTGTAAGTTAGGCTGCTAATAACAAGGTCAGCAGTTTGAAACCACTAGTTGATCAGTGGGGGAAAAAATGAAGACATACTCCAGTAAAATCATTCAGTCTACCCTGTCCTATAATGTCAATGTGAGTTGGAATCTACTTGATGGAAGTGTTTGTTTTAGTTTTAATTTGGAGGTAATGGTGGCAGAGTGCACAACACCGCAATTTAGTGTTGGGATTGTCAAGGGTCTTAATTCCCATGTACAATTTGTGGTAAGGGATGATATCTTACATTTAGTTAAATTAGCTGCACTCGTACAGATTGGGCTGGCTGACAAATGCATTTTCATGCCACCAGTTACTGAGAGTTATGCAGAGTAATAAGAGCAGATCTAAGAAGGATTTCATAGTGAAGAAACATGATCCAAAAATTAATACAGTAAATCAAGTAGCATAAACAAATTTAGCATTATAAAATAAACCCCTTCAGGTGTTTTCATGGGATGAAGGAAGTTTACCTAGTATATTAATGTAAGCAGAAAGACAATGAACAGAATACTAATAACATAGTGATGCATTTTCATAAAGTCAGCAAGGTCTAATTGATAAAGAAACTTGCATTAAAAATTAGAGGTTTGAGTTCACAAGGAAAGAATAAAATGTTAGAACAAGGAATAATGCCATAGGATTATAATAAACTAGGTAACATGAGAATATCAATCAGCAAGAAATATAATTTTTAAAGTCCATGAAGTGAACAGGTTGCATGAATCTTATTCTAGGGTCTTGGAATTGGCTCTTTACTCATGAGGCTGTCTGTTCTCGGCCAGCAGGGTGGCAAAGGGTGAACTTCAAATCTTCAGACAGCTCCTAGGTTCAAACTGGAGAAGATTCCTTGGCTTTAAAACTATGAAAGCTGCACCTACACCTTTACAGCCTTAAATTTAACAGGGATTGGTGAGAACTTAGTGCGGTCTCTTCTACGGAGGGCAATAACAAACCAAGGAAATAATACAATGAAAATTGAGCAACAATTGTTAGGATTTTAATATAGTTCACAGCTTTTCAGACATAGAATTCATTTTGCTGAGCCCTGGCTTTTAAGTCACAGTGTAAAAGAAAGACGTCAGCCTTTCAATTCAGTAATCAAAGAAGTTATTATTATCTTAACACTGAGAAGGTAAATTTGTTATTGTTATTTGGCATTAATGCTCTTCAATATTTCATAAGTTAACCTATCAAACTTTTATCACAACCTTTAAAATGACAAAAGGGAATTGTATTGGACTTGGACATCGAGATATCTTTTCTATATGGCATAAAAAGTAAGAGCCTATACACTTTAATTATAATGAATATTTATTATCTCACATTGGTTTCACTAAGTTACCTAAAATCATGGTCTCTATGTAATTACCGTCAACATACTTTTTATTTACATAGTTGCTATTTTATTCAAATTGTCACCAATTCTCATATTTTTTCAATCCAATGAAGTTGGTTGGGAATCACCTTATCTTGCATGGAAACAAAAAGTTATCTAGAGCTGTAAGATCTGGTAATATCTCAGAACGAGTTTCACTGAACTTAATATGACAACAAATTCTACAAAACATTCAGATAGTGAACGGACACTAAAAGAGATAAGAAGTTGATAATGAACCTCGAGGACTTTAAATGCAAAGCAGCGTGGAGGCTCAATCTAAGAGAGACTAGAGATGATCCTGGGAAGACTGGAGCGATAGATGGAGCCAAAAAAGGCTTTGGCTGGTATTGGTGCATCCTGGCTCATGGTTCTCTGGGATCACAGACAATAAATCAACGTTGACTCCTGTATCTGATACTAGTTAAATGTCAACAAGGGAACACATTCATATTTTGTTTAAAGTAAGAGTAAAGAGGTTTAAAAAGTCTTGATATGACTCAGACTGGAAAATTCTATGGACCATAAGACAGGAAACCAGGGATGCTATCTTGACCTTATGCTAATGTTCTCCTTAAGTCAGATAATCTTGGTCTTTGTTTCAGTTAAGAATTAATAAATGTTCTCCTAATGTTTTCTTGTGTATATTTTGTCATAATTTTAAGTATAATTACAAAAATTACACAAACAACGAGTAGAAGGACGAAGAAAATGTTCTAACATTGTAGGAATAATTGTACAACTCTTCTTGATATGAATGAACTATTTAATTGTATGATATGTGAATGAAGTGCCAATAAAACTGCTATTAAAAATCACTGTATTTACAGAAATGTTCAGTGTAAAGCCTTGTAGAGGAGCTGTATGGGGAGGATACACGAATCGGGATTAGCTCCTGTTTTTTTTTTTTTTTTACTAATAGAACTGCTCATTGCTTTTTGCAATTTAGCTACCTAATGGTTAACCTTATACTACATTTGAAACTATATTTTCCCATAAAAAAATGATGTAGTCAGAAAACTGCATTCCAAAGCTGTCTTTCCTGAGGGACCAGGAAATTGGCATCCAAGAAGCAGGATAGATTTGCCCCACCTGCCCATAGACCTGGGAGACTGTAGGAGTAAGCCCTCTTGAAACTATGAACCTATGTTTAGGAGTTTTCAGAAACTTTACTAAGTCTTATTAAGTCTTGCTGTGTATTTTCTTAGCTTGATTGTTCCATGTCCCTTTTTCCTCTAATGCCTAGGATTGTGAGATAGCATCTTCTGAAAACTGGTGCCCTGCATTGGCTTTTATTAAAGGTAATACCTAATTTTGGGGGTGAGCTCTTATATCATTGTTTTTCAAACTTTGTTAGGGGTGAAAAAATATATATGTATGTTTTACAAAATGAGCTCAGGTGCTACAGTGGGTTCTTTTCATGACTCAGAATAAACCAGGGAAATAGTAGTCTACTTTGAATGAGGCAATTCTATTTTTCAAAGAGCTTTGAGTCACTATAGGTTAATGATTCAGGTTGCTAATCACAAAGTCAGCAGTTCAAACCTACAGCCACTCTGTAGGAGATGGTCTTTCTACTCTTGTAATGATTGACAGCCTCAGAAATTCACAAAGCTGTTTTACCACATTCTATAGGGTAACTATGAGTCAGAATTGGCTCAAAGAGAGTGAATTTTGGAATGTGTGTGTGTGTGCGTGTATCATGCACTGTGCCAGTGTTGGTTGCTGCCGGGGTTTTTGTGCACAATTGCGGTGATTTTACCCAAGAACAGCAGGGGAATAGATAACAGTTCTCCTGTTTTGACACATGTTACTCTTTGGTAAGTCAGAATGGCTCTTCATCACTCCTGCAGTGGAAACTGGCATTCCTTTACCAAAGACCCTTTAGAAAAGTGGTTCTCAGCCTGCCTAATGCCGCGACCCTTTCTTTCAGCTCCTCATGTTGTGGTGAGCCCTAACCGTAAAATTATTTTCATTGCTGCTTCATAACTGTAACATTGCTACTGTTATGACTTGTCATGTAAATATCTGATATGCAGCATATATTTTCATTGTTACAAATTGAACATAATTAAAGCATAATGATTAATCACAAAAAACAATATGTAATTTTACATTGTGAAATATTGATTTCTAATTACAAATAAATGTAATTTTGTCTTGAAGCATGGTGTAGCACGGGTGTACACAGTCTTAATATGACAACAGTAAACTATATTGCTACATTTGGTGACAGTATGAGTAAAAAGCCAAGGTTAGTGCGAAGGGTGCGATAGTTTCTTTCTCATCAGAGCAGAAATTCTTGGGGCAGTCTTTGCAAGAGCACAATGAAGATCATCTTCCACAACAAGTCTACTTCTGTATTTAGACTTCAAAAGCAACAAGCTGGAAAACCCTGTTTCACAAAGATATGTTGTTGGAAATGGAAGAAGAAGGTGCAACACAGTCTCAGGCAGAACAGGATATGACTGCAAACACTTGATCCGGAAGTTTGTACCTGGCATTGTAGAGAAACTAGTTCTCACTGCATCGCTGTTAACAAGTTCAATGAACTCCTGTGCTGTCTCAGGAACATCTTCAACTTTGACTGTGAATGGGCTTCTGGCAAGTGCAAATGGGCTGTCAGGTAGATTTGGAAACTACGATGAAATTTTGTCTGCAAGCATGTACAAGTGTTATTTCACAGGAATTATCGTCATAATCCTTTTGTCTGATTCAATGTCATGTTCCTCAAAGAAAGCAGATAAGGTAGGCAACATGTAAATTTTATTTTCATACATGTAAATTTTATTTTCATACATGTAAATTTTATTTTCATCCAATTTTTTTTTTGCCCACACTGAAGTTTCACTTGGAATGATCGGATCTTTTCAGAAAAATCAAGGCATGTTGCGTTTGGTCCTTACAGTGATAAATTTAACTTATTCAAGATGGCAAAAATGTCAACCAAGTAAGCTATTTTCTGCAGTTCACTTTTATCACTGAAAAGTGCTTTGAACTGTGGCCTTGCTTTCTGATTAAAAATCATTTAGAGTTCATCATTAAGCTCAAAAACACGTTTTAAAATCTTTCCTCTCAACAACTATCTCACTTCAGTATGAAATAGCATAGCATTATTCGGCGCATCCAAATCATTGCACAGTTGTGAAAACAGTCAACTGTTTAAAGTGCTCACTTTTACAAAATTGACAGAACTTATGATAATTTTCATTACTTCTTGTAACGCTTGTGGCAGCATTTTCATTGCTAATATTTGCCGATGAATCACACAGTGAGTTTCCATGACTTTTGGTAACTCATTCAGTACTAAAGTGGAAATCCAGATTGATATCCTAGCATAGCTGGAGCACCATCTGTGCAAACACCACAAACCTTTTCCCAAGAGATCTTAGGCTCTTTCACAAATTAACTAACTGTGTCAAATAGATCACGTGCAGTAGTTGTCCTTTCAAGAAGTTTTCAAAAAAGAAACTCATCTTTAAAATCATCATTAATACACCTCACGTAAACCAGTAACTGTGAACAGTTTTCAACATCTGTAGATTCATCAAGCTGGATAATAAATACTGGAAGTGGAACAGATTTAATTTACTGGATTACATGATCAAGAACATCATAAGACATATCATCTATTCCTCTGCGGAATCATTAGATAAGGAATTGCACTCAATTTTGTAACAAATTCTTTCCCGGTCATAACTCAAACAATGTCTTTGGCCACTGGCAACAGTAAATCCTCAGCAATGGTGTGAGGTTTCATAGCTCTGGCGATTCTGAGTGCCACAAAATATGAAGCTTCAACAGGTGCTACGTTTTGTTTGTGGTACTTGCCACCAGTGTCAAGTCTGGTTTTCTTGAGTCCATCAGCTTTGCTTCTAAAATAGTTGGTATCCTTGGCGGCAAAGCTTGGATGCTTGCTATCAAAATGGTGTTTTAGTTTATTCAGCTTCATAGATTTGGCTGATAGAACCTCACAACAAATAACACATCGTGGTTTCTCAATTTCTGCTGTAATTATTGAGGTAAAACCATACTGTAAAAAATCCTCACTATATTTTCTTTTCTTAACATTCTTCTCTGCATGATCCATTCTCATGGGATGGTTTGCTGATGAAAGTAATATATAACAATAGCTTTAACAATACAAAAGATGATACATGGCATAGTTCAGTAAATACAGTTCATTAAAATTTCCTATGATTTGCCATTCTCTGTTGTTGTTTTTTACATACCTGTTACTATCACAAGGGGGCAGTATTCACATCAACCACAGCTGAATATAAAAAGACTGATCAGCATCCAGATTAAGTTCCCATGATACAGATTTTATTTTGCAGTATTTGATTTTAAAGTGCATGATTTTACATTTACCAAGTAATTATAATTCATGAAATGTTGTTTTACCTCCAGTACTGCTGCTTTCAACACAGTAACTGCTTCCCCCCCCCCACCCCCCCACGCCCCTGACAGTAGCTGCTTTTAACAGAGGCGCTGTTTTCAAAAAAGCAGCTTCTCTCTACTTAGTAGTTGCTCTCTACACAGTAGCTGCTCTCTACATATGTGTGACTAGTCCGGCTAAATGAGGGTCATTTTAAGAGATATAAAAGAACAAAGTTTTAAGAACTCATGAATGATAAATGTATTTGATATAACCAAATTTATTTATTCAACTAAAAGTTTAATTAGCCTAAGTTTAGTGGGTAATAATACAAAATAGTGTTAACAAAAAGTTATTTTTTTACCATCGATAAATTTTTTTATTACTAGTTTGAAACTTCAATTCATTCTTTGAATAGTCTGGGTTCACCTGATATAAAATCAAATATACACTTCCATAGTTAAATCGCTTTTAAAAAGAGTTGTATATACATCATCACAATAAATTATAGTATTCCTCCCCCATCCCACATTCATTCTTTGCTCCCTGATTCCTCTCATTCTTCCCATTCCCTATCCTCCCACCCCTTCCCCATAAAAGCATTGCATCAGTTATTGTCTTTATATGAGAGGGTTCCCCCAAAACACCAAAATTGAGCTTATCAGAGTGGAGCTATCATAGTACAATTTTTTTTTCCCTGCTAGGTGAGTATAGATCAACTCACTCTGAGTTAGTGCATCCAGTGGCATATACTGGGAAGGTTCTCTCTGATCCCAGTGAATTTTTTTGTAAAATCAGTTTCATTTGAACCTCATTTTTAGTGGTGGGTAATTTAAGAGAATCATGTGTGGCTGTGCGTTTTGTTTCCTGTTCAGGAAATATGCTACAGAAACTGATGTGATACTGAACACAGCTTACAAGGACAGCACTATGGGAAAAACTTAAGTGTAAAAATGGTTTGCTTATTTCAAAAATGTTGAAAATTGATTGACGACAAGCCTCGTTCTGGTTGTCCATCAACTTCTAGAACAGATGAAACTGCTGACTTGTGCATTCGGAATTCATTCCAGCAGGTCAGACTGTTAATCAAGCTTTCTATTAGAAGTCCTGAAAGGATAGCATAGCAGTGTCAGACAAAAAAAAAAAAGCCTGATTTTTGGCAGACGGGGCACTGGTTTTGCCACCACGCCAATGCACCTGCCCACGCAGCCATCTCCGTGAAGCAATTTTTGGCAAAAAGCAGCATGCCTCTCTCTCCCCACACACCCTACCCACCTGACCTCAGTCCATGTGACTTCTTTTTGTTTCTGTGAATGAAGAGGGACACGATGAGACAATGATTTGATGACATAGAAGAGGTGAAGAAAAACAATGAGGGAGGTGTTATCAACCATTCAAACAAATGAGTTTGAAAAATGTTTACAAGAACGGAAGCACAGATTTGACCAATGTATGAAGTGTAATGGAGAGTACTTTGAAGGTGATAAGGTTGTTTTATTAAAAAATAATGTAAATATACCGCCTTGAAAAAAATCGCAGTTTTGGGGGGTGCCCCCTTGTACATTCATCCCTTTTGTGTTTCATGAACTGGGAAACCTAACAGAAACAATAAAAAACAAAAACAAAACAGCAAGAAGAAAATAATAATATGAAGATTAAAATAAATTAAAGAGTAAGAAAGAAAAGACCACCAACAATATTTTAAAAGCTAGAGAAGAAATTTCTGTTGTGGAACAAACAAAAATATTTAAATCTCAGGAAGGGAACACAGAAGGTATAAGTGTGACAGTAAAATGTGGCAAAGAAATTAGATGGTGCCCGCTATCAGATAAAGTAGTGTCTGGGGTCTTAAATGCTTTTCTCCAAATAAACAGCCATCTAAGTGAGATGTCAACTAAGTTCACATGGAAGAAGCACACCATCATCAGTCACTGAAGAATTATAAAGCATATAATTGGAAGTGGAAGGAAGGATTAGTATCAGCGCCTAAAGTTTGAGAATCCAGTTTGCAGAAATTTGTGGATGACAGTGAGAGCCCAAGATTCATGTGTGGGAACTGCATAGAAATTAAGCCTCCGATGAACTCGCTCTATCCACAATTGAGGGATGGGAGGAAAGTGGTTACTAAACAGAGTGCACTGGAGAGATGACTATAGTTCAAAGGAATAAACCTGACTTGAACAGTTAAAACCTTGTCAGTTGATCTCCCCTCTGATGCTGGTGGACCTGATTTGGTTTTCAACATTTTCTGTGAATAATCATAATAATCTAAACCTAGAGAAATTTTAGGATGGGTCAAGAGGGAAGTCATCTGAACAAGTATCATATTATACTGTGCTTTGATTCACTATAATCAAGTTTACAATAGTCTCTGTCTAACAGCAAAACTGTGTCTTTCAACCCTGGCCAGAGGGGATTTACCAGAGGCTTTACTTTGACTAGATACTCTGCACAGGTAACTTGAACTTACTTCTTAATTTGCAGTTAGCCTACCTGTGTCATGTTTGCTTTGTTCCTCACCCCACCATTTGTGCAATGTTTTTTCATGAATTTTTATATTGCTTTCAGACAGACAGGGCGTCTGAATAATTTGGCCTTTCCTGCCAAAGGGTCATAAAATGTTCAAGGAGTTTGTTCAAGCATCATAAATTGTACTCTTATTGTTTTATCTGATTGCTATAGTAGATATTTATATTTTGTGATTATCGTTTTCTCAAGTTGTAATTTTAATTAAAAATTCATTCCTTTTAAATCTATCTACTTACCTACAGGCTTAATTAAGATATATCTCTTTAACTTGATGCTTTTTCAAATTAGTATGTCTTCCCTGGTTTCAAATGTATGTGTATCATATTCAATTAATAAAATATATCATTTTGGAGTGGCAAGCACACATGAAAGGATTTAGTCTATTCTAGGCCAATAGATGAAAAGTACCCAAAGAACTGGGTTCAAAGTTTGAACACGTGTGTTGTCTTAATGTTCTCTTGTTTACCTCTCTGGGTTCTATATCCATTGCAATGACTACATAGAACTCACAGGCAAAATGAATGATTAAGGGGTTTACTAAGGAAATTAAGAAGTTGTAATGCCAATGAGAAATGCTTAGGGCTGAGTTATTTATCAAGACATGTTACAAAGTTTTGTTAAGTCTGCTAATAAATGCCCAAAGGACGTATTACTGTGCTATGAGCTTCAGCCTGAAGATATTCAGCTTATACTTCGTGGGTCAGCAAACCCAGTTCCCTGAATTAAGTGCCCAGCAGCACCCCCTCCAGTATGCCTCAGCCTGAAAACATTCAGTTCTATTTCTGTGGGTCTACAAGTCCAATTCCCCAATTAAATACCCAGTGACACCTCACTGAAGTCCAGCCTCCTACACAATAGCACTCAGATTTACTTGCTCCATGTGTTAGAAAGACCATCATTCTTCTCCGTGCTCTGGGCTCATGGTTCTGCTGCTGGTCCTCTGATGGGCTAGCTTTCATGTGGGTCCAGAAAATTCACTGCACAGGGATTTTGGATCCAGAGAATGTTGGCCCTTGCTGGCAATGAGATTCCTCCTCCTGTTTCTCAGAGGGCATATTTTATATACAGCAGGATGGCACTCCAGGGAATCCTGTCTGCAATTACTCACAAGTGAATCCTATTAGCCACTATCTCCCCACAACTTCTCCCCGGACCTATGCAGGAAAAGGTCATTTGGTAGGAATTAGAGAATTTATAAATCACTGCCTCTACACATATACTTGGTTGTTGTGGTTGTGGTTAAGAGCGAAAAGAAAGCAGTTCTGTCCTAAAGCAGTATGTCTCATTGTATTAGAACAAAAGCATAATGAAGGTGAATGAGGATGTATGGTGAATTGTAGAAAGTTTGACAGGGAGTGAACTTTATTTGCTTTAGTGTAGAAGATAAGTAACAATGAAATGCTTTGAAACTTTTCACAGTATTGGATCAAATTAGTGGATATATTCATAAGAAAAAAAGGCTGCTGAATCACCATTAAATGTTTTATAACTGATAATAATTCCTACTAAAATAGCAATGGGATCATAGTCTTTTTTAGGGGTTAAGTAAAACAAAAGTCTTATGTCATGGGGAGTTTATAAAGGTGATCAGTTCAAGTAAATGTCAGTTTCCATATTAAGTATTTTTGGCCAGTAGAAGTAATGTTGAGAAAAGATTTTAAATCAATAATGCCAACAATTTTTCAATTATAATTGAGACTGTTTTGTTTTGTTTGCTCATATTAGGGTGTATCTCAGAAGTGTTATGTCATTGGGGTCACCCTCTTGAAGTTGTGTTGTATATTTTGATGAACCTATGGGGACAGCAAGTTGAATTCGGTTTTCAAGGGTGGGGTGGGGAGTACAGGGGTAGCGGGCATGGGGCCATATAAAGGAGACAATGTCAAGGAGTCCAGGAAGGAAAAGAATGTTTGGAATCTGATTGTGGTAAGAATTGTACAATACTGTTGATGCTATTGAACTATGAAGTGATATGATGTAGGTATTAACTCCCAATTAGTAATAATTTTTTTAGAGGTTAAATTTAGCTTGAAACTTGTATTTTATTTTAAGATATATCATCCTTTTGTTCTAATTTTCTTCCTGACTTTTAACTAATCTTGTTTTGCATTTGTTCAGGAATTTCCAAATCAAAGCTTTCAAAATATACACACTCATATATTACTATTAATTAACTGTTATCATATCATATCTTTTTTTTTCATTTATAAATAAGTTTTTGCCTTGCTAACCTGCTAAGATTTTTGACCAAAAATTTCTAACCAAAAATGGACTATCTTTTTAATGTAGTTAGATAATTTTATGCCAAGTTGAAGATGTATGAAAGTACAGATGGAATCCAACCTGTCAATCAGGTCACTGATGGTGCCTCCATAGGGGTGTGGCTTTCTCATAAAGAAAGCTCTAGGGATCTCCTTCACTCTGCCACTCCACCTTCCCGCTTGCTGGAACTCTTGTGGCCACCCTGAGAGTTCCCAGTGCCCTGCCTTGTTTCCATCTACCTTGGTTCCACATGTTTCTGCACCCACTGCTCTGTGATCTTCCTGCATTCTGCATGATTGCATGGGGTTGTGTACATCTGAAGAGGGACTTATGGACTAGTATTGGACTTACGAATTTGAGTTGGACTGGGCAGGGATGATTTCTTGATATATCATTACTTCTTGATATAAAACTCTATGTATGCATATATTAGTGTCAGGGATTTGTTTCTCTAGTTAACACAGCCTAAGACATTGAACTTATAAAAAGGACTAAAACACTCAGTTGGAATCCACCAGTTTAAATCAAGGTTTCTAGACCTCACAAGTGATGAGGTTCATGAATTCCAACTGCTCCCCAAATCATCAAGAATAGAAATTAGTCACTGAATAGATCAAATGTTTCTGTAGGGTTTTTCTGTGTGTAGGAATATTGTGGGCATTTAGAGAGTATTCTTTGTATAAAAATAACTACTTTTCTCATTTCTCCCAAGTTTTTTTAATGTATGGTTTTTAAAGTATTATAGTTTTCACATTGAAAGCTTCTATTAGCAAATTTAGCAAGTTTACAAAACCATCGCTAACAAAGCTAAGGAGATTTGAGCTAGATTATCAGCAATATTTCCTGCTAATATCCCCTAAGGGGCAGTTTTGTGTCTTAATATGTAAACTTTTCAATGTTCATATTCATGTCCTTGTTCATACATAATCAGAGGATTTTACAGAATGTATCTCATGTCATTTCGATATCAACAACTAATTAATGATATATTTGCTCTTAATCTTATATGTTAATTTCAAACATTTAATCTCATATTGTTAATATCTCTTTTCTACCTCTGGCTTTTATGGAAGCTGGGATAACCCATATTTGAGCCATTTGCCCCTACATGCTGTTTTAATTTTTACTTTGTGTCTTAAAATCAGTCCAAAACAAAACAAAACAAAATGGTGCCTTAAAGTCATTTTCAATTTGAATGACAGCCCAGAAAGACCAGTAGACCATTTTGCTCTGTGCATTGTAGCTTCTTGAAGAATTAAGACTATTTAAAGAAATATATACCCTGAAAGGAAGATCAGACTTGTCATTTGAATTTTGGGCAGATCATGTAACAATTTAATCTACTAAGCAATGTTATGACATGTCTAATGCTATCTAATGCTTATAACCCATTTTTCTCCGATCCCCTATTTGTATATATAAAAATATCATTCTTCAAAGGAGGAACAGTTTTTCATTTGTGGGGAGAGTGAGAGAGGAACAAATACATCCTGTCATATATTATTGTCCCATGTTTACCCTAATTTAATAGGGTGAGACTTTCTGCTTCTGTAAAGAGTTACAGTCTCAGAATCCCACGGATTTAGTTCTAGCCTGTCCTGTAAGGTCGCTGTGACTTGAAATCTATTTGATGGCAGTGAGTTTGGTTGTTTGTTTGTTTTTTTCTTTTGGTTTTATAATGTGCTCAGTGAATTTCTATGGAAACTCATGACCAGAAGCTTGGGCAATCTCTCTCTCTCTCTCTCTCTCTCTCTCTCTCCCTTTCTCTGAGAAGGGGATATTTCACTTCTCTTGGTGGGTAAACTAGGTAAGGCAACTTAATCTTGGAGAAAACTCAACATTATTTTATGTGCCCCAAATGGGGGAATATGCCCTGTATTGTATTTTTTTATGAAATTTCTGTTCTGCCTCTGGTGATTCAGTTCTCCCACTATATGCAACCTGGATTTTAGATTTTGTGTTTCCAAGATGTATAGCATACTTTATAGGTCCCATCAGCAGGACCAAATTTGGCAACCTCACTATGTGAAACTATTTGGAAACTCACTAGGTGAACTGCACGTTACCTTAAACACAATCTGTAGCAGATTAAAGGAACTGAATTACTCCTTTATACTTAAAACTGAAATACACTAGTGTAAGAAGAAGCAGAGTACTGCTATCTCAAGGTCATATACTTTGAAGTCATTGGACTTTGGTTAAAATTATTGTTTTGATATGCCCAATAATTTGCAACATGAGAGTAGCATATCTTTACTGTATTCATATTTCTATTTTCTTTACTTTTTGTGACATGTCTTAGTTCCACATACAAATACTCCTGCTTAGAGGATGCATGCTCTTGAAATTGTTGCCTTGTATATAAAGCATATTGTTTTCTTCAACACTGTTCTGTCACTTATATTCTTAATTTGTATAAGTGAACATTTTAAAGATTTTACTCTAAAAGGCTTTCTTATATGTATATTTTTTTCTCTTCTATCAGTATTTTAAACTCTACACCTAACATTGACTAGATTAATGGTATTATTCTTAAAGTAACCAAATGTCTCATGGAGGTTATTTATGTATATTTCAGCTACTGCCTCTAAAGTGGATATATAAAGTGGATATCTATATGTATATAGAGATATATATCTTAGATATATGGATTGTGTGTGTATACATACAATAACATATTCTTTTATATATACACACATACATATATACCTAACAACTATATTTATATACTGTACTATACACATATATACATATATATCTTAGCTATATGAATGTATTTTGTGTGTGCATACACTCAATACTGTTGTTGCTAGATGCTGTTGAGTTGGTTCCAACTCATAGCAACTCTATGTGCAACAGAATGAAACACTGCTGGTCCTGTACCATGCTCACCATTGTTCTAATGTTGGAGCACATCAATGCAGCACCTGTGTCAATCCATATTATTGAAGGTCTTTCTATGTTTTGCTGCCCCACTATTTGACCAAACATGATGTCCTTCTCCAGGGACTGGTCACCCTCGAGTACATGCCCAAAGTATGTGAGGTGAATTTTTGCCCTCCTTGCCTCTAAAGAGAATTCAACATGTACTTCTTCCAAGACAGATTTGTTTGCTCATTTGGCAGTCCATGGTACTTTCACTATTTTGGGCTAGCACCATAATTCAAATACACTCATACTTCTTCCATCTTCCTTCTTCAATGTCCAACTTTCACATGCATATGACCCGACTGAAAATATCATGACTTCAGTCAGGCATATTTTAGCCCTCAAAGTTACAGTCTTGGTTTTCAACCCTTTAAAAAGGTCTTCTGCAGCATATTTGCAATGAAGGTTATTTATGTAATTTCTCAAGCTGATAATACTGGCTTTAATGTGTTTTTTTATATATGAAGAGTTACCCCCTAAAATCTGATTCTTTCCCCTAAAGCTGTGTATTTAACTTTTTTACAAAACAACATTATCACCTTCAACGTACTCTCCATTGCACTTCATACATTTATCAAATCTGCACTTCCATTCTTAGAAACATTTTTCAAACTCATCTATTTGGATGACTGATATTACCTCCCTCGATTTTTGCCACCTCTTCTACATTGTAAAATCGCTGTTCTTTCTTTCCCCTCTTCATTCATGGAAAAAAATTTTCAAACTCATCTTTTTGGATGGCTGATATTACCTCCCTCATTTTATTTTCTTCACCTCTTCTACATTGTAAATTCGCTGATTTCTTCCCCTCCTCATTCATGGAAACAAAAAGAAGTCAAACCAAGTGAGGTCAGGTGAGTAAGGTGTGTGGGGCGAGAGAGGCATTCTGTTTTTTACAAAAACAAAAACTGGAGCACTTAGATGGCTGCACGAGCGGGTGCATTGTCATGGTGGCAAAACCAGTCCCCTGTCTGCCACAAATCAGGCCTCTTTTGTCTCACAGTTACATAGAAAGCTTGATTAACAGTCTGACCTGGTGGAATGAACTCCAAATGCACTACGAGTTAACATTTTCATCTGTTTGAAAAGTTGACGGATATCCCGAATGAGGTTTGTCATCAACCAACATTTCACCTTTTTTGAAATGAGAAATCCACTTGTACACTTGAGTTTTCCCCATAGTGTTGTCCTTTTAAGCTGTGCTCAACATCATAACAGTTTCTGTGGCATTTTTCCTGAGTAGGAAACAAAATTCACAGCCGCATGCTAGTCTCTTAAAATGGCCATCACAAAAACAAGGTTCGCGTGAAACTGCTTTTATGAAAAAGTTCACCGTGACCAGAGAGAAACTTCCCAGATAACAGTGGGTATACTAACTCAGAGCGAGTTGCTAGATGCTCGCCTATTGGAGAAAATATGAACTATGGAAGCTCTGCTCCGCCCAGCACAATTCCAGTTTCCTGGGGGTACCACCTCGTGTAATTTGATTTCTTGACTGCTACTTCCATGAGAATTATGGCTCCAAGAAAGACAAAATCCTTGACAACATGAATATTTTCTTCATTTATTGTGATGTAAGCTAGTTGTGAGGATAAAAAAATTAAGTTCTCTTCAATTTCAGCAAGCAAGGTTGTTCCATCTGCATATCCCAGGTTGTCAATAAGCCTTCCTCCAATCCTGATGCCACATTCTTTTTCATATAACCCAGCATCTATGATGATTTACTCAACACACCGATTGGATAAGTATGGTGAGAAGATGCAACTCTGATGCATACCTTTCCTGATTTTAAATCATGTGGTGTGCCCTTTTTTGTTTGCACAATATACAGGTATTACATGAGCACAATGTAGTGTTCTTGGATTCCCATTCTTGTCAAGGCAATCCATAGATTTTTATGATGCACATAGTTGAAAGACTTTAGCATAGTCAATAGAAAATAAGTAAACGTTTTTTTATTCTCTGCTTTCAGCCAAGGTCCATATTATGTCAGCAATTGTATCATCCCTTGTTGCAAGTCCTCTTCTTAATCCAGTCTGGACCTCTGTCAATGTACTGCTCCAACCATTGTTGGATGATCATCAGCAAAATTTTACTGCTGTGTGGTATTACTGATATTGTTCTATAATCTGAGCATTCTGTTGGATCACCTGTCTTTGGAATGGGTACAAATATGGATCTCTTCCACTCACTTAGCCATGTAGCTGTCTTTCAAAATCCCTGGCATAGATCAGTGAGTGCTTCCAGTGCTTTTTGAAACATTTCAATTTTACTGAAGGACGAAGTCCAGACTACACTGAAAGGATTAACCAAAAACAAGGATCCAGGAATGGATGTAATAGCCACAAATATATTCACACACACACATATATTTTGAGCTCATTCTTAATCCAAATCCTTATCTAACAACAATTAATTCTTATGATGTGGTCCTGCTCAATACTTGCTCTCATGAGGTGATCACTGAAGATATATGAGTCCAATCACAAAGTGTGGTGAAGAAATCAGATGGTGTTAGAATTAATGTCTGGGACATTAAAGGCTTGTCTTAAAAAGCAGCAATCTAAGTGAGAAGCCCACTCAGAATAATCACTCTAGTCTGTGCTTTATAAGGATTATTAGTAATATAATCCATGATAAAAGGGGAAATTGTATGAGAGATTAGATTCTGTGTACCTGGTTTTCAGAAGGCTATGAATGATAGTGAAAACTCAAAATGCATTCACACAGTCCCCCAGTAGATTAAGTCTCTATTGAATTTCTTTGAATCATTAATGAAAGATATAGATAGTCTTGTTCTCAGAAGAAATGCATTTAGAAAGTGCATTACCTCCACTGCCTCTCTGGCAGCCTAGTGAGTGGCAGTCTTTCTTTGAGGCTTGCCTGGGTATGACCTTAATGGAGATCATCTTGCTGGAATACTGAGGCTCACATAGTCATGAGTCATATTGTGTCATTCATGCACTGACTACCTTGGTCAGAAGGTCCTGGATCACTCTTGTAGTCTAGCATAATTTACATGTCCCAATCATGGTCCTATTACTGATTTTGGTAGTCTCATCAGTAACTGTAATGTATTGATCTCTCTCCAATTATAAATTTATTGTAATGTCCTTTGCTTCATATCTCATTTAACTAGCTCCCTGACTGTAAATCCTCTGATGCTATTTTGACCTCTTGCTAATTGTCTCCCTCATCCAGATGATGTCTTTGTTTTACTTTGTCATTGTCCTGTTTAAAACTTAATACATTTTCTCCTTAAAACAAAACAAGAAAAACTCACTGCCATTGAGTTGACACCAAATCATAGTGGCCCTGTAAGACAGAGTGGAAGTGTCCCTGTGAGTTTTTGACACTGGAAATCTTTATGGGAGTAGAAATCCCTATCTTTCTCCTGGGACCTGCTGGTAGTTTCAAACTGATGATCTTGTAGATCAGAGCTCAATGTATATAATACTGTGCCACCAGGGAGGAGCAGGAGGAGGAGGAGAAAAACCAAGCAGTCTGATGCATTACAGCTGCAAATCAGGAACTTTTTGATTAGCAAGCTCACAATTATAGGAGTGAACAGTGAGAATTTTCAAAGCAGAGCTTTTACGTAGGTCTCATGAACAAGTTAAGCACATATGCGAAAGTATGTGCTTTTTAGGGGCTTCCAGAATAGTCATCAGGATGTCAAAACCTGTCTTTCCCAACTCACAAGATGTTAACATAGAGTAGACCTTAGACACACCGATTTGTGTCCCTGGCATCTGCTTGTGCAGCAGAAATGTCTGGTATATCACGTCCTTTTTCCAAGGCGCACTCTTTCCACAGCTGTGCCTCACCACGGAGTGGAAAAGAATAGTTGCTTCAATTGGTTTATGTAAAGGTCGGTATTCATGAGCGAAGTAACTTCAAAATCACTGCAATTAAGTTGATTCCAACTCATCGCTGACCCTATAGGAGAGAGTAGAACTGGCCCCATGGGTTTCTAAGAGTGTAATTCTATGGGAGTAGAAAGCACAAAGTAACATCAAAGTCCTTAAACGAACATCTGAACTAATGTCAAGACTAAATATGGATTTGAAGCTTCAGCTGTAGACTGCAACCTTCCAAACCAAATGCCTCAGAATCTAGACTTCATTAAAAAAAAAATCTGCTTCCATCACCTCCTGAAATTACGTAGATATGCTTAGTGGGGAACATTTGTTTAAGAAAAGAACATAACCAAAGGAGTGAAAATAAACTCTTTAAATAATTAAATAGAATCACAAATTCAGAAAAGCTAAGGAAATTGAAACCCCCACCCTTTCTTTTTTAATGCATTTACATACAATTTATAAGTGATTTGGGAGAACTGCTTTTTAAACATATTGAATTTTTTCACCCATGATTACTGCATATTTCTCCATTCATTTTCAAAGCCTGGCCATTCCTTGTCCTCTTGACAACTCAGCAGTCAGATACTGTGGAACCAAGAATCCAGTTGTACAATTTTAGGAAAAGAGGGGATTCAGAATCCAAACTGAATGGGAATCTTTTTTCTCTTAGAGTGTGCTGACAGGGAATTAGTCCTACAAAAGTTTGCATTATCCCATGGTATCTTTTTTTCACATTAAATAGAGTTGTCATGTACACTGATTGTAATGTTCTCTTTTGCTAGGGAACCTCTTGTCCTTTGTTCCATTTTAGGCATTGACCCACAATATCATATCATAGTTTTTAAAATGTGTTCTGACTTAAAGTACCTTCAGTCAGACATTCATAGACAATACCTATCAATTGTTTTTAAGTAGTTTTTTTAATAATAAGGAAGACTTCTTGGAGTCAGTTGAGACCATGAAAGTGCACTGTTTAGATCTCTTGATATGGGAGGCAAAATTGACTGAAAGCCCCAGCTATTACACGCATGGATTCACCAGAATGTTTATGCTAAGACCATACTTCTTTCTGCGTGTTACCATTCAATGACTGAACACAGTGGCGTACATTCTGACAAGAGATAAAACTTCTCCATCAAGTGTTGTCACCTCAACTTCTTCCCTTCGGCATGACCAAACCATTTTTGGAAGTGTATTTTACTCTGAGACTCTTCCTCCTTCCTTCCTTTCTCATTCCATAGGTTTTATACTTGGTCTGAAGGTTATTCCTACCCAATAAGTTTACATGTATAGTATTGTCTAGGCATTGATGAACTAGGGAAAAAAACAAAATAAAAACAAAGGCTACTTATTCATAATTTGCTATAAGACATTAGTCATCAAATGATTTTTCTCTAATGAACTTTCTTGGTGAGTTATTCCAAAAGCCTAGGGCAGTGTTTGTCAACCTGTGGGTCCTGGCCCCTTTGGGGGTTGAACGACCCTCTCACAGGGCTGGCCGATTCATAACAGTAGCAAAATTACAGTTATGAAGTAGCAACGAAAATAATTTTGTGGTTGAGGGTCATCACAACGTGAGGAACTGTATGAAAGGGTCGTGGCATGAGGAAGGTTGAGAACCACTGGGCTAGGGGGTGGGTTTGTATCCTGAACTGACAGAGCATCTCCAACTGTATATGGTTGAAGAAGACTAAAGAGGATAGGGCCACAACTTTATAGCGCAAAGAGGTGGTTTCAATCCATGTGAATAATAATGTGAAAAAATTATCTCCTCTTTTCTCCCTGCACCTCCTGACATATTATGCTAAAAGAGAATGAAACTTGAAATGGAGATGCTAGATCTTACTATTAAATTAAGGGGGTTATTATGCCAGATGACATTTGATTGTATTTATATTTATGGGCCTATTTATATTTATGAATATAAAAAACACAAAAATACATTACAGTAAAATACCATGAATGAATTACTTTTGAGAGTGTGAGACTGTGATGAGCATTTTAGTTTCTTCTATATATTTTCCTGGAATGTTTCTATTGTGTTTTTGAATATATATTTCTTTTATATTCAGAAAACAAGTTAGTAACCTACATGCACAGTAAATTTGTTGAGATATAATTAATAGACCATAAAATGCAACCTTATTAAAGTGTACAGGTACAAACCAATTTGTAGCATATTCACTGAATTGTGAAGCTACCATCAGAATCTAAGTTTACACTATCACTCCCGGTAGATATCTCATACTCATGAGTAATTAGTCTTCATTCCTACTTTCCCAGTGCCGGGCAATAAATCATCTATCTTGTCTCTGGATTTTACCTACTTTAGATATGCGATCTTTTGAGTCTGTCTTCTTTCAATTAGCATAATGTTTTCAGATGTCATCAATACAATTTAGCATGAGTAAGAACCTCATTCTTTTTTTAGCATTGACTAATATTCTGTGTACGGGCTGATAACACAGACCATAGTTTGGGTTTTCAGTTTCGTGGCTGGGTATCTTGGTTCTAGCAAATTTAACTTCTGAGCTGCCAATAGAATACTATTAGTGTTTGGGATTTCCTATACTTTTCTGAATTTGTGTTTCTACTTGGTTATTAAGGCTTTTTTTATACTCCTTTTTATTCTTTTCTTAAACAAGTGTTTCCTTGGTTGAAGGCAAAATAATTATCCCTAAGAATATCTAGATAATTTTAGGAGATAATGGAAGCTTGTTCCATAAAGATGGGCAGTCATGGAAGCCACAGGGGAGTTCTACTCTATCTTATAGAGTCACCATGAGACAGAATCAATTCGATGGCAATGCATTTGAATTTTGAGATTTGCAAAAGAATGCATATTGTCAGGAACTTAAAGAAAATAAGTAGAGGAGAATGATTATTTTTAAATGTATGAGTAAAAAATAGACCCATTGTGGTTACGTGAAATTACTTGATATGGCTTTTCTAGCCAGTCTTCTTCGTAAATCCCACTAAATGATTGGGTGGGAGCATGAAAATATGGAATATGAGATTCTAATGTCTGCATTAGTCAGTTTTGCCATCCCGCTAGATATAAAAGAAGCTAGCTCAGAAGCAGAAACAAAGGCCCTCATTATCATCAAGACAGAAGAGCCATGAGTGGAGTAAGTCCTCGGGTCTCCAGATTCCTGAGCTGAACTTCTTTGATAGCAGAGAAGTGGTTATCCAGTGATGACTGGTAGTAGCAGAGGCCGAGAATGAAACAATGCTGCAACTTTCCCAGCCTGGCGAGATAGGTTTGCGCACTCCTGGAGAAAGATTTCAGTGCCTTTGGGCTGAGGTTTATTGTAGAGGTTGTGACATTTGGGCATTTATCTGCAACACGGAAGAAATTGTGTAACGCTTGGCAGAGCTGGGCAGAGGCCAAGGTGTGTCTATAGGTACGGCTGAGAAAAGGCACTCCTTACTGGAGAGCTGCTGGTTCTCATCCTGGACAGGTTATAACCTGTGAATTTTACTAATAAGCTCCCTGAGTGTGAGCATTGTCTGCAAGTTCTCTGTGACCATTGCAATGGATTATCGGGCCCAGCAGAGAAACAGAGGAGCAGTGGGGGTCAGCGTAGGGTAAAGAAGGTTAGAGGGTGGAAGCAATGTCTAACTTCTGCCTTACAGGAATTGGCCATAGGTTGCTGTGAAGTTCGATTCTCCATCCCCCTTGTGAAGTCAGAGGAGGTCAGGCACGCCCCCACATTAATTTTACTCCCATAATAATTGGTTACGTAATGTGTAAAGTCAAACTTCCTTGTGGCGCTAGGATCAGCACAGAGATTCATGCCACAAAACACTTTTCAAAAGCCAATAAATCTTTCCTCAAGTCTCACAGAGCAATCTAAAGAGAGCTTCCTTCCATTCAAAACACTCACCGAAATTTAAAACAATTCTCTCGAGCCGTTCTAGCTACTAAAATCCTCTTTTAGCTCATCTAGACTGTTGCCATAGATCCTTTGCCTTTTTTGCACGACTACCTGGAGCTTTTTTCCAAAGCCAGGAGTTCCGTCTTTTTCCTAAAACCTCACTGCTTTCCTCTTTTGCACTTGTAATCTTGTCTTCCATAGGACCTTTCAGCCCTTCTAATCAATTTGGTAAATTAATCTATCTGGTTTTAGTTCTTTCAGGTCCATTGACTAACCCAATCTGCACAACAATGACCCAAGAATCTGGTTAGCAAAAAAATAATCCCCCTCAGCTAGAAGAAGCCTTGAATACACCTTTATTACTTTTCTACCCTGTCATAGTCCTTTGTTTATGATTCATAAATCTTAACACTAGAGAATTTGAGATCTCAAAAGGCACCTTAGAGCCTCACAAGCGGACTAATTCCAGTTGGCGGTTTGGTTTGTCTCCATAGATGGAAAATGAACTTAAGGACCAAAACAGGAAAAAAAAAAAGAGGCTATCTACTTTCATTAAGTTGAAGTCACTTTCTGTAACATTGAAAGTTTATAAGAATGAGGCAAAACTGTTTCAGAAAAATTGCAAAGAAAGTGATCAATCTTTTTGACTCTTCTCTTCCTCTTTAGGT
The DNA here is from genome assembly GCF_000313985.2 of Echinops telfairi. Taxonomy (NCBI): domain Eukaryota; kingdom Metazoa; phylum Chordata; class Mammalia; order Afrosoricida; family Tenrecidae; genus Echinops; species Echinops telfairi. The sequence continues at coordinate 2,588,954 of NW_022109980.1, read as the reverse complement.
ACTTTATGGACCTTTATTCCTCTCTGCAGACGCTGCGACTCTCATTTCACCCAAGCCTCTCATTAGCATTCCATTGAAAATTCCAAATTTTCTACTCAAAGCCTTTAAGTATCAGAGTTACATTTAAGCTACAATTTAAAAGAATAAAGCCCTAGTGAATTAGTTAATTAAGTATACTTTCAGCATAAAGTATAGTTTTATGTTATATGCTCACATTTTTACATAAACTAAGCGCCAGTTGACGTCTCAACCTTTTCAGTTCTTACCATGTCTAGATCTATCTGCCATGTGAGATTTCTTAGTCAAGTGGCAAGTCCCTGGCCATTTACTGTAGGGGTTGCGGAGAGAAATAACAGTTGGTTCAACTAGGTGGAGTAGGGCAGGCTCCTATGAGCAACCGAGAAGAACCACAAGAAGTAGAAGAAAAGAGAAAATCCCAAGTAAGTGGAATTGGGCTACCAGGATCAAAGAAGGGGATACTTGGGCAAAATATGTAAAGATGATATTGATTTAGATATAGATATGGCTCAGATATCGATATAGTCGCTTGGTTTCTCTGTCTCTAATGTCTATCTAGTTTTTAGTCTCTACTCTCTATTTTGCATACCTTTTCCTAATGGAATAAAGGATTATGAGTCGCTCTACTCATCACAAGGTTAGTAGTTCAAACATACTAACCACTCCAAGGGAGAAAATAATGTGGAATTTTACACCCCTATAAAACTTACAACCTAGGAAACTCACCAGGAAAGTCCTACTCTGTCCTATAGTTGTTGTTGTTAGGTGCCTTCGAGTTGGTTCTGATCCTTAGCAACTCTATGCACAAGAAAACAAAACACGGCCGGTCCTGCACTCTCCTCACCACTGTTCCTAATGCTTGAGCACTTCTTGCAGCCACTGTGTCAGTCCATCTCATCAAGGCCCTTCCTTTTTGGGCCTCCCCACCACTTTCTCAAGCACGATATCCTTTTGTACAGGGCCCTATGGAAGCACGATGAATAAGAATTGACTTGATTGCAATGAGTTTGCGTTTTGATGTTTCCTTAATTTCTGCTCTGTGTTGATTCAGATTTGGAGTTCCTTTTTCACTTTTGTGTGGGTGCCACTCATGAAGGGTCTGTATAGCAAAACTCTCTGAAGGATTATGATGAAGGTAGGGAATCTTGTGTCAGCAATACAAGGGATTTTAAACTGCATATTAGATAACCCTTTTCTTATAAAATCTCTTGGCTATTTCTGACAGCTCTGGCTTCAGCCTCCCACGTTGTTTCTTGTTCCTTCTGCCTCCTCCACTCTCTCCATATTCTTCACCCTTTTCTTACAAGAGCAAATATATGACACAGTTTCCTGTTTTCTCTTTCAGAGCAAGTCATTGCTCCCTTTAATCTGTCTCTAGGTGCAGACCCTCTATGCTCAGGGCGACCTTTTCACACTCAAATGTATGTTAAGGTATTTCTATCATGGTTTACAATGAAAATGAAAATAAAAGAAGCAAACAAAATTATGTTACTCTTTCAATATGATCATTAGTAGATCTTGTTCTTTGGTATTAAAGACATTTCAAATGTGATAGAAAATGTATTACTGAGCAGAAAAATATAATATCTTGATGTATTTGCTTTTACTCCAAGAATGGAAAGTATTACTTTTAGACTGATGGAATTCTCTTCTGGCACCAATCACTGCCTAGTAACAATTTCCTAAATAGCAGGCATGGGGTGGTGGGATGGTGGTGGTGTCAAAACAAAAATTCAGCCAGTCATAGATATGAATTGGAGTTACTGAATACACAATTTTCAAATCGGAGTAACAACTTGACAAAACCAAACCCGCTGCCATCAAGAAAATTCGGACTTACAATGGCCCTACGGAACAGAGTAGAACTTCCCCATAGGGTTTCTGAGGCTTAAATTTTTAGGGGATCAACCGGCCTCATCTTACTATGAAGCCTTTCAACTCACTCACTCATGAGCATCGAGTCCATTCTGACTCAGCAACCCTAAAGCACAGGGTAAAACTGCACCTGTTGGTTTCCAAGGCTGTAACTCTTTATAGGACGAGAAAGCCTTATCTTTCCCCTGCAGCACAGCTGGCATGTTTGTCCATGTGGTTGGCACCGGAGTTAATTGTGCCAGCCTGGCCGATAATCACATGTGGGGCTAATTGAAAGGCGGAGGGATAAATGGGTGGTGAGCCTCGCCTTTCTAGCTCTCAGGTCTCTTGCTTTGTGATGGTTGCACCGGGTGCAGCTGCCTTAGCAGTTCCCTGCTTCAGCTTGCAAGATTGACTTCCTACAAGACATCCCCAAGGAGAAGCTACATGGACCTATCCCGATGCAGCCCTGGGTGCTGGAGCAGCCATGTGGAGACCCCTGCTAGTGCTGAGATGCTTGTTCGTTCACTGACTCAGCTTTCCTCCTGCAGTCAGCATCATTGCCTCTGTTTTGTGAGGTGGAGGACTTTGTGGACTTGTGTTTGGTTAATGGGTTAATGTTGGACTTGTGGGCTTGGGCAGCATTGGGTTGGGATGTTTTCGTGATGCACATTTCCTTTATATAAAACTCTCTCTTATACATGAGTTGCTGTGGATTTGTTTCTCCAAAGTACCCAGACTAACACAGCACCCCAACATACTATTCCACCAGGGCCCCATAACATTTCTGCAAGGATGCTTGAGATAGGGAATCATCTAGCAACTATTATACTGCACCTTATCATCATTGCTATGGGAAAAGACCACAGCAGAGTGTTTACCTAATAATAATTTACCCTAAATCTCAGCGTCCAATCTGACCTTAGAGTTCCTGCCTCCCTCAATGGAAACAGATATGATTCTTCATAGGAGTCCAATGCCTAAGGCAAAAGTCTCAAATAAAATGCTTAAAACCACCACCAAACTCCCTGCTATCAAGCCAATTCCAACTCATAGCAATTAAGATGCTCATGAATCTAGTATTTAACTTAGAGGAAACTTAAAAAAAATCAGTTTATGCAAGGTTCAAAAGGACTCCTAAAGGCTGGCTAGGTGATCTCAATTCCATGGACACTGGAAACTGGAGCTTTAGGGGAATTAAAATGGCTTCACAGTAGCTAAAAAGCAATTGCTCCCCCATAAATCTATAAATCCCAACCTTGTATTCAAGAAATTCCGAGGACTAGGTTTGTGGAAGGCTCCAGTTTACCGTGAGAGCATCAAATACATATTTGAGTCTCTACATAGGTTTGCTATGAGTAGTCAGAATTAACTAGACGTCCGTGAGTTTGATACATTGACCAGCGATACGAAAAACTTTGCACTCAGGCAGCATGTGTTTGAAATTGGATTACTATCACTCCCCTCACCAGCCCAATGAGGAGGCAGCCTCACCCTCAGAGACTTGCCTGGGCATGCTATCAATGGACATTGGAATACTAGAGTTGAATAGTCATGAATATTAGCTTGATTTGATCAGAGAGTCTCGATGTAATCTTGTAAACTTTTCTAAACTGCAACTTTTGAAAGTTAGAAAAATGTACAAGATTGATCCCTTTCTGGTTTCTGTAGTCCCACGTGTGCAAGAATTGATCTGCTACCCATCAAAATTTTTTGAGTTTCCTTTGTTCACCTTTGTTCTACTTAAGTGATCTTTCTTTTTGTATTATTATGAGTTGGGATTTAATACATATATCATATTATTCCATATTTCAATCATGCCCTATAGAATTGTATAATTGCTACCACAATCAGTTTCCAAATATTCTTTTTCTACATGGACTGCTTGACATCGTCTCTCTTTTATCCTCCACCACTGTACCCCTTATTCTACTTGCTGTTCCAATAGGTTCATCAATCCTGGGTTCCATATACCGAAAACAGAATCCTTGGACACCATTATGGTGTCATGCTGATGGTCTCCTTCAGCAGGATGATTTGTCTTTGTCTTCCCTTTGTTTTGTTTAAGATTAATAAATGTCCATAAGTTATATTTGAATTTGAGGCTCCTCTTCCCCCTAAAACAAACTATAAAACTTTAAGTATTAAAAATTTGGTTAGGGTCTCTGAAATACTCAACACCTGAACAATTACTCAGTTGCTAGCATGCCTGTGTTATAATTTTCTGGTTTTTACTCTGGCAACCGGATAATGTTCAAATGCAATCAGAAGAGTAATTGAGCATACCTGTCTTCATCATTCTGTACCCAAATCAAATGGCTTGTCTTAATGAGTGCCTGTTAGCTCATCATAGAATTATAGATGAGACTCCCAGAGTATGTCAGCTGAAAAGAACATTGCAAACCCAAAACCACATCTATATAGCCTATGAATTGCTGCTGACTCATAATGCCCCTCTAGGACAGATTTGAATTGCCCCTGTAGATTGCTAAGGTGATCTGCCACATCTTCTTTATGAAGGTGATCTGCCACATCTTTCTCTCACGGAGCAACTAGAAGTTACCAGTTGACAACCAACTACTTAACCACTGATCCACTACGATGCCTGAAAAGAGCATTTCCCATCCCAAATTTGCTGCCCTCAAGTCTAGTCCAACTCATAGCAACCCTACAGGGTAGAGTAAAAACTGTTTCTGTGGGTTTTGTAGGCTGTAACTCTTTATGGGGAGCAGAAATCCTCATCTTTCTCCTTTAGAATGGTTGGTGGGTTAGAGCTGGTGATCTTGAAGTTAGCAGCCCGAAGTATAACCCACCACAGCAGCAGGACTTCCTTTGAAAAGAATATTAGGGATCATCTAATACAATTGTCCTCAATTTATAGCTGAGGAAACTGAGACCCAGAGAGATTCTGGGATTCCTCAGTCATTCTTTCTGTTCATTATGAACTAAAATCCAGATCTCTTGCCTCTTACTTAGTCTATTGATTGTTTTTCCTGTTAAACCAGACAGGAGATTGTTTCTTCAGGGCCAGTTTTGCCCAAGGCCCTTGGTTCAAATATTTTAGTCACTTTAGGTCTTTTTTTTTTCTTTTTCAGTATATAAACTAGCAAGCAACACATTTGTGAGAGCAATAAAGTCTTAACAAAAAACAAACACAAAAACAGAGCAACAAAATCAGTGGGAAAAAAATATATACCCTGAAAAGGTTAATAGTATTACAGTCTGTCATTCTGTTATTTTATCTCTAAGTAAATAGGAGAGCCTTTGGGTACAACTTGGGGTAATAAAGGTTAATCACTGGAAGCTTAAGGGTGCTTATGCTTAATTGGTGGGCGATTAAAGATGCTCAAGGTTAATAGCTGTGTTTTCAAAGCCAGTAATTCCCTTTATACAAATCATCCCCTGTGGGTTTCGCCACACCTATCAATCAGTCCCAGAAACTAGCCAATCAGTTTGGAAATTCAGGGACCTAACCTTAAGGGAGTCTAGTGGTAAGGTTACCACACTGATCAAAAGGTTTTAAATATCTTAAGGGATGTTGATTTAATTTTATTTAAAACATAGTTTGGTCATCTTCCAATCATTCTATAGAGTGACTTGTTTATATCTAAATAATTTTTGGTTTTGTCACATAGATGCAAAACCACAAATCCCATAAAATAGATAAATTAGGTTTACTACTTAGTTTCAAGGCTTGATGCTGTCTTTGAAAAACAATTAGTTAGTAGTGCATTTCCAATATCAGTCAGAAAAATCAATATTTACTAACCAAGATGGGACAGTACCACCACTCTACTGTCAATTTGTCATAAGTAGTAGCTTGCATATTGCTCTGATGTTGGAAGATATGTTACCTGTATTTCAAATACCAGCAGATGAACAAGTTTGGTTGGAACATCCAGGCTAAGGAAAGACTAGGAAGAAGAAAGAGGCTGGCCATTTCTGAGCGATTACTCAGTGAAAAACTTATGACTGGCAGGTAGACATTAGCCAGTGGTCAAGACATATTCAGTATATAAAACAAAAAACTTCAATAAATAATCAACTTGGAAAGTACAATAAAGATCCCCCACTCTTTATGGATGGTGAATGGAGACCTAGAGAGACTAATGGCACCTGCTTCATGGAATCCTAAAACCACATATTTCAATGCACAGCAACTATTTGGTTACAGCTAACCCAAACACTTTTCCTGAATCAAATATTAATTTGTGTTAACATATGTATTTTTAAAAATAATGTGGCAGAAGGCCAAAAGTCAAACTTGTGTATATTTGGTGAACTTGTGTTTTTAAGTTTATCAAGGAAATTTATAAGAGAAGAAAAATGCTATTGACTTAATATCAGAATTGGAGGTATTTCCTCATACTGTAGCTTTTATAGACTATTTTAAATCTCATGTTGGTACTATAACTAGCTATTATTATCACCGAATACAATTTTATATTATCTTTAATATATTAACCTTTATTAAACTTATTTAAATAAGTTTATTGACTATTATCTTAATATGATATTAATGACTTCATGAGACTATTTTAATATCATATAATTAACAAACTGCATTTACTATTGTTGTAGTTATTAGGTACCATTGAATTGGTTCTGTCTCATAACAACTCTATATTATCTATTGTGTCTTCCCATCTCATTGAGCTTCTTCCTCTTAACCTATGACCCTTTACCAAGTGTTACGTCTTTCTCCAGGAACTTGTCTCTAATGATAACATACCTTAAGTACATGAAACCAAGCATTGCCATCTTAGAATTTTAGGATCATTCCAGCAGTATTTCTTCCAGGACTGATTTGCTCATTCTTCTCACAGTTCACGGTATATACAATGTTATTTTCAATATCATAATTCAAAGGCATCAGTTCTTCTTTGGGCTTTCCTATTTCTTGACCTGTTTTCTTATAAACACGGGGCAATTGAAATTGGTCAGGTGCATCTTAGTCTTCAAAGAGACGTCTTTGTTTTTAAAGTGGTCTTTTGTGCAGATTTACCCAATACAATACATTTGCTCTCTTGACTGGGTGTTGATTATAGATCCTAATAAAATAAAAGCCTTTACAATTTCAATAATTTCTGCATTTATCATGATATTGCTGATGGATCACGTTGTGGGGATATTTGTTTTATTTATGTTAAGGTTTAATATATATTAAAAGTTGTAGTCAGTAAGTGTTGCAAGTATTTTTCAAGTTATTTAAACAGAGTAAGGGAACACTGTGTGTTTTAAAATCAGGAAATGTGTATGTCACGGTTGTATCCTTTCACTACAGTTATTCAATCTATATACTAAACAAAGAATCAGAGAAGATGGACTACAATAAAAAAGAATCTGTCACCAGGATTTGAGGAAGTTTGAATATCAACTTGTGATATGCAGAGGACATAATTTTGTTTACACTCCACATTAACACTTTTTGAAAGCTGTAATCACTAAAGGTATAATTTGAGCAAGGAAGTGCAATGGCCACCTTTTGTTAGTAATGACTTGTTCCTGCAGGACATAGAAATGGAATCCAAAAGACCGATTTATTTAAAATCACTCGATGGAGAAATTCTTTCCCACATGTTCAACCTCTCCCTTTAATTAACTTAATTTCTGTGTCTTGTAAAAGCAAAGGAGAAAATATACTGCATTCCTAATGCAAACATTTTGTAATATGTTTAACTAATGGAAGAAGATTTGTTATTTTATTCTGATTATCTGGAATCTTCAAGCAACATAAAGCATGCAATTGATGGCATGACCCAGAGACGTACATTGAAAGTGCTGTCAGCTGTTCTGTTTTAGCAGGACACTTAGTGATAAGCCCATGACTCTCAGGACATAGCATTTCCAGTAGGCTGACGCCATAACTCACAGGTATGCTTTCACAATAATCCTTAAAATTAAGTAGGAAATTACAACAGGAAATAAAACAAGTGCTACTTCAAAACCTAGCCCATTAGTTTTTGGTTAATCGGGGTGAAATAATGATTACTCTGAGCAATTTCCCATTTCTTAATCTCAGCTGTGTGCTACGTCCTCAGATTTGTTCATGAAGGGATAATGATCACTTCTTGTAGCCCAGTCAAGAATCAGAAAAAGCTAATAGCCTAGGATTTCAAACTACTTGATTTTGTTTCTCCTTTGATTGTCTGCTTATTTGACTTGCACTTGACTCAAACTAATTCTGTTCTCTAAAAGTTCATTGACAAAACTCTTTCTCTACTTTGAAAATTAATCACTGTGAAATAAAAAATGAAGGAGTAATGTTTTCTTCTGTGACTATTATTATAGCTGCTGATCTGTCATGATTATTAAAAAATGTGGAAACTCGGGACAAAATCATATAGTTTAAAAAAAATCATTTTATTGGGGCTCATACAACTCTTATCACAATCCATACATACATCAATTATGCACAGCACACTTATACATTTGTCGCCCTCAAAATTCGCTTTCTGCTTGGGTTCCTGGAATCAGCTCCTCATTTCCCTTTTTCTTCCTCCCCCTCCCTCTCCGCTCCCCCCTCTATCATGAACCCTTAATAATTTATAAATTATTATATTATCTTATCATACACTGCCCGGCATCTCCCTTCACCCACTTCTCCACTGCCCATCCCCCAGAGAGGTTACATGTAGATCCCTGTGATTGATTGCCCCTTTCTACTCCCACTTGCCTCGCGGTATCGCCACTCTCACCGCTGGTCCCGAGGGGCTCAGCTTTCCTAGATTGCCTTTGTTTCCAGTCCCTATCTGTACCGCTGTGCATCCTCTGGTCTAACCAGGTTTGCAAGGTAGAATTGGGATCACGGTAGTTGGGGGGAGAAAGCGCCTAAGAACTAGAGGAAGGTTGTGAATTTTATTACTGCTACACTGAACCCTGAGAGTGACCCATCTCCTCC
>NW_022109980.1:2572698-2578376 GCF_000313985.2 Echinops telfairi | reverse complement strand
GGTCCTGTTATTTTCTTCTCACATTGTTTGTCCAGCCTATCTTATCCAAGCGAACCTGCAGATATATTAATATGTGCATAAAATTGGTGATGGCTTTGACAGCATCATAGTGGCACATAAGAACATGGCGACAGCGGCAGCAACACTGACAAGCTAACAAACAAAAAGGCCGCTGACATACAAAATTTAAAAGAAGAGAAAGAAAGAAAAAACAAAACAAAAAGAAAAAAAGGCCTCTTAGTAGTTCAAGGTCTGTTTGTTGACCTTTAGGAGTGCTTTCTGGAGGAGTCTGATGTGGTGCCACGTCCTGGCCCCAAAGTCCATCCTTTATACTCCCTTGGGACCTCCTTGCTCTGCTTCCCCCGCCACTCCATTGCACGCCCCCAGTGTTTTGCCTCAGTGTGGTGGGGTCAGCTCAGTCGCACATCCCACACTGTGTCTCTGTAGCTGTTCCACGTAGGGCCATGGGTCAGTGCAGGATGTCGCATCTCGCCGTGGGGCCGGCTGTATGGTCCTCTCTGTACATTGGGCCCTCTGAGCCGGGCTTTCGTCCTCTGAGCTTGGTGGGCCCAGGTGTGCTCCACTCTGTCTTCCTCCTTCCTTTGCTTCAGCTTCCTTCTGGGTGTGGTGTGGTAGGTCAGTTCCTTTCTCACACCACACGATCTATTTCCATTTTCTGTGGTGCTCCCTTCCATGGTGGGGGTCGGGCTAATTCTGGTTAGGGCCGGCATATGGTCCAGTCTTTTTGTGGATTCCTCCACACGTTACATTGCCCTCCTGGTTTGGCGTGCCATGGTGGGGTCTGTATGCATGTTCAAATTCTGTGAGGACACAACCAATACTCTCCCCCTGGATGGGTTAGTGCCCTGTTCTCCAGTGCCATCAACTCAGTTTCTCCCCACCCCACATCTCTCTCCACCAGCCCCCCTTCCCCTTCTTTATGTTGGACTCTCATGTACCTCCCTAGGTGTGCCCTGCCCTCCCTCCAACTATCTATGTTTCTACCCATTTATTGCGAGATAGGTGTTTATTCTTCTATTCCTGGCATGCTGATTGTACTTACCTCAGGGAACTCATGTTATACCTGTCCTTTTGAGTTTGGCTTACCTCACTTAACATGAATCCTTCCAGCTCTTCCCATAAAATGACATGTTTCACGTGATCATCTGTGCCTTTCAGTGCTGCATAGTACTCCATTGTGTGTATGTGCCAAAGTTTACTAATCCACTCATCTATCGATGGAAACTTAGGCTGTTTCCAAGTCTTTGCAATTGTGAATTGTGCTGCAATAAACATCGGAGCGCAGATGACTGGTCATGTGTTATTTGTTGCTTCTACCGGGTATATACCCAGGAGAGGGATGGCTGGATCATAAGGTAGATCAATTTCCATTTTCTTTAAGTATCTCCAGATTGCTTTCCACAGTGGCTGTACAAATCTACAAGACCACCAGTAGTGAAAGAGGGTTCCTACTCCACCACAGCCCCTCCAACACTTGTTGCTCTCTGATTTGCTGATTTGGGCTAGCCTCAGGGGTGTTAGGTGGAATCTCATGGTTGTTTTGATTTGAATTTCTCTTATGGCTAATGACCTGCAACACTTTCTCTTATGCTTATTGGCCATCAGGGTCTCCTCCCTAGTGAAAGCTCTATTCATTTCTTTTGCCCACTTCCTTAGGGGGTTAACTGTTTTCCTCTTTTTTCGGGCCATGAGGGTGTTGTAGATTTTAGTAATGAGTCCTTTGTCCGATGTGTCATTATTAAAAATCTTCTCCTAGTCTGTGGGTTGTCTTGTCGCCCTCTTTTGAGGTGCACAGGTGTGTACCCTTCCCTATTGCAGTGAGCCTATGAGTCCCCTGGGCCAGTGCTCTGAGGTTAGTCCCAATTCCCTCCTTGATGGTCATGATGGTTTGGAGTTTAACTTCTAGGTCTGTGACTGTTGCCTGCAAAAGAGACACATCTTAAATGCACAGACAAGAATACGCTAAGAATAAAGGGTTGGCAGAAAGTTTACCAATCGAATTGTAACTTAAAAAAGGCAGGGGTAGCTATCTTAATCTCCGACAAAATGGATTTCAAGATCCAAACCATAAAAGGAGACAAAGAGAGACACTACATAATGCCCAAAGGTTCAGTAAACCAAGAAGCACTTAGCATATTGAATATTTACACTCCTAATATTGGTGCGGCGAATTTCATCAAACTATTAAAAGATGAAAAAAGAAATCACAGACTCAATAATCATAGTAGGTGACTTAACACTCTGCTATCAGAGAAAGACAGATCACTGGGAAAGATGCTCAGCAAAGAGGCCACAGAGCTAAACAATGAAATTAGGCAACAGGGCCTGATAGACATTTATAGAGCTTTCCATCCAAATGCAAAGGATTTCACATTCTTTTCATATACACAGGGATCTTTTTCAAGAATAGACCACATGCTGGGACACAAGTTCAGCCTGAGTAAATTCAAACACATAGATATTGCCCAGACATCTTTCTCAGATCACCGTGCCATAAAGCTGGAGATTAATAAGAGGATGTCCAGGAAAGAAAGGGCAACCAATTGGAGGATGAACAACAATCTCCTGCGACATGAATGGGTTCAGGCCCAGATTAGAGAGGATATTAGGAAGTTTCTAGAAAGCAATGAGAACAAGAATACAACATATCAAAACTTATGGGACACTGCGAAGGCAGTTATCTGAGGTAGATAGATATCATTAAATGCTCATATAAAAAAGAAGAGAGGTGTTTGACAGATACATTAACAGAAAATCTCCAACAACTAGAACAGAGTCAGCAGAACCACCCCTCCAATAGCAAGAGAAAAGAAATAATAAAAATCAGGGCAGAGTTAAACCAGTGGGAAGAAAAGAGAACAATAAAAAAGATTAATGCAGCTAAAAGCTGGTTCTACGAAAGAATTAACAAAATTGACAGTCCTCTGGCAAAGCTTACCAAGGACAGAAAGGAGGAAACATCAATAGCCAGGATCAGGGTTGAAACGGGCAATAGCAACAGACTCCAATGAGATTAAAAGGATAATCACAAAATACTATGAAGGTCTGTGTTCTAATGAATTCAGAAACATGGAAGACATAGATAAATATTTGGAAAAACAGTCTCTCCCTATGTTATCTCAGACAGAGATCAAGATCCTCAACAAACCCATAGCTAAAGAAAAAATAGAGAAGGTCATCAAGAACCTACTAACAAAAAAAAAGCCCAAGGGCCAGATGGCTTCACAGCAGAATTCTACCAAGCATTCAGGGAAGAGCTGACACCGATCCTCCACAAAGTATTCCATAGCATAGAAGAGGACGGCAAACTCCCAAACTCATTTTACAAAGCCAGCATTACTTTGATACCCAAACAGGGGAAAGACCCCACAGGTATAGAGAATTAAAGACCAATATCTTTAATGAACATAGATGCAAAAATCCTTAACAAAATATTGGCCAATAGAATACAAAAGTATATAAAACATATCATCTACCACGACCAGGTAGGATTCATACCAGGGAAGCAGGGGTGGTTTAACATCCAAAAATCCATCAATATTATACACCATATCGAGAAGAAAAAAGATAAAAGTCATATGATAATATCCATAGATGCAGGAAAAACATTTGACAACATCCAACACCCATTCCTAATCAAGACACTCATGAACATAGGATTAGAAGGTAAGTTCCTCAAGCTGATACAAGCTAGTTATGAAAGGCCAACGGCCAGCATCATATAGAATAGTTTTTAAATGAGACATGTTCTGTCTTGCGTTGAAATTTGGAGATAGAATTAATGAGTGGAACATAGAGAAGCCTGAATTTGGGCTCAAGAAAGAAAAATTATCTGATGATGATTAGAGTTGAGAACAAAGGTGTGGGATATTTCTTGAAGCAGTAGGTGTTCAGCCACTGCAGGTGTTGAAGTAAAGGCTAGAAAATGAATTGTCAAATCCTATGTTTGTATACTACACAGAAGGAAATCACTACATTGGACAAAAGACTAGATTAGAGCGCCGTGATTGAGTATTGAAATTCTAACATCTAAGATGGTAGTTAAACCTCTCTAGCTACTCTCAGAAGAAAGATTAGGATAGGTGCTCCCCAAAAGATTTACAGCCCCATAAACCCTATATAGGATCACTATTTCTCTGAATGGACTTAATGTCGGTGAGATGAAGATCTCTTTTATGGTATTTCTTACCTATAACATTCTAGATTTAAGATTGCTTTTTTGTTCTTGGTGAAAGTAAAAGTGGAGAAATCGGAGTTGGAGTTGGCCAAGGCCTGGAAAGAACTGTATGCTGTTCAGCATTGTGTGCTGGAGAAGAGCCCATGGACAGGGAACAATCAGATGAGGAAGTTGGGCAGAAACCCTGAGACACCCACAGTAAGGACTGCTTCGTCACAGCCACTGGCAAACAGCCATCCACCTGCATCCTTCACCAGGGGTACAAAAAGAGGAGGGGATAGATGAGGGGCTGGCCAAGGGTGGGCCTCAGCGATCCAACATGTACGTCATCAAGCTGCTTGACTGGTGCGTGGACTTGGTCTAGTTCAGTGAGAACACCCTGCTGTACCCCATCTGCTGTGCCTGGGATTCCACCACATGAGAGCGAGAATGTTCACCTACCTCAGCCCTACCCCCACTACCTGAGCATGAAGAGGGATCAGAGGTTACTAAAAGCAAGAGGTCTGCCATGTACAAGCTGCCTCCAGCCAGGGACCCTTAAGATTCCTGCATAGCTCGGATTCCTCCTTTCCCACTGTAGCCTGAGACCCAGGTCAGATTCCTTAACATTAACAAAGACAACTTAGAGAAAGAAATAGGCAGGGGAATGCCATTTGAAACGAGCACGCAAAATTGAAATATTTAGGAATAAATCTAACCAGAGACACAAAAGACCTAATTATGAGAAGAAAAAGACAAAACACTAGGACAAGAAACCAAAAGAGACCTATACTGTAGTTAGGCCCCATCAAGTCAATTCTGCCTCAAAAGGACCGCATATACAACAGAAAAAAACACCGCCTTGCTGTGCACCATTCTCACAATTGTGATGTTTGAGGCCATTATTGGAGCCACTCTGTCAACCTATCTTGTTATGGGTTGTGTTAGGTTGGGTTTTCTAAAGAAATGAAATCAGTGACATTTATATCTGAAGAATAAAAATGTATACTAAGAAAGCAGCCACCATAGCCACAGCATGGTAGACCCAGTCCAGCTCAAGTCCGTGGGTCATCTGCTAAGCTGGACCCCACTCCAAACTCATGAAGGTTCTGAGGCTGGGAAACCAGGAAACCAGAGATAAACCAGTAGTTAGGAGAATGAAGCAGGTTGTAGTAAGACCACAGGCTGTTGAAGGCAGAGTCAAGTAGATATAATAGCATGCAATATGGCAGGTCACCAGGGCTATCAGACTGTGGAGTGGGTCTAAGGCCCAAGTGTCAGATACAGGATCTGGGCCAGCAGGGAGAAGCAGAAGCAGCAGCAGCAGAAGAAGCAGAAGCAGAAGAAGAAGAAGAAGAAGAAGAAGAAGAAAGAACCCTTTCCCAATTTCACTTCCTCTACCAAAATAGTTATCTGAAATAATTATTCTTCATATAATAGCTAAGGCTGGGTGTCTACTTGGCTGGCCATGATTCTCCGTTATTGGCACTATGTAATGGTG
>NW_022109980.1:2539729-2571878 GCF_000313985.2 Echinops telfairi | reverse complement strand
TCCCAATTCTACCTTACAAATCTGGCTAGACCAGAGGATGTACATTGGTACAGATAGCAAATGGAAACACAGGGAATCCAGGACACATGACTCCTTCCAGACCAGTGGTGAGAGGGGCGATGCCTGGAAGGTGGAGGGGTAGAAAAGGGCAACCGATTACAAGAATCTACGTATAGCCTCCTCCCTGGGGGATGGACAGCAGAGAAGAGGGCAGGGGGAGATGTCAGACAATGTAACATATGACAAAATAATAATTCATGAATTATGAAGGGTTCATGAGGGAGAGGGGAGTTGGGAGGGAAGGGGAAAATGAGCAGCCGATATTAAGGGCTCAAGTAGAAGCCAAATGTTTTGAGAATGACGAGGGCAACAAATGTACATACGTGCTTGACACAATGGATGTATGTATGCATTGTGATAAGAATTGTACGAGCCCCCAATAAAATGGTTAAAAAAAAGATGCCCTTCTTGATGCCTTGTTTAGATAAGATGCCTTATCTTGTTTAGATAAAATGCCTTTTTGTTAAGTTTTTAAATGATTTCTATATTAAAATTTATTTGCATTTAAAAAAGAAATATGTTATTTTATTTCTTGTCTGCTGCTTCCATAAGCATGGACTAAAATCCCATATGCTCCAGAAATTCTTTCTGTAAAATTCAGAGATTAGTTCCTTTTCCATTTGTCTTTGCCAAATATTTTTTACAGTCTGTGGGTTCTGTTTTACCTCTTTTTTTTAAATCATTTTATTGGTGGGGCTCTTACAAATCTTATAACAATCCATCATTTAATTGTATTAAGCTCACTTGTGCAAAGGTTGCCATCAACATTTCCAAAATCTTTTCTTTCTACTTGGGCTCATTTTTGAACTCTTTTGATGTGCATGTCTAATTTTAAGAGGTCCAGGTCATCTATTTTGTCTTCTGTTGTTTATGCTACTTTTAGTCATGTTCGATAGTGTATACATGCCCTTTAACACTGTCCTTTTTTTTCTTTGATAGTCTTTATAGTTTTCAATTTTACATGTAGGTCTTTGATCCATCTTGAGTTTGGTTTTGTATATGGTGTAAGATTTTAGTCCTGTTTCATTTTTATGTAAATACCTATCCAATTTTACTAGCAGCATTTGTTAAAGAGACTATTTCTTCCTCATTTAGGATCCCTGATGGAGTAGTGGCTATGAGTTAGTCTACAATATGCATAGTCAACAGTAGAAATCACCAGCAGCTCCATGGGGGAAAGACTGGGCTTTTAGCTCCCATAATCAATTAAAGTCTCAGAATCCCAAGAGGAATTTTTACAAGTCAGCAATAACTCTATGGCAGTGAGTTTTCTTCCTCATTTAATGAATTTCAGCTCTGTGTCAAAGATTAACCCTTCATAGGTGGGTTTACTACTAGACAAAGAGAGATATGCATGATTAGATCTAGGCAGCATTATTTGAAATAGCAAAAAAAAAAATGGAAAGAACATGTGTCCATCAAAGGATGAATGCATAAAGAAACTATGTACATATACACAACTGAATACTATGCAACACTAAATAATAACTATGAATCTATGAAATACTTTATAACATGGATGAGCCCGAAGCAGAGTATGCTGAGTAAAATTAGTTAATCACAAAAGGTCAAATATTGTAAAAGACAACTATTATAAAAATTCAAGAATAGATTTGCACTCAAAAATAAATATTCTCTGATGGCTACCAAGAGTGGGAGAGTTTCTTTTTCTATACATACATCAATTGTGTAAAGCACATTTGTACATTCATTGCCCTCATCATTCTCAAAACATTTGCACTCTACTTAAGCCCCTGGCATCAGCTCCTCATATTTTTTCCCTCCCTCTCCGCTTCCCCCTCCCTCATGAGCCCTTGATAATTTATAAATTATTATTTTGTCATATCTTGCCCTGTCCGACGTCTCCCTTCACCCACTTTTCTGTTGCCCGTCCCCCAGGGAGGAGGTCACATATAGTTCCTTGTCATCGGTTCCCCCTTTCCAATCCACCCTCCCTTCACTCTCCCGGTATCGCCACTCACACCACTAGTCCTGAAGGGACCAAACTCACTGGCATTAATTAGCCTCTGGTAAATATTGACTATATAAGGTAGAGAGGGCAGTCACAAACTAGAGGATAGAAACATACCAGTTTGGGACAAGGAGACGGCACTCTACATACAATAAAAGGGACATTAACAAAATGTGATCAAGGCAAAGGAGGGCACTAGGAGGAGCTCAAGAGATAAATGAAACAGAGGTAAATATTTTATACACGAACCTACAATAATAGTAATAATCATAATCTACAAGTGGATACAAAAACAGAAAAGCTGAATAGGTGTGGGAAAGAGAATGTGACTATATCCACAAATATGTGTAAGTTTGAGAGAGGACATTTCTATATATGAATTTACATATTCTGCAAATACATCCATAAATATAGTAGAGCATACAGGGGGCAAAATTATGAAATCTTCTTAGCCATAACCAACCCTCTTGATTGAATGTTTGTCTGGGCCTGAGCGCTCATTAGTCTCAGAGGATACTAAGCTCAATTAGCACAATGAAATGCTCAGTGTTCTACGTCCTACTTTGATAAGTAGTGACTAGAGTCTCAAACACTTGTGAGCAGCCATATAAGGCACAACTATTGGTTACTTGTTTTCTAGAACAACAACAAACAAGTAAACAAGCAAAAGTGGGGGAAAAAATCAAAGAGGCAAGGAAGCAATTAATCCTGTGGACTAATAGACCATGGCAAGCTCAGCCTTCAGGATGCTGGGCCAGAAAAGTTAGAAGGTGACTGGCTACTACCACCAACTGCTCTGAAATCAATCACATTAGAAAGTTCTGGATGTTGTTGTTAAGTGTTGTGGAGTTAATTCTGACTCATTATAACTCTCTGCACAACAGATGAAATGCTGCCCAATTGTGTGCCACCCTCACAATGGATATTATGGTTGAGCCCACTGTTGTGTTCACTGTGTCAACACATCTCCTTGAGAATCTTCATCGTTTTGGGTTGACACTCTGCCAAGCATAATGTTCTTTTCCAAGTACTAGTCATTCATGATAACGTGTTCAAAGTATGTGTGACCAAGTTCACTCTTTTCCCCTCAAAACAGCCTTCTGTCTGTACTTTCTTCAATATAGATTTGTTATTTCCTCTGACAGTCCAGGGCATTTTCAATATACTTCTGCAACACCATATTTCATATGTACTAATTATTTACCAATCTTCCTTATTCATTGCATAGCTTTCACATGCATAAGCAGAAATAAAAAATACCATGGCTTGAATCAGTCTCATATTAGTCCTCCAAATAACATCCTTGATCTTCAACAATTCAAAGAGAACTTGTACAACAGATTTACCCAAATGCTATACATAGTTTAATTTCTTGAATGTTGCTTCTATGAGCATTGATTGTGGATTCAAGCAAAATTACATCCTTGACAACTTCAATAATTTATTCACTTATAATGATTCTGTTGATTGTTCCATTTATAAGTATTTTTGTTTTCTTTACATTGAGTAAAAAACCCTGGTGAGTAGTGGTAATGCGCTGGGCTGCTAACTGCAGTTTGAAACTACTAGTCACTCCAGGGGAGAAAAATGGGGATTTCTACTCCTGTAAAGAGTGACATTCTTGGAACCTCATTGGGAACAGATTTACCCTGTTCTGTAGAATCAAAATCAACTCATGGCCATGGGTCAAATCAACTCAATGGCTATGAATTTTTTGGTTTTGATTTTACATTGAATCGCAATCCACATGGAAGGCTTTGATTTTCATATGTAAATGCTTCAAGTCCACCTTGCTTTCAGAAAGCAGGGTTGTATTCTCTGTATATTACAGGTTATTTATAAGCCTTCACCCAATCCTGATGTCTTGTTTTCATTTATATAGTCTAGCATCTTATTTGCTCAGTACACAAATTAAATAAGTGTGGTGAAATAATACAACCTTGATGCATGCCTTTCCCGATTTTAAACCAAGCAATATTCCTTTGTTCTCTCTGAATGACTACTTCTACTACATGTAAAGGTTCTGCACGGACAAAACAAGTGTTCTGGAATTCCCATTCTCAATATTATCCACAGTTTGTTATGATCCACAAAATCAAATCTTTTGCATAGTCAATGAAACATCAAGTAAACATCTTTTTGGTATTCTCTGCTTTCAGCCAAGTTTCACCCGATGTTGTTACATTGTTGTTAGGGGCCGTCAAGTCAGTTCCAACCCATAACCACCCAATGCCTGACAGAAGGAAACACTGCCCGGTACTGGGCCATCTTCGCAAGTGTACCGATGCCTGAGCCCATTGTTACAGTCATTGCATCAATCCATTTTCTTGAAGGCCTTCCTCTTTCTCACTGCCTCTCCTCTTGAATCAACCCTGATGTGCTTCTCCAGGGCCTCGTCTCTCTTGACAACATGTCCAATGTATGTAAGATGAAGTCTTGTCATTCTTTTTGCTAAGGAGTACTCTGGTTATACTTCTTCCTACTTTTGATATTCCTTGCCAGCACCACAATCCCCATAGCCTCCATCATTAGAGATGGAGAATAACATATAACCTCCTCTCTGGGGGCCGGAAAACAGAACAGTGGGTGAAGGGAGATGTCGGACAGTGTAAGACATGACAAAATAATAAGAATTTATAAATTATCAAGGGGTCATGAGGGAGAAGGGAGCAAGGAGGGAGGGGGAAAATGAGGAGCTGATACCAAGAGCTTAAGTGGAGAGCGAGTATTTTGAGTACGATGAGGGCAACATATGTACAAATGTGCTTGACACAATGATGTATGGATGGATTGTGATAAGAGTTGTATGAGACCCCCAATAAAATGATTTTTAAAGTCTATAAAAAATTCTAAATCATAAGCAAATTGGGTTTATTGTTTAGATAATAGAGTCACATGGGACCCCACAGACTCTAGCTCTTAGTCACCCTTCAGACCTAGAACTGAATTTAGCCTAATAGATCAACTTTCAGCCAAAAAATAGACAGGAATATATAAGGTGAATGATAACACTAAGGCTATATGATCTCCTTTGAACAATCAGTCATTTAAGATCACAAAATATAAAGTTTAAAAAGACAGGAAAGTTAGGAAAGAAAGAGGAATGCACATGAGAAGGAAGTGGGATGAATGATGTTACATTGTGGGACTTGCAATCAATGATATGAAACAAAATGTAAGTGGAAATTGATTTTTTTTACTTTACCAATTCACAATAACATTTTCTTGTCTTTAAAGAATTTAAAGAACTAGAAACCCAATAATCTTAAATCTGCTGGTTTTAGTGTTTTAACATGAAATCTCCTTAAGTCCAATATTTGATTCAAAATGAAGCACAGTGAAACACTGCAGATACATGTGGGAGATTAGAAGTGTGTTAATTAAGTCATAAATCTGATGTCTAAAAAACAGAAAGAATGTAACATTTATTCTTCTGAAACATACTATAAAGATTTGTTTGTACAGTAATTAAATACATATTGGAGGAGCATACTCTTTGGTTTTATTAATGTCTTCTTGAGCTTCTCTGATCATTTTCAGTTTAAAGGAAAAATAAAACAAAACAAAACAAATGAATGTGAAAGCCATTTAACTTATATAAGTCCTGGAAGTCCAACATGCAAGGACAAAATAAAAACGTTGATAAATTTTAATCAGGAAATATGTAGATGTTCATCTGAAAATGAAGCTGTAAAATGGGTACCTCCAGAGGTGGTTATGAAGGCCAGGCATTTCATGTAATTGAGGGAAGTAGATTGGGTTTAATAGTCTTTCAATTTATATTCAAGAATTCTAACCTCTTGGTCTATCCTTCATTTCCTCCTATTATAAACTGATGTCCAAAATTTTTTTAACTATTTTATCAAATTCAAGAGTGCCATTATAATGTTAAATGGATTTTGACATTGGAATTTGTGAGAGTGGAGTGATGCACTCTCAGATAAAATGCCAACTAAGCATGCATGAGTACAATCGAGCCAGATTTTCCACATTTTTGAAAAAGTATAAACTCATAGTTTTATACCAAATATGATTTTAAAGTATTAAATACTAATACTAAAATATTTTTAAATGCTGTATTAACCAAACAAAGCCCATTTATGCATCCGTTTTCATTTCGAAATGTCCTTAGGAATTCTGAATGGATTTACCAGAGCCTGTTTGAGGGTTGTTGTGCTTAGGTGCTCTCAAGTTCGTTTCAACTCATAGTGACCATATGTAAAACCTAACAAAACGCTGCTGGTTTCTGCACCATCCTCACAATCATTCTTAGGTTTCAGTCCATTGTTACAGTCACCAAATGAATCCATCGCCCTGAAGTGTCAATTAATTTCATTAAGGGTCTTCCTTTTTGTTGTTGCTGACCCTCCAATAACTGATCCCTCTTGAAAACATGTCTAAAATACATGAGACAAATTCTCACAATCTTTGCTTGTAAAGAGCATTCTGGCGGGATTTCCTGCAGGACCGTTTGTTGTTGTTGTTGTTGTTTTTCCAGTTCATGGTACTTTCAATATTCTTTGCAAACACTGTAACTCATTTACTGTTCTGCTGCCTTCCTTTTTAATTGTCCATTTTTCAGATGCATGAGGCATTTGAAAATATCATGGCTCAAGACAGGTGCATTTTAGCTTTCTAAGGGACACATTTGCCCTTTAGCACCTAAAAGTGGTATTTTGCAGCAGATTTTCCCAATAAAATATACTGATTCCATGAGCAGTGATTGTGGATCAAAGCAAAATGAAATACTTAACAACTCCACCTTTTTTTTCCATTTATCATGATTCTATATATTGGTCCAGCTCTGAGGATTGTTGTTTTCTTTACACTGAGTTTTAATCTATACTGAAGGCTGTGGTCTTTGATTTTCATCAGTAAGTGCCTCAAACCGTCCTTGCAAGGTTGTTACAGCAGCATATCTCAAGTTGTTAATGAGCTTTTCTCCAATCCTAATGCTGAGTTCTTTGTATTGTTTCTTGAATTGTTTCTTGACATACAGAATGAATAGGTATGGTGATCTGGGATAAATAAACCCCTCAGGGCCAACAATGAGAGTAGTGATACCAGGAGGATTAGGGGAGGGTGGGTGGGGAAAGGGATAATTGATCACAAGGATCAAACTATAATGCCCTCCCAGGGGGATGAGTAATGGTAAAGTGGGTGAGGGGAGATGGAGGACAATGTAAGATATGAAAATAATAATCTATAACTTATCAAGGGTTCATGAGGTAAGACAGGGAGGGGAGGGAAGGGGAAGAAATGGGGAGCTGATATCAGGAGTTCAAGTGGGAAGAGAATGTTTTGAAAATGATGATGGAGGCGTATGTGCAAATGTGCTTGACACACTGGATGAATGTATGGGTTGTGTTAAGAGATATAAGAGTACCCAATAAAAGTATTTAAAAAATAAGTATGGTGAAAGGATGCACACCTTTCCTGATTTACTCAGTAAGCCACTTAGTACAGGGGATAAATCAGAAGAATTTATCACTAGTTACTAGTTTTACTTCTTTCCACTTCTGGGCCAGGGGACCCATTGAAATACTGACATTGTCATGTGCGAGAGGATAGAGGATATATTTTGAAACAAGAAAAGATAGTCTGGGGATATTTCTATTCACTATAATAATTGCTGTTTGTTTAGCATTATTGTAGCCAGAGGATCTTCCAAATTGCATTATTTAATCCTCAGAGAAATTTTCCATGGCATTATAATTGTTGTCATGGACTCAACATCTAACACTTGGTTCATATATCAAGAATGATGGAGCAATGCATACAACAAGAGAGAACAAAAATCTGTGTTACATACATAATGAGGCTTTCTGGAGATAGCACAATAGGTTTCCCAGGCTGGTCTGAACATGGCCAGAGAAATCAGGGGAAGGAGATTAGCCTATGATGTGCTATCATAGTTAAGGGGTAACACTGGTGTGAGAGCTGGTGAGGGTTCTTGCACATGTACAGGGAATTGGGTAATTGGAATTTCCCACTGGTCTGGTACCAAGGGAGGAATCATCCAGGCTTTTTTATCAACTTGCAGAATGGCAAACTAGGAAAAGAGAAGAGTAAGCATTATGAGATGTTAGCAGGCAAACATTTAAAAATGGAGCAGAATATTCATTATGGTGTTTTAATAGATGAATACCCTGAAACTCAGAAAGTCTATGGATTTTTCCAAGGTAATATGGTAGAGCAAGGAATCAAACTCAAGTCTACTTACAAAGTTGCGACATTATCTTGCCACAAAATCAAAGGTCTTAAACTACACAATTGTTGAACACATGAAGAATAAATTGTTGATATTTTAAAACTAAGATTGCACCTCACATATTCATTTATTCATTTTGATATTTAAATTGTTCTCAGTTTGCCAGTGGTATGCCTTCCAAGCTATAGATTGTATATTCTAAATGCATCTCCATAAGTTTCTTAATACTTTACCACTGTGTGAGCCATTTTCTTAATATAAGTCCTCTCTCTCTCTCACAGACGCACACACACATACATATATATATGTTTCACTGGTTTTGTTTCTCTAGAAAACTCACTATAACTCAGCCATATAATGAGTAAGTATCAGAGGTCAGATTTGAACAGATTCTGATTTCTGAATTCATCCTCTTAGTCATTGTATAATAAATGATACCTGCCTCTCATTTTCTTGCAAACTTTCCTCTCACTAAGGGTCTAACCTTGAGATTGATTATCATAGCCCATAGGATGAGAGATCAAATAATGTTATGCCCAATGTTTGAATGGGGTGGTGGTTGGGGTGGTGGTTCTCATGGCTAGACAAATGGAGTAGTAGGCCTAAGCAAGTGTCCAGCTCAGGAGAAGGATTTTTAAGCTTCCAATCTTTTTAGCAGAGTTTATATAAAGTAACAGAGTCTTTCAATCTACTCAACTATGGCAGCATTACTACTATTATTACATATAATCTACTGAACAAAAATAATCATTGTTATAATCATAAAAATGAAAATCGTGGAAGATTAACTATAATGGAGGATAAGAAATAAATAAAAGGCATGATTTGGTATGACTGTAGAAAATTGAGCAGAGAAATGCAAGCCTAGCTAGGGTGCATATACTGAGTACCTTTTGTTGATTTCCATTGAAAGTGAGAGCCTTTGCAAGATAGAAAATGCTAATGCTGCTCTAGGAGTTTCTGTAAACAGAAATACTCAGCATCCAATAATGAGAAGTGCCAGGTATCAGAATCACTGAGTCCCAAGCTACAGATGACTGGCTCCTTGTGGCTTCAAGTATTTTTGATAGAAAATGAATATCCTCTAGAACTTACACACTACTCACACAGATTGCTTCACTTGAATATCATCAATTTGTCCTCTCTTCCCTCAGTGGGCCATATTCCATTAAAAATTGCATAATGTTCATGGGGTAGGGGGAGCGGAGAGGGGGGGGGATTTGGAGCTGATACCAAGGGCTCGAGTAGAAAGCAAATGTTTTGAGAATGATGAGGGAAACAAATGTATAAAAGTGCTTGACACAATGGATGGATGCGTGGATTGTGATGCGTTATACAAGCCCCCAATAAAATTATTTAATTATTTAAATAATTGCATAATGTCAAATGGCCACCTTTCTTTTCTTTTCTCTTTTCAGCAGTTTTAAGTGCTGCTTCTGTGCCTGACTTCTTGCTGTAGTAATAACAATAAAGTACTTGAGCTCTAGCTGCATAAAGAGTAAAAGATTGCTGTCTGTTCCACCTTCCTCCCACTATGACTTCAGGTTACCTAAGACCTGAAATTCCTACCATGAAGATTAATCAATTGAGTTTAGTGGGCGTTTTTTGATTGTCAGTCAATGGAATCAATAAAAGATGCTACAGTAAATGCTTAAGGACATACATGAGTATTTTTCTGTCCTCCTGGACTTCACCACCATCTAATGGGAAGATGTATATGTACAGTTAATAACGCATCATCTGTCAGTCACTCTAATGGTGTCTACTAAGAAGGAGCCCAAGTCACTCTGCCTGGAAAAGTTACACACAAAAAAATAGATATGCACAGGTGTATAAAGAATGAGTGAATATGTATTAATTAGGAGGAGAGAACAAAGAGGAGAGAGTAGACAGAAATATCAAAAGTTATGTAAATGTTAATTTAACAAGGAGCTTTGTATGGCTATAAAGGGGCCTGTGTGGCATGTCAAAAGGTGAAATGATCAGAAGGAAGAGAAGGTGGGAAGTGATAGAACATTTACTGGCTGCTCTCTATGTGTCGTGGTTCAAACTAAATACTCTTGGCTGCTAAAAAAAGATTGAAAATTGAAGTCCACTCAGAGGACCCTTAGAAGAAAGACCGGATGATCTGCTTATGAAAAAAAAATCAGCCGTTACAATTCTGTTCTGACACACATGGGCTCAGTCACTATGGGTCAGAATCTACTTGATGGCAACTCTTTTACTGGTTGCTTATGTGCTTATTTACTGGTTGCTTATGTTGAATAATTTTACCCGCCTTTCTTCCTCCAACTTCAGCAGACAAAAATTATTGTCACTCCATATATTAGCAAATGTGTATTTCTCACCAATAGTTCAATGTACTCCTCACCATATTCTAGCGTTCCTTACAAGTAAATTCAGGTCATGAGACCAGAATTTGACAATGGGATGTGAGCAGAAAAGATGAAATTCCTCGCGTGAGGTGATGTTACCATAGATGATATGTGCTGAAGAGGATGGTAGATACAAGAGGGTGAATGGCATTCTGATGCACGTTGTGTGGGAGCAGAAAAGGAGTATTTTTTACGTTATCACTCACTGCCATCAAATCAATTCTAATTGTTTCCTTTTCTTTTTTGTCAACGGCCAAGTAGCAAACATATTAGACTATGAAGACCATACAAACTGCTATACTACTCAACTGTGCAATAACAGCTTGAATGCATCAATTCCAACTCATGGTGACTCTACAAGACAGGGTAGACCTGCCCTTGTGGCTTTCCAAGTCTGCAACTCTTCACGAGAGTAGAAAGTCTCCTCTTTTGAATGGCTGTTATTGAAGTTACTAGTCTCTAGGATTTGAGAGTTAATTTGTTACCATAGCATAATGTAGCTACACCCAGTGAGTCAATCTGGCTTGCTGCCTGTTTTTGTAAATAAAAGTTGATTACAAGACGGTCATGTCCAATCATTTATATCTTGTCTAATCATTTATATCTTGTCTATGGCTACATTCATGATACTGTTGCATAATTACGTAGCTATAACAAATTGTATGGTCTACATAGTCTAATATATTTGCTACTTGGTCTTTGATAAAAAGAAAAGAAAATGATTTGGCCACCCCTGTCCTGTTTTACAAACAAAGCAAAGAAGAGATCATGCTCTGTTTTTTTTTATTTTTATTTTTTCATGCTCTGTTTATAATAGCTAATAAACTATTGTGGGGATTTAAACTCAGTTCTATCCTCAGATGTCATTCCCTATTTCTTGCTTTTACTGATCCTACTTCTGTGACTTCCAGTTGGTTCTGTTCTTCAATTACTATAGTTCTCCTGTTTATCTACTCATACCATATGGATTGATAGCTCATTGCAGAATTACTTTTCTGGCTCAGTATTGTCATATCTTTGAGGAATGACTTATAGTCTCCTAATACTCAAATCCTCCCGTTAGTGTCACTTTAGCCTTGAGAAGCTAGCAATGGAGGGGGGGAAAGGGAAGAATCAAAGAAATCTGATCACTCAGTTTATGCAACTGGGTGGAAAGAGACAAAATGAGCTGATAGCTGATACAAGGATGTGACAAAGGTTAAAATGGAGGAGAAAGAAGTCTAATATGGGATACATCAAGTTTGGGGTTCTTATGAGAAAAATCCAGGTGGAGATGTTCAATCAGCAGTTGGGTAAATTGGTCTAAAGCTCAGGAAAAAAAGGTTAGGATGGAGATATAATGTAGTGAATTATGCTGAGTCATCTCTCCTCTCTTAATTCTTATGACAATCAGTGTTCGAGCTAGAAGGTGGCCCACGAGGATCAGGATGCAGTCTGAAATAAGGATTGTGTTCATTCCATAATTACATAAAAACAAAGTTAATGGGCACAGCCAGGACTATATCTGGTATCTTGGCCTTTAAGCAACAGTCTTCCCTCCCCCCTCGCCCCAAACATAGCATGTTGTGTCCTTATGTTTTAGGACCAGCCTATTTCATGTGTACAGACCCTATCGGGGCTCTATTTGGGACTAGGGAGCTTCCTTTAAGAAATATGACCAAATCCCTTCACATTTCTACCAAGATTTTATAGAAAATACGTTCAGGCTTAATATCTCAAGCCCTTTTTTCCCTGAGAGAAACAATGGAATGAATTATTCAGCATGCCACAGGAAGACCATAAATTATTTGAGCTTTGCACAGTTTACCTGGAGTTGAATCAAGGATTGCTAATGCATTATAGTGATTAATCCTAAAGATTTGCAAAAATGGATCCTTTCCCCTTGTTCCTGTTAAGAGGGGGTATAGGCCAAATCCACAAGTAAAACTGTATTTTTCCTAAATATATTTGGTCTTTTCTTTATCCTTTCCAAATAATAAGTTTAAAGGAATAAGCAACTATGTAAACTCAAACCAAAGAGTTAAGAATCCAACAACAACACCTTTTCCCCCTCTTCACAGTTGGCTCATTATCCTGACTCTCCTAAATGGTAAGTCATATCAAATAAATGAGCAGAGGAAATATGTTGGTGTTGTAGATTGGATTGTTCAGTGGCATCGCCTTTAAAAACCTACATCTTCCATTTGAGCCCACCTCATGGACATGGTCCTGCGCTGTCAAACAGGACCCTGTGTTCAGAGAATATGGCTATTGGCTAAATGCTCTCTTGTCATTCTTTTGAAATTCTTGGTAATTATTCCCCCCTAGCTTGTATCAGAACTTCATTTATTTTGTCCAAACATTTTATGAGGCACTAATCCAGCAGTCCTATCATTCCCTATTTCAATCACATCAAGCAGTATTGCACAATTGATACCAGAATCAATTTCAAAACATTTTCTTCCTTCTTGAGTCCCTTGATAAAAGTTCCTCTTTGTCCCCCCACCTCCCTATGGGACCCCCCAGGAACCCTTACTCTATTTGTTGCCTCTATAGCATCATCAAGCCTGACTTTTCCTATAGTGAAAAACAGAAAAAACACATAACAAAGGTTCAAGAAGGCTACCCACATTGACAAAATATATCAGAAATAAACCCCAATATGAAGAAAAGCTTGATAAATTTTAACAAGAGACCCTTCATTTTAATTTGCTCTTATAAAAACCCAAAATCAATGCATTCAGTCAATATTGACTCATAGTGACCCTATAATACAGAGTAGAACTGTCCCTGTGTATTCCCGAGATTATAATTCCTTATAGGAGGAGAAAGCCTTACCTTTCTCCTGGTAGTTTAAAACTACTAATCTTGTTTTTTCACAGCCCAATGCGTAAACAGCACGTTACCAGCGACCTCCAAATTAGGTCGCTGGTTCTCTTTTCCACCTAGCTTTGGTTTCCCACCATGTGCATCAGCAACCTGAACCCTTTCAGTGCTCTGGGCAAAATGCTGCAAAGAGAGAAACTTGAAACAGTTTTATGTTCTAATGTATATTGAGATATATGGAGTTTCACTCTTTATAGGCTCCGAGGTAGATATCTGGGCTGCTACTACATCTTACAATTGTGAGCCATGGCAGAATGATGCGGAGTACTTTCTGAGACCTTTGTAATTAGGAGTAGCTATAAAGGAAAACTGTTTCCAAGCCTGGATAATCATATGTTCATGGGCGCTCAATCCTTCTTAGTTGTAGAATTTGTTTAAGGCAATACTTGTATAAGACTGAGAGAGTCTTTCTGACTATAGTCTCTTTTGAGAGTTCCTCTATCTCTCGTACATTGCAAGTACCTCTTACCTTCCTTTTAGGAAAATTTGAAGTAAACAATGACAATGATAGTATGGCGACCTATGGGAGAATTCACGACAATTCTTTCAGAGCTCCTCATATTTGAAGTCTTTTAGAAGAAAAGCTTTTTGCCCAATATGTGAATGTGAAGAGATGAGGGCAGTGAGTTTTCCAGAATGGCCCTTAAAACCATCACTCTCAGAGTTTTTTCCTATGTTCATGAAAAAAATTATCTTTTATTATTTCAGCCTTTAGACATTTGGGTAAATTTAGAATTCTTTCCTGACCTTTCAAGTCATATACACTAAAAGCCGAGTATCACCTGGACCCTAAATTCACTGAATTTTCTCTGCCTTTGACTTCTTTTCTGAACTTAATTTCCATTTTTAAATGACCTTTTGGTAACCTTCTTTTGATGTCATGGATAGCCAAAATCGAGTTAGGAGACAAGTTAATGGCACAGATAGTCACTGCGTCTTGCCAAACTGTCTCCCTGTTGGCTGGTGACTCGGGCAGGAGCGATGAAAATTGTGTTGTCACTTGCAGAATTTCTCCCTTCTATAAGGCATGAATTTAAATCAAAAATTAAAATAAAAGAAGGGTAAAGCGATATCCATAACCTCCATCTTTATTCACCTAGTTAATGACTCAGGCTGTTCATTAGGTACCAGAGAAGCAAGCTTTATCATTTCCTCACTTTCAAAAAATAAAAAGGCCTTCATTTAAATTACACCAACATGCTCCAGAGCCCCTTTAATTGAAAGTATGTGATGGGATCTAATGTAACATTAATCTTGCTGCAATTGACATGAGAGGCAGAAATACAGGGTTTAAGGAAAGTTTTATTTTAAGACAGGTTTGAGGAAACTGTGGGAGTGAATGCCAGCTTCTCAGTTGACTTGCTGGTGCCTAGAGGAAATTTTCTTTTGCCATTACCCAATCTGAATCCCAATATGGCCCAGGGCATATATTGAATGCTTTGTCCCTCCTCTACCTCCACCTTCCTCTTTTCCTGCCAGTTAGTATCTCCCTTAACAAATAAAATATAATACTCCACACCAAGTGGTAAATTCAATACAAAAGTGAACAAATAGACAATTGAGATACTATATTAATGGACAAGACTATTCACTCCACATACAAGTAAAACATTCATGTTTGCTGCAATCAGCAGTATTATGGGTCCAAGAGTCTGGCATCCTAGAAGAAATCCCCAGGAATGGAGAAGCATCCAATGTAGCTTACTGGAGTCAGACAGGCAGAGCCCACTGTCTTCGGAAATCTACTTTTGTACTCCAGTTTTGTCTTTTATCAGAGTCGATATTCTACTTTTTTCTATGGGAAGGTCTAAATGAGCCTGATGGACCATTTACAATACAGAAAAGTTATCTGAAGCACTTCCAGGTCAACTTTGCCTTTCTCTATCGCTCATTGCCAGTGAGTTGATCCAGACTCATAGCAACGCTATAGAGCAGAGTAGAACTACCTCTGTGGGATTCTGAGGCTGTACATCTTTATGGGAGCACACAGCCTTATCTTTCTCCTACAGGGCTGCTGGTGGTTTTGAACTGCTGCCCCTGTAGTAGCAGCCCAATGCATAACCCACTATGCCACCAGGGCTACCTCTTATAATTCTACCAAATGGTAGATATGACATAGATGGTACATTTTAACATTATCTTCAACGAAATTTTAATTTTTCACGTGATATAAAAGAGATTTTTTCTAATATGTGTTAGATCACCTTTCTTTGGAATAGGTATGATAATGGATCTCTCCCAGTTGTTTGACCCTGTAACTATCTTCCAAATCTCTTGGTATCAAGTAACAAGTGCATCCAGGGCTGCACCAGATTTGTGGAAACATTTCACCTGGTCAATTTATGAATCCTTGTTTTTTGGAAATTCCTTCAGTGCAGCTTGAACTTCTTCAATCAATATCGTCAGTTATTGATCATATGCTACCTATTGAAATGAATGAATTGTCTATGAATTCTTTTTGGTACAGTAAATTTGTTCACTCCTTCCGTCTTCTTTTGATTCTTCCTGCATCATTCAATGTTTTGCCCAGAGAATCCTTTAATATCGCAAGGCTAGGCCTGAATTTTTCCCTTTAGTTCTTTCATCTTGAGATGTGCTGAGCGTATTCTTCCTTTTGGACTTTCTAATTCAGACTTCATTATAATAATGTACTATGTCTTCTAGAGATGTCCTTTGAAATTTTCGGTTCGGTTCTATTACACCATGATTTCCTCTCTTCACTTGAACTACACTACTTTCAATAGCAAGTTTCAGTCCCTTTGCTATCTGCCTTGGTGTTTTCTTTCTTCTCTTTTTAGTGATGCTTTTCTTTCTTCATGTACAATGTTTTTGATGTCATCCCACAATTGATCAAGTCTTCATTACTATCCAATCTGTTCTTGAAATTTTCTCTAAATTCACATGAGATAGACTCAAGGTCACATGTTGGCTCTGATAGACTAATTTTAATTTTCGTCAGCTTCAAATTGAACTTGCCCTGGAGCAATTGATGATCTGTTCCACAGTCAGCCCTTGTCCTTGTTTTGGCTGACAATGCTGAGCTTCTACATTGTCTCTCCCCACATATGTAGCCAATTTGAATCCTGAGTATTCCATTTAATGAGGTTCATGTAAGTAGTCATCATTTCTCTTGTTGGGGGAAAAAAAGGGTATTTGCAATGAAGAAGTTGTTGGTCTTGCAGAATTCTATGAGGCAGTCTCCAGCCTTGTTTCTTTTACCAAGGTCATATTTTCCAACTACTGAGCCTTCCTCTTTGTTTCCAATTTTCCTATTCCAATCAACAGTAGTTATCATTCTGTTTTGCTTGTAGATTAGATCAATTTCAGACTTAAGAAGTTGGCAGAATTCTTCAATTTCTTAATTACTGGATTTAGTAATTGGTGTGTAAGTTTGAATAATTGTTGTATTAGCTTTTATCCCTTGTAGGCATAGATATTTTCCTATCACAGACAGCATTGTACTTCAAGACCCATCTTGAAATGTTCTTTTTGATGATTAATGAGATACTATTCCTTTTACATTTTTCATTCCTGACATAAAAATACATATGAATTTCTAACTCAAAATGGCTAATACCAGTGCAGCATGTCAGCTAACAAAACCTAGCATATCAAATTTTATTCACTGTTTTTGGGCAACTTTTAACTTTTCTAAATTCATATTTCACATGTTCCATGTTTTTAATTATTAATTGATTTTTGCAGCTGTTTTGTTTTATTTTGAGTCATGCCCCACTAGCAAATTAGGTCGAGAAACCTTGACTTCTTCCACTTCATGAATCAACTCACTTTTGAAGAGGCAGATCTCTCCTAATCATATTTTGAGTGCCTTCCAACTTGAAGGGCTCATCTTCTGGAGCTACATCGGAAATGTTCTGCTGCTACTCCGAAGGTTTTCAGTGGTTAATCTCTCAAAAGTAGACCACCGAATTCTTCCCCCTAGTCTGTCTTGGTCTAGAATCTCTATAGAAACCTGCTCCCCATGGATCTCTGTGATATTTAAAAGATCTGTGACTTGGCTTACAGCATTAGAGCAACACATAAATCACCATAGTATAACAAATTAACAGAAGAGTGATGGTCATTTTACATTCCTAAACCAGATTATGTGTCATAGAGTTGACTCTGACTCATAAGACTCATCGTACAGTGGAACACAAACATTTTTAGATGGATTTTTTTGTATTTTTCTCATTGAGGTGTTGAAGTTTACTGAATTTTTTTTGTTAGATTAACCACTTAGCTATTGCCAAAATTTTCCCACTGTTTTGTAGGATCTTTATTGTGAATTGTTTTGATGCACATAAATGTTTAATTTTTAGGAGATCTGAGAAACCTAATTTGTCTTCTGTTATTTGTGTGTTTTAGTTATGTCTGATATTGTATTTATGCCATGTATGAGGCCCTCTAAGTTTGCCCCTTTTTTTTCTTTAATAAACTTTACACTTTCATGTTTTACATTTAAGTTTTTGGACCATGAGTTTGGTTTTATACATGGTGAGAGATTGGTTCCTATTTCATTTTTCTATAAATGGTTATGCAGTTGTTCCAGTGCTATTAGTTAAGAAGACAATCTCTTATTGGTTTTGGGCATTTTATCAAAGATCAGTTGTCCATGTTGTTGTTGTTAGGTGCCATTGAATTGGTTCCAACACATAATGACCCTATATACAACAGAACAAAACACTGCCTGGTCCTTCACCGATCTCACAATTATTCTTACGTTTGAGACACTGTTGCCAACCACTTTGTCAATCCATCTTATCGAGGGCCTACCAGTTGTCCATAAGTGGATTGATTTACTTCTGGATTCTCAAGTCTATCCATTGGTCCATATGTTTTCCGTTGTACCAATACTAAGTTGTTTTGATTACTGTGGCTTTATGGTAGGTTTTTTGAAATAAGGAGTATGAGGCCTCCTATTTTATTTTTCTTTATAAGTGCTTTGTTTATCCAGTGCTTTCCTTTCCATACAAAATTGATGATTTGATTCCCCCTCTCTTTAAAGAATGATGATAGAACAAGGACTTTTTTGGTAATGCTGTTATTAAAATTTTCATCATGTTCAGTCTTCCAATCCAAGAGTATAGTATATTTTTCCATAATTAGGTCTCTTTTGGCTTCTTATAGTAGTATTTTGTAGTTTTATTTTTAGAAGTCTTTGGTTTGTCTGGAATTTCCTTTCTAGTCCTATTTTGTTGAGCATTAAGAGTGGATTTTCCAAGTACCTCTTTTTCATCAATTGATATAATCATATACTTCTTTTCTTAGTTTTATTTATGTGATGGACTAAACTGATGGTTTTGCTTTTTTTCAGTTATAAGCCATTTTTATATACTGTATTTAAATCTCACTTGGTTGTGATATATTCTATTCTGATATGGTATTGGATTCCTTTGGCTAGAATTTTGTTGAGAATTGTTGCACCATTGCTCATACGGGAGGCTGGTCTGAATTTTATTTTTTTGGTTGTCTTTCATGGTTTTTGGTACCAGTGTTTTGCTTGTTTTATAGAACAAGTTTGGGAGTATTCCAACCCTTTCTTTTTCTGGAATAGTTGAGTAAAATTGGCATCAGCTCTTCTCTGAATGTTTTATAGCATTTACCAGTGAAGCCATCTGGTCCAGAACTTTTTTAATTACCTGATCGATTTCTTCATCTGTAATGGGTCTATGTTTTTGCTGTTCCCCATAGATTTTCATATGATGTATTTTCTTTCTCTGTTTATAAAAGGAATGTTTTAATTTCATTTGCTAATTTATTCTATTGCTTAGTAGTTTTTAAACCGGGTTTTATTAAGTTTGACTAATTTTTTTCTTGATCTTCTTGTTGCTTATTTCTAATTTGATAGTACACTGATCTGAGAAGATGTTTTTTAGTATGCCAATGTTTTAAACTATATTGAGTTTTGCTTTGTAGCCTAAAATATGACATATTCTACAGAAGGTCACCCTGGAAAAGAAAGTATCTCGTTCCGTTGTTGGGTGGAGCGTTCAGTATACATCTATAAGGTCTAGATGATTTATCATGTTGTTTATAACTTCTGCATCTTTGTTACTTTTCTTTTTAGCTTTACTAAAAGTCCTTTATATAAATCATTATATTAAAGTTTCCTAATCTTGTGGAGTTCTCGTTTTTTTTTTTCCTTTAAATTCTATAATGCTTTGATTCATGTATTTTGGGACTATTTTATTGGGTACATAGATATTTATTATGGCTATGTCCTCCTGTTGATTGCACACTTAATTATTATGTGATATCTTTCCATGTCTGTTTTGAATTAGAGTCTATTTTATCCAGAATTAATATTGTCCCTCCTGCTTTCTGTTGGATGGCATACGCTAATATACAAGGGAGCTTCAAAAGATTTGTGGTAAATTTCCGTTGTCTTTTAATTAAAGTTTTCTGCCAACTTTTTAATGCCTCCTTGTAAATTTGCATCCTTTGTGTAATTTGTATAGTCTTGGTTGTTAGTAAACTTTCCTCCAACCTTGGTATTAAATGTTTATTTATATAGTTCAGATTCTTGTGTGTCCTTCACTCAGTTTCCTACAGCTGTGCATTTATTCCCTCTTATTAACTTAATACTAATCAGTTGATTCACAATCATAGTGACACTTTAGGACAGAGTACAACTACTCTCTCGGTTTTACGAGGTGGTAAATCTTCACAGAAACCCACTTTCTCACTTTTCTTCCATTGAGCTGCTGGTGGGTTCGAACTGATGACCTTTTATATTACACAAAGCATTTTAAGATATCAGTATAGGATCCAATACATGCCTTCAAGTCATATTATAGTTTCACTTAACAAAGAACAAATAATATCAAATAGAGATTATCTAGAGTATAAAGATTTTCAAAGGTGGTGTGTTCTGTGAAAGCTTGGCTTATCCATCATGTAAGTGTATCATTGTGGTTGTTATTCATAATATGACTAAAATAATTTTTGAAACTCAGAATGACACAACTTCTTAAAGTAGAAAAATCCTTAATTTAGCCTCTTATTGATATATGATATAATATTATTTTCTTTGGTGACAGCCTTGGCTTTCTCTTATTATTGCTTGTGGAGTTGTGCTTTAGTTCTATAGTATAAAACTTGACAATCAAGATAATTCTCTCCATCACATTTATACATGTATGGCCATCTGCCCTTTGACTCTCTAGATTAGTGGTTCTAAACCTTCCTAATGCCGCGACCTTTTAATACAGTTCCTCATGTTGTGCTGACCTCCCAACCATAAAATTATTCTCATTGCTACTTCATAACTGTAATTTTGCTACTGTTATTATTCGGGCGACTCCTATGAAAGGGTCGTTCATTCCCAAAGTGTCTAGAGTCTAGATCTTTGTGTTCCCTAGATTAATTGGAGTTCATTCTATCATGTTGTCTCTGTGAATAGTTTCCTTCTCAGTCAAATTAAGTGTATTTCTCTAGGCCTACTTCAACCAGGGAATGACCACTCCAACTTCTAGAAATAAATGTTGTTTTCTACATTTTGTACATTTTCTCTTTGGCTCCAAATCTGTACATAGAGAAATGTTTCTAGATATGAGTGGGAGTTTGTGTGCATGTGTGTGTGTATGAGTGGGGCTAGTGATAATATTGGGCGGACTTAATTTAAGCATGACTATTTAAATAAGATCTGCTGGTTCCTTAGGTGGGATTCAAAGAACTTGAGAATTACTTTAGCCTTCCTCCTTTTCTGATGAAAAATAATATTTCATTGGAATCATTTAAACACTTCTTTACAAGGTGCTCATTATATACATTCGATTTCACTCAGGTGTTTGACAGTCTGTATAAATGTGTATTAATAATGAAAGTAGAAATATTTGCATGGATGCACATACACATCTATAAGTGAATCGGCCATTCAGAGGGAGGTTTTAATTCCTGGGTTCTATAGTATTAGAGACTGAACAGATGAGGCAGGTATATACAGATCTTTTTATTCTTAAATTTTACTGCAAAATAAAATATCTACAAAATAAAATGTAACAGGCAGTATCCTCTACGATTTCAACTAGCCTTGTTTGAAGTTATTTCGCCTCTATTTAAAGCTTTTAATGATGATAAAAAGATAATAAACAAGGAAGAAAAGGTGAGTTCATTAATGAGAATGGTTGGGTAGTAACTTATTAACAAATGTTTCTGAGTTATCTCTCCCCATGTCTGAAATTTACCCACTTGAGCATGTAACAAAGATTCCCTGAACATTTATCTGCCATAGTGTCTCTCCTGTGTGTAGCTGTCTTCTCACTAAGAGTACAAAAGGATATAGTGAAGGCCTGAGCTGGAAATTTTGAAGCAATTTTTCCAATAAGTGACAGACGGAAGAATTGAGGATTTCTCTTACTCCCGTAAGGGCTTACCACCCTACTCTTTTACCCCATCACATTCAAGCTGCTGGTCTTCAGACAACAACCACGCTCTCCTCTTGAATCTATGTTCTCATTTCCCTTTATCTCCTGAAGATTTCTTATGAAGAATGCTTTACCCAAATGTGTAACCTTTCTTTTCTTTTCTGGTCTGAAAGAACCAATTGTTCCCTATGGTAAAACTACATCAGGAAGAATCTGATGATACTTTCTGGAGGAAAAGTATATAATTTTGTGTTTGAGATACTAATTCGATTATGGCAGGTTCTTAAGTTGCTGGAAAACTGCCTAATTTGTTTCAGTCATAGTGCTTCTGATACCAATACGACCGGGGTATATATGTAAAAAATAAAACTCTGGGAGATCTTGTTCTCATTAGGTGCCATTGAAAGAGCTCCAACCCATAGCGATCCTGAGCACAACAGAACTAAACACCGCACCATCCTGTGCCATCCTGACAACTGTTCCCATGCCAGTGCCCATTGAGGTAGCCACAATGTCTACCCATTTCATTGAGGTACTTCCTCCTTTTAGGCACCCTTCCACTTTATCAAACATGCTGTCCTTCATCAAAGGCTGGTCTAGACAACACATCAAAAGTATGTACGAAGTCTTGCCACCGTTGCCTCTAAGGAGCACTCTGGCCTAACTTGAAATACAGATCAGTTTGCCTTTTAGCAGCCCATGGTACTTTCGATATTCTTCTCCAGCACCACAATTCAAATGCACTCCTTCTTCTTTGGTCTTCCTCATGCAATGTTCATGTGATGTAATGGAGAATACCATGCCTTAGGTTTCAAAGTAACAGATTTTCCCTTCAATACACTAAAGAAGCCTTGTGCAGTAGATTTAGATAATGTAATATGTCTTTGGTTTCAAACCATATTTACTGAATCATAATGACCGTACTATTATATTCTGAAAGCTCCTCTACATACGCTACTCTTGCTAAGTCATGTTCCAAGGAGTAATGTTTAAGATGAATGGGTTTTCACAACAGGATGTCTATAAATAATAAGTTCCCTCTTGCATTTAAAACATAATTTAATATACCATGGTACTCTGTTTATACCAGTTTTAATAACATGGCTACTGAAATATCACCCTGAGATAATGCATTATACATTATTCATAATACATTATCAAATTACATATAATTGATAATAAATCCTGACTCTTCTATATAGTAGTTATGTGAACTTTTGAAAGACATTTAGCCTATTTGAGTTCATGTTACCTATAAAATGGGTGTCCAATTACTAAGCATATCTCAAAGATTTGTTTTATATTCCTGGTCCACACTGATTTTACATTAAAGGTAGACATTACTATTATCAATTTAAAAAGTAATTGCATAAATCTATAGTTGCTAGACTCTGTTTCACACAAGAATCACATGGAGAGCTTTTCAAAATTCTGATATCCAGGTTACAGTTAAATGAATTAAATCATAATGTCTGGCAGTGGAAGCAAAGTGATTCCAATGTGCCAGAATGTTTGAGAGTCACTAAGCAAAAGTAATAAATCCTTAAAGTTACCACCAGAAGAGATTTGTTATTCTTGTATTGAAATGTCCTGTGCTTAATTTACTTGACAGCTGGGTTTTCCAGACTCGCATTACTTTTAACAATCCCAACTGAGCAAATTATTTGTTTATTTGTAATTGCCGACCTTTTTAAAAAATCTCTTTTGTCCCTAAATTGAAAGGCATCAGTTCTTCTTCAGTCCTTATTTATTGTCCAACTTTTGCATGCACATGAGGAGATTGTAAATAACATTGTTTGGATCAGGTGCACCTTAGTCCTTAAATTGACATCTTTGCTCTTTAACACTGTAAACAGATCTTATGCAGAAGATTTATCCAATGCAATACATCATTTGATTTCTTGACTTCTGCTTCCATAAGCATTGATTGTGGATACAATCAACTAATGGACTCCACACTGAAAAAAAAACAAAATCTGAGACATAATCCACTTCCTGTTATTTAACTTCTCAACACTTTTAAAGCTAGGGTGATCCTTTTTAATTTGATTCAATTGATAAGTATATAAGTATATATATGTATACATATATATATTTACATATTTATTCTCTCTCTCTCTCTCTCTCTCGCTCTCGCTCTCGCTCTCGTCCTGGTAGAACATAGGGCTGTTGACTACTAAGTGAGCAATTTGAACCAACTGATAAGGCTTTCTGCTCTTATAAAGATTTAAAGCCTACATCATATACAGGTACACACACCCACACATACACATACACCCACACACTATCTGGTACATCTAATAAATTATTATTGTTTTTCAGTTCCTACTTTCCACAAATACTTAGATGAAACAGAAGTGAAACATCAAACATACTATTTCTCCATTCAGAAAAAAGTAAAATCCCAATAAAAATTTTAAAGTAATATTTAAGTTATCCATATATAATTATTATTATGACCCTTTTAAAAATTAAACAGACAGGTCTGTCTAAGTAAGATAGGCTGAATGAACAATCTGGAGGAGAAAACAGTGGGACTGACAGTTCCGAGGGGACATGGGAGAGGAGGAGTTGGGGGGAAAGGTAATGGTGTTAACAAACTCAGAGACAAGGGTAAAACAAGTGATCCAAATCGGTGGTGAGGACGGTGGAGGAGGCCTGCTAGGGCGTGATCGATCAAGGGCAATGTAAACAAGAGGAATTACTGAAACCCAAATGAAGACTGAGCATGATAGTGGGACAAGAGGAAAATGAAAGGAAATAGAGGAAAGAGCTAGGA
The DNA here is from genome assembly GCF_000313985.2 of Echinops telfairi. NCBI lineage: Eukaryota > Metazoa > Chordata > Mammalia > Afrosoricida > Tenrecidae > Echinops > Echinops telfairi. The sequence continues at coordinate 2,547,247 of NW_022109980.1, read as the reverse complement.
GGCAAAGGGCATTTATAGGGGTCTAAATAAAGGGATGTACATGTGTAAATATATTTATATATGAGGATGGGGAAATAGATTTATGTGCATATATTTATAGGTTTAATATTAAGGTAGCAGATGGACATTGGGCCTCCACGCAAGTACTCCCTCAATGCAAGAATACTTTGTTTTATTAAATTGGCATTCTATGATGCTCACCTTCCCAACAATCGCTGAAGACAAAGCGGGTGAATAAGCAAATGTGGTGAAGAAAACTGATGGTGACCGGCTATCAAAAGATATAGTGTCTTGGGTCTTAAAGGCTTGAAGGTAAACAAGCAGCCATCTGGCTCAGAAGCAACAAAACCCACATGGAAGAAGTACACCAGCCTGTGTGATCATGAGGTGTTGAAGGGATCAGGTATCAGGCTTCATCAGAACAAAAAAATCATATCATTGTGAATGAGGGGGGCATGCAGAGTGGAGACCCAAAACCTATTTGTAGGCCACTGGACATCCCCTTACAGAAGGATCTCGGGGAGGAGACGAGCCAGTCAGGGTGCAAAGTAGCAACGATGAAACATACAACTTTCCTCTAGTTCCTAAATGCTTCCTCCTCCCACCCCACTATCATGATCGCAATTCTACCTTACAACTATTGCTAGACCAGAGGATGTACACTGGTACAGACAGGAACTGGAAACACAGGGAATCCAGGGCAGATGATCCCTTCAGGACCCGTGGTGTGAATGGCGATACTGGGAGGGTGGAGAAAGGGTGGGTTGGAAAGGGGGAACCGATTACAAGGATCTACATATAAACTCCTCCCTGGGGGACAGACAACAGAAAAGTGGGTGAAGGGAGACATCGGACAGTGCAAGATATGACAAAATAATATTTTGTAAATTATCAAGTGTTCATGAGGGAGAGGGGAGCAGGGAGGGAGGGGAAAAATGCCAGGGGCCTGCGTGGAGAGCAAATGTTTTGAGAATGATGAGGGCAATAGATGTACAAGTGTGCTTTACACAATTGATGTATGTGTGGAATGTGATAAGAGTTGCATGAGCCCCTAATAAAACGACTGAAAAAAATTAAACAGAATGTGTGTCTATGCATACGTAGATACTGTGCATATTTTATTGCTTCTTTCTAAACTTAATTATCTATTGTTCATACCTTTTGATCTCACTATGTATTCTACCTCAACATTCTTTTGAATATTATCTTTTATTTCTTTGATAATATGAATACACTTTTATTAGTTTTTAGCTAACATTTCATTCATGTAACTCTCATCCATTTTGGTCTTGATTTACAAAATGAGCTTCCACATGGGGAGGGCACAAATTTTACTTTAACTATTTAACTACATATATATTTATTTATAGGTATATATGTATATACAGCCTATTTAAAGTACCACCCTGTCTTTCGCTAATATTGAACTGCTGGAATAAGAGATGTTTTATGTAAATATAATATATTTAACTAAAGCTATGACTCCGTTTATATACAGGAAGCTAGTACTTAGTATTAATAATACCCATAGAATATTTAACACACCTGTTAAATCTGACATTTTTCACTTATGCATAGTAATGATACACATCTGGCAGTAATGAATGTCAAGATATGAGACAAAACAACTTTAAGTTTGTTTTGTGATCTTTAAGGTTATGTGTCAACTTGACTCGGCCAGATTCTTGGTGTTTTGGCATTTATTGCAATTATGTAATTTGGAAACTATATAATAATGAATTTTGGCATTCATATAATGATGTCCTCATGCTCCATTTTGTAATTTGATGTAGTCATGCTTTATATTCAAATAATGCCAATTTTTATATAACAACTTGGTTTTGGGAACCTAACCATATCAGTAAGTGAGGAATGGGTGAAATAACAAATGCTATTCAATATTGAACACTTTCAATGTGCCAGGTAGTGTACTAATTGCTTCACATAAATCTCATCCTTACAAATCTTATAGATACTATGTATATTCCTGTTTTACAAGTGAGGAAACAGTAATCATTAATTTAAATAACGTGCTATTTAATAAATAAATAAATAGGGATTTCAATGCAGGCAGCCTAGTTGGACTACCACACTATATTAGATACTGCTTAACTCAATGAAGAAGAATTCAGAGAATAGATGTACAACTGAGAGGTGATAAATTCCAAAATTCTTCCATTTGCCTCCGCTTTCAGAACCACAAACATTGCAACTTTCCACACTTTGTGTGTTGTAATCATGTTCTCAAATAGAAGCGAAGTCTAGATGAATTTGTAATTCCAATGTGACTATGTATAGTCTGTACATATTTCCTCTTAGTTCTGCTATTCTTTGATTCTATGGGAGACCTAGAATTTAGATTCCTTAAAGCAAAGTCCTTATTTTATAGATGAATAACCTCTGAGAAGGTGTGTATTAATAGAGGGTTTTTAAAGCACTTCTCATTCCTTGGAAAACTCCTCATTCATGAGTGTCTTTCTTTTTACTTACAAGGGTTCCAAAAGCTGCAACTTCAGTGATGTCTCTCACCTCACCAAGAACGGCCCTCTCCCTCACATGATCTGCAATTCAGAGGGAGAAATCACTGTTTAAAATCATCCTATGGTGAGTCTTTTTGTCAAGATAGCATCTATTAATGAGACTAATAGCTCTCAAATTGATGTTTTGAAATGTGGATTTTTGGGGAGATACTCTTGTCTTAAAATAGTGCCATCTGCAGTCAGTCAACCACAGTGGAAAGCAAAGGCAAGCTGGAAATGGGGGTGAATACATTGGGCACAAAGCATTTCCGCTGGGGAATGAGGAATTCAAATTGCCATTTTTTTTCTAACCACATTTTCTAACTGACATTTTTCACTTAAGCAGGAGAACTATGCTTATGAAAATTATCCTGAAACTTGAGAAGAATAGAATTCTGTTGACTCTCCAAATGAGCACAAATTCATTTCTCTCACAGTGAAAGCAATAGTTTATTTGCCCATAATTTTTTCTAGAGATACCTTTAGCTTTCAAGATCTACAAGAAAGGAAGGCATTGATCCTTTGCATATAATATCAGGGAGGAGAAATAATATAGCCCCAACATCTATCATCTATAGATCACTATATTTAAGTAATTTTTATAGAATCTAGGTGAAGTTGGCTTCATTGTCTTCAGAGGTTAGCAAATTGCTTAGTCATAAAACTAGTGCAGTGGTTCTCAACCTTCCTAATGCCACAGTCCTTTAATTCAGTTCATCATGTTGTGGTGACCCCCAACCATAACATTATTTTCGTTGCAAATTCATAACTGTAATTTTGCTACAGTTTTGAGTTATAATGTAAATATCTGCTATGCAGGATGTATTTTAATTGTTACAACGTGAACATAATTAAAGCATAGTGATTAATCACAAAAAATATGTAATTATATACAGTATTGTGAAATACTTATTTCTAATTACAAATAAATGAAATTTTGTCTGGAAGTATGGTGTAGCCTGGGTAACAGTCTTCACGTCTGGTCTTCCGATGGTCTTGGGCCACCCCTATGAAAGGGTTGTCCGACCCCCCCAAAGGTCATGACCTACAGGTTGAGAACTGCTGTGTTAGATGTTCTTTGAGTTGGAAGAACAAGCCAAAGGGGTCACGAGCCACAGCTTCAGAACCACTGAAAAAGTGTCAAAGACAGGGCTCTGCAAAGGAAAGAAAAAAAGGATACAAATAATACTAATAACATTTCATTGAGAGCTAACTGCTGTAGAAAAGAGCCCTACTGGCACTGTCCGCTAAGTCTTGGACTGCTAACAGCTGCTCCACAGGTGAAAGTGAGAGACCTGCTTGTTCTAATAAGATTCACAGCCTCTGAATTCCAACAGTGGGTCTCTATGAGTTGTAATAGACTCAATGGCAATAGATTATTTTTAGTTTGGGTAACCATAGGGCTAGCATTTCAGCAAGGATAAAACTAAGTGATTTGGGGTTGAAAACTAAGCTCAACCAATGGAATATAAGCAATGGCTGAGAAACCCCTGTCAATAATAATAAATGATTAAAATTAAAATCAGTTTAACACTTACTAAAGAACAGGTCATGGATAAAGTATTTTACATTCATTATCTCATTCAATCCTTAAGGCAACACTTTGAAAGAACTTAGTCTAGTGGGAGAAACAGACAATAATGAAGCAATCTCAAATAAATTAAAATTGCAACTCTGATAAGTCTGAAAAATGGCTAGAAGAGCACATAATTAGGAAAAGTTCACTAGTTATGAATATCAAGGGTAGCTTCCCTGAAGGAGCATGTCAGATTGGAGAAATATCCCATGCACAGGCTTACCCAAGATGGAGTTTTGAGCTCATGGAACTACAAGGAGGCCACAAGGAACAGAAGGAATAAGCTTGAAAGTGATGCAAATGAAAACTAAAATGGTAGGTTGATAATATGATACATATGTTAGAGTTTTCATGTCATGAGAAGCCAGTGAAACATTTGAAAGAGAGGGATGACATTCAAATGTGTGTTCTGAAGGACTTCCTATGGCTGATTGGAGAACGTATTAGAGGAGGAAGAGAGTGGATACAGACAAATATTTTATTAGGAGATAATTGAATTTATGTAAAAGGTAATTATGATGGCTTGGGAAGTTAATTGTGATTGTTTGGAGTGAATATGATTATCTAATTGATAGGTAATCAATTAAAATAGACAAGACTTCGTGATATATAAAATTTGAGTAATTGATGTTAATAATAATCTCTAGGTTTTTGGCTAGTTACATGATAGGGGCAATTACTAATATGTGTTACTAAGATGTTTCACCAAAAGAACTTCAGGTATGGGGGAAGATGAAGAAATTGAGACACAAGGATCAAATAATATACTCATGTTCACAAACCATATACTGACTGATTTCAAAACCATGTTCTTCATCTTCAAGTATAGAGTACATCAGTCCACTATGAACCCTAGGGCTAAATTACTATTTTAATTTTTAAAATACCATTTCTGCTTCGATTATATAACACAGAAGAAAAGTCCCCCAGATAAGCATGTGCTGTTGCCCCAGAAACATGAAACTGGGCCTCTCTATCCTCTAAGAGCACAGTTCAGAAGCTGAACTTTACTGTATTTTCTATGGAAGTGTGGGCAATCTGCCTTCTGATGATGATCTTCTCAACACAACCTCTAATCATTATTAACATGTGTGTGACCTCCTTTGGAGCATCCCTAACCCCTAGAGACTGTAGCACAAAGACACAGCCAGCAGGTATTATGAATCAAAATGACCTGAAGCCTAATCGATTTTGACATTATCTTTTCAACAAAACACACACAGGTGTCATCACACTGTTTCTTTTAAAAAATTAAATGTTTTAGCAGTTTTATTAACATGTAATTCGTATACCATACAATTCAATGGATTAAATATATTTAAAAGTAATCGATTTTAGAGCATTTTCTCCATTATTGTTATCAATATTCATAAGTCCCCTATTCCTTCCCAACTTACCTTAACCTTAAAAAATGATTAATCCAGTAACTGTCTATAAATTTACCTTTCCTGGATTTCATGTAAAAAAATCATACCACCCACAAAATGACAACTAAAAAAAACAGTAACAATATGAAAGACCCTCAATCTTAAAGGAAGTAAAAAAAAATAAAAAACTAGAAAAAAGTTAAAATGGGTCAAAAGTGAGAACAAATGATAAAGTGTTAAATGTAACCTATTTCTGCATTATTCTACATTCCAATGCACTTTAATAGCAAGGCTATTTGTGTCCTTGGTCAATATTTAGAGGGGCTTAACTGGAAGCTTAGTCCAAGTGAGGACTCTGTAATTGTATTTTGAGTGTTCACTGTCATACATAACTTTCTGTAAGTAGGGTGTTCGGAATTTACTCTGTAATACAATTCCCTCCTCTGATCTTGGATTGTAATAGATAGCCTGTTATGATTCTTCCCTGTGGGCTTAGCTGACACCGCACTTAAATGGCTGCTTGTTGTAAGATAATGCCTCTAAGTTCCCAGACACTGTTCTTACTGATAGTTAGGTACCATCTGATTTCTTCACTACATTTTGTATAGCATTCGTATGATCTCTTCATGAGGGCAAGTATTCAGTAGGGCTATGCCATAGAACTACTTTTTCTTAGAATAGAGTTTACTGTTAAGCCAACACTCAAAATTCCTTCACATATCTAAGACTTATATATGCCACAAATTCACTTTGTTCTTGTTGTTCGGTGTCATCAAGTTGGTTCTGAGTCATAGTGACTCACCTATAGCAGAATGAAACACTACTGGGGCCTGCACCATTGTTCTTATGCTTCAGCCTATCATTGTAGCCACTGTGTCAATCCATTTTATTTAGGGTATTCTTCTTTTTCTCTGCCCCTCTATTTTACCGGGTATGATGTCCTTCTGCAGGAATTGATCTCTCCTGACACCATGGCCAAAGTACATGAGATGACATCTTGCCATCCTTGCCTTTAAGGAGCATTCTAGCTGTACTTCTTCCTAGACAGATTTGTTTCTTTCGGTGGTTCACTGTACTTTAAGATTTTTCACCAGGACCATAATTCAAACACATTAATTACCCTTTGGTCTTATTTATTCAACGTCCAACTTGGACATCCATGTAAGGCAATTGAAAATATCATGCCTTGGATCAGGTGCACCTTAGTCCTCAAAATAATCTTGGTTTTTTTTTTGTTTGTTTTTTAACACTTTAAAGAGGTCTTTGTGCATCAGATATACCCAATGTGATGCAACATCTGTTCTTTTGACTGATGCTTCCAGGAGCATCAATTGTGGATCTAGCAAGACAAATCACTGACAATTTCTATCTTTTCTCCATTTATCATGATCTTAACTCTTGGTCCATTTGTAAGGAGTTTGGTCTTCTTTGCACTGAGTTGTAGTCCATACTGAAGACTACAATCTTTGATCTTCATCAGCAAGTACTTAAAGTCCACCTCACTTTCAGCAAGCAAGTTTGTGTCATCTGTACTTCACAGGTTGCTAATTACTCTTGTTTCAATCCTGATGCTATATTCTTCTTAATGGAATCCAGCTTCTCTGATTATTTTCTCAGCATACAGTATGAATATGTATGGTGAGAGTATACCACCCTGATATACACCTTTACTGATTTTAAAACCATGCAGTACAGTATTCCCTTCTGGAATCCCTCATGGAGTATAGGTTACATGTTAGATTGCTAACTGCAAGGCCAGCAGTTTCAAATGACCAGATGCTCTGTGGGAAAATGATGGGGCTTTCTACTCCAATAAACAGTTATAATCTCAGAAACTCACAGGGGCAGTTATATCCTGTCCTACAGGATTGCAGGGAGTCAGAACTAACTTGATAGCAGTGAGTTTGGTTTGGAATATACGCTTGTTCTGTTTGCCTCACAAGTTCTACATGACAATAATTAGGTCTTCTGAAATTCCCAATTGTTCTTTTTTTTTTTAAACGTTTTATTAGGGGCTCATACAACTCTCATCACAATCCATACATACATCAATTGT
>NW_022109980.1:2535595-2537526 GCF_000313985.2 Echinops telfairi | reverse complement strand
CATAGATTTTAAAACACTTTTGAGAAAAGGAAAGTGTACATGTATAGGACAGTTATTTAGACTAAAACACATAGATCGTATAGATTAAAAACAACAGATTGGACATTATTTACACAAAAATTGAGGGCTGGAGAGAGGGCAATACTTTCTATAATGCTCTTTCACTAAGGTATAACTATGCCTGCAGGACTACGACATATCTTTAAAAAGCAGAGAGAATAATAAACTAGCAAATATATGGTAGTCTTAAGTTGTCAATATTGGGCACTGTCAAAGCAAGAGATATGACTCAAAGTCCAATATTTCTAAATCCAAAACCTTAGGATAGTAGTTATTTGCTTCTAATAACAGTAAGGAATTACAGCTTTAAATTCAAGGGAGTGTTTCAGTTCCTTTAATCTATTAGAGATGTGTTTAAGGTAAAGTCTGCATCCCTTCAGGGGTTTCCAAATTGGATCCTTGTGGACACCCACTCTTTAATAGTGTATTAAAGTCCATGGTAATAGTGTTTCATTACCCTTTGAAGTGTCCCTGGGTGGCACCAGTGGAAGGAAGTAGACACTGGACAAAGGGTTGGTCATTTGAACTCAGTCAATAGTGCCCTAGAAGAAGGTCTGGCGATCTGGGGCTTTGAGGCTCCTAACCCCAAAAGCCTGATGGGTCTTTTCTACATCACCATACTGCTGCTATGAGCAAGATAGACAGTACCCTAGGGAAAGAGATGTATGTTTTCGAGATGGTGGCAATGGTGGAATCGTGGCATTGTTTGCCAGATTAACTCATGAGACCAAAAGGGGTGGGGGTGGGGGAGAAAGGAAAATAGTCTAGAACATGGCATCATTAGAAAGGGAAGGCTTGAACAAAGGCTTAGAGAGTTCAGACAAAGAAGCAATGAGTATTCAAGAAAAGGCATATTGGAGAGAAGGAGGCATGCATTTTCTTTATTGACCTGTGTACCCCCTCCTCTTGTGGTACAGAGTCGCTGAGAAAGGTGTCTTCAGTGAGTTTGTTCTCTCTTTGCATGAAATATAGGGAACATCTCTATGCTATTTACTTGGCTTATATTGACAGAGTATTGCATTGGCCCTGAGCCAGGAGCTCTTTTAGTTTACAGTTCCACTACAGCCAGCCCCTACCTTACATAGATTTGTGCCCAAGTGCACTGGGGCAGAATGGGAAAAGAGATGTGCTCGCATGCTTTTCAGAAAGGAAGCCAAAGATGGATGTCAGGGTCCATTTACATCTGAAGAGCATGTCACCAAAGGAAGTAAATGTAATCACTGTAATTTAGAGAGGGCCTAATTAACACATTTGTTAGATAACTAAGGCGACTTTACAATTACATCCTAATTAATGAATGATATCCTGTGTGTTCATGGGGAGAATGTGATGGAAATTTAAGTTGCTAATGAAAACCCAGGGCTTCCTACTGCACCCGAATATTGCCAATAAACATACAACCTGTCCATTCACCCGGGTAACACTATTATGGTTTTCAGCTCACACGCCTGGAGAATTATCCGTATTTTCTGACTAACCCAGTGCCAAGGAGACAGTATTATGTGTATATTACTAACAATATTTATGATGGCAGTTTAAATAACTAGAGATATATGAAAATATATGAAAATAGGTCAGAAACCTTACATTCATAATGGCCACAACTGGGTTTCCCTTAAAAAGCAACAACAGTATTATCTAGTATCTAAATGTATTTGTTACTTGAGGGTGGACTATTTTTATTATGGCTGTCTACAGGGAAATAACCCATTTTTCAGATACAGTATAGAACTCAAATGTATCAAGAGAACGCAATATATCTGGCTCAATTCATTTGAAGGGTACACTACTTAATTAGAGGAAATGGTTACCTATTGTAAGAAGTAAAGATTGTCTAAGACAGTGGTCATCAATCTTCCTAATGCCTCGAC
>NW_022109980.1:2529079-2535230 GCF_000313985.2 Echinops telfairi | reverse complement strand
ACATCTTAGGGACAAAGAAGGGAAAGGAATTGCAAAAGCACAGAAATCCAGCACAACAACATGGATTAAGATTATGAATTATTTTCCTTTGTAAGATATAAAAGTTAAGGAAAAGTTTTTCTAGCATACTGGAAGTATTCTCTAAGGACAGGTTATTTGTTTGTATTTCATTTACAGGGATATATGCATTCCCAACACTCTGCTTCTTGTGTTGAGCATTTTTAATTTTTATCCCTTGTGAAAGGATGCTCTTCCTTTCCTCTTTAATATTGTTTTGTTATCTTAATTTTACTGTTTTAATGGAATTTCACATTAAACTGAAAAAAAGAGAAGCCATCGATTGTTTTTATTTGTAGTGTAAAATTAGTATATTACCCACTGTAGAACATGGAGACGATGCAGAATAGTACACACACAGAGCATATTTCCCTTTAGTCTTTACCTCCCTAAGCATACTGTGTTAGGTCATGTTGTCTAGAAAAACAAATCCAGTAATCTGTGTGAATTTTGACTAAATTTAGACAGTCTTCTTTGTATAATAAATAACTTTATATCAAGAACTAATTATATATCAAGAAGGTATCCCAACCCAGTCCAACTCAAATTCGTAAGTCTGGTACTAGTCCATAAATCCCTCTCCAAACTCACATAGCTGTATGCAATGACTCAGAATGCAAGAAGATCACAGGTTGATCGGTGCAGAGTCCTGTGGATATAAGGTCTATTGAAACATGGCAAGGCATTGGCAGCTCTTAGGGTCAGTGGTACAGTTTCAGCAAACAGCTAGGTGAAGGGTGCAGAGAGAGCGGGAGCTTCCCAGGGTCCCTGTTTATAAGAAGGCCACACCACCAAAGAAGTGCCATCCAATCATGACCTGATTGACTGGTTTCTTTCCATCCTTACGCTTTCATGAAAAATTCAAGTTGACGTAAAATCATCTAACTACCACAAATATACAAAGGAGCTCTGGTGGCCTAGTGGATTGTGCACTGAGGTCACCAGTTTGAACCCAACAGCCACTTCATGGGAGAAAGATGCTCCTGTAAAAGATTTATAGCTTCAGAGCCCCAAGGGAACTGTTCTACTCTGTCCCAAAGGGTCCCTATGAGTTGGAATCAACTAGATGGCAATGAATTTTTAGTCTAAATTTACACATATTATTTATATCATTCACAACTTAGGGTCATATTCTCACTATTACTTTAGATATTGCTGTTACCATTGACATTTTCTCTTTCATATTTTCATTCTCTCTTCTGTCTCTGTTTGTCTGTCTCTTGGCATGTAATCCAGTGCTTTAGGGGAGCAGAGATACTTCTATAGTCACAGAGGAGAAAGTAGAATGAGAAGTTTATAAGGGAATGGTGCTGTTGAAGAGTCACCCAGAAAAGGGAAGGGCAATAAAGGAAGGGTACCAGATGCAAAGAGCCTATCTTTATTGGGATCCTACCAACAACCCATTTTGTTGCCCGTATAAGTATTTCACTGCCTTGGGTCCATGGTAACTCATAGTGAACACCAGCAGGTTTCAGAGGCTATAACTATTTATAGGAGTAGAAAGCCCAGTTTTTCTCCCACGGAGCTGCTGGAGGTTTCAAACCGCCTACCATGCGGATCACAGCCCATTGCATAACCACTACATCATGTGTATGTTTGGTGAGGACATAACTCATGAAAGACGATGGAAAGGAAATACGACAAAGAATAAATATGGTGGGGGGGGCGGGAACAACTCTGATTGAACTTCAGAAAGCTAGGGCACGTGCTGTCTTCACTATTGCTCAGGCATATCATGGACGTTCAACTCAAAATTCCTACCATGTCATCTTGAGGAGTGAGAGAGATGGCAGTCGGGAAAGCAAACATAAAATATAAGTATGTCCATACTGCGCGGCATCCTCTATTCGCTCTTGTGAAACTGTAGGCTAGTACTGCATAATTTGATTATCACACCTCATTTTAGCCAAATCAGTTCTTCTTTACAACTGTATTCTATACAACTTGAAATAAGAAGCCAGCATTTAAGAAACTGCCCTAAAGTTTGGATATTTCTTTCATTTAGATTTACCTACCTCTTGGTCCCAAGTGGACTACCACTTCAGTTTGCATTGCATTTCATCACTCAGTCTTGGTCACCACATCTAATTAGAGGTTTATTGCTTGAAGCGGAGAAGAAGCGAGGTCCATTTATGATCTGTGGGATCTATCAAGTGCTTGAAAGTATAATCAGTTCACTTCTGCAGAGAAAGCGTCCAGATAAATTTGTTACAGTCCCATTCATTTTCCTCCTTCAGACTCAATACTGTGGTAGAGCTTCATGGTCTTTTTGGGTTTTCTCTTTGGGTAGTTAGAGTACCCAAGACTGTATTTAACAATTCAGATATGTGCAGAAACTGTAGCTGCCTCAAAGATGTTTGGTGTTGGAGCTCTGTCATTTTGTCAAAAGGCACAGCTTCCATGAAATACCAGAGGATAAATGGCAAGTTCATCCTAGATCCAAAGTCAGATGAGGAGGTTTGAACTCTTATGTAATCACTTTCCAATTGTGCGTGAGAATTACATTTCTAAAGGTAACCTAACTTGTACATATCCTTCAATGTGGGTGATATGCTGAACTTGAGAATTATAATGGATCTATCTCCAAAATATCCATTCAAATATCCTTTTTTAAAAAAAAACTATTATCTTTTTATTGTGGGTTATATGAAGATTCACAGAGGAGAGTACTTTTCCATCCAAAAATTCATATATATTTTTGTTTTAAATTATGGATTCCAATGTTGACTAACTACCTAAATCTCAAACTACATATCTTCTACCCTGACAGTGCCTAACTAAAACTTTTTAGCCCTAACCAAGCTCTTTAGTTTTGCCAATGTTGTTCTCCAAGTCATTTGAATTATGATGTTGGCAAAGAATATGGAAAGAACCACGGATTGCCAGGAGAAAAAACAAACTTGTGTTGGAAGAAGTACAACTAAAAAACTTCTTAGAAGTAAGGATGGTCAGAGGTAATTTCAGGTACTTTGGACATGTTATCAGAAGGGACCAGTCCCTGGAAATTTTAATCATGCTTGGAAAAGTACAGGGTTCACACCCAAAAAGAGAATTCTTAATGAGGTGGATAGACAAGATGACTGCAATAATAGGGATTAAACAAAATAATTGTGAGGGTGGTGCAGAGTTGGACAGTAGCTTATTCTTTTGTACATAAGGTTACTATGAGTCAGATCTTGACAATGTTCTACATCCTACTCTTGTGACTGCACTCTTAAGTTTATGAGCTTCCATCTAAAGTAAAACTATCAGTCTCTCCTAGTCCAGAACAAAGAAGTATGAAGACAATCAAATATGCAGCGAAAAAATTAGTTCAAAGGACTAATAAACCATGTAAACCCCAGAATCCATGATCCTTCAACAGGAAGAACTAGATGGTGCCTGGCTACCACTGCTGGTCCCTCAGAACTGGATCATAATAGGAGGTCTTGGATAGAGTGAAATAAGTGCATGGAATAAAAACTAAACTAAACAAAAGTGTAAGTAGGCTTACTGGACTGCTCTGCCAGAAATTGCTGGAACCATGCAGACGCTGGCTTTTAGTCACGCTTTAGTGCTGGACCTGAACTCACCCCCTTGACTCAGCTTTCAGCCAGATAATGGACAGGCCAAAAAGGTGAACAATACCATGAGGGAAGTATGCATGCCCTGAAACAAGCAACCAAAGGAGAGCAAAAGGACTGTTAAAAGGCAGGGAAAATAGGAGAGAAGGATGGAAGGAAATGGCAAACACAGGAAGGAAGCAGACAGAGTGCTGTTACGTTGTGGGGACTGCAATCAATGTCACAAAACAAAATGTGTATCAATGGAATGGAAAATCATCTTTGCTCAAATCAAAATTAAGGTTTTTTTTAATGTTTTTTAAGTAAAATTACCCAAGGATTGGAAGACTTCTTAAATAGCAAAGAATGATTATGAAAGAAGGGACTTTGGAATTACTCTAGTCAACTCTATTTATAGATGGGGAAATTGAGCTACAGAGCAGACACTTTCCATAGGTCAAAGGGACAGTTATCATTACAGAGCTTTTGAACGTTTGTTCAGAACAAAATTATTATATTTCCATGAAATCTTTTAAAGATTGCCAAAAACTATTAACTCAGATAATATTGGTGTTTGAAATTTTTCATCACAACTATCAAACATTGAGATGATTCATTTGGCTTTAAAGATCCTTTCTTAAAAAACACAACTTCAAAGAATATTAGACTTAGAACTGAAAATTTGAGTTTAGAAAGAAACTGGTATCTACCTGTATATGAAGTTACAAACCTGCAGTTGTATTAATTCTGTGATAGCAATAACATATTCCCAATGAAAGGAGAAAATATTTAAGAAAAATAGCAGCATTTGGAGTGGATATACTTGTGTGTTTTTATGGACATCCTTGTCAACTATGTACATATTCTACACTCCACATTATATAGCTGACCTCAGTGAATAAAGAAAAAAACCTTTAAAATTGAGCTTGACTCTCTTGATGTGATTGGAGAAAATGAAAACCAAAAAACACCAAGTAAAAATAAACTAATTAAATAAAAGTGGGGTTAATAGACTCAATGAAGGCAGAAATATACATTCACTCAACGAATATTTAATGAATACCTACTACATGTTCTGCAGGAGAAAGATGAGGCTTTCTACTCTCATAAAGAGTTACAGTCTTGGAACTCATTAGCATAGTTGTATTCTGCCTGATAGGGTCATTATGAGTCACTATCCACTAGATGACAGTGAGTTTTTTGGTTTAATATGTGCCCAACAATATTTTTTATTCTGGAAATATAAAAGTTAATATGCTCTGAATGCATGAAAACAAATTATATGTGTTCATGGAATAGAGTGTTGAAGAGAGAACTACTTTAGATTGAGAAAGGTGAATGTTAAGGTTGGATTATTTGAATGTCAAGAAGGAGCCAGTAGATGCTAGGACAAATGCAATGTCTGGGAAAATATAGTACATAGGGGACTTTAAGATGGTAACTGTAGACTTGGAACAAGTGGTCAAATTCAGTTTATGCTCTGGAGTCAGCAGCACTTGCTGATGCATTTGATTGGAGGGAAATTGTATAAGGAGAGGAGCCAAATCAACAATAAAGTCTAGGTTTTAATTTTAGTAAATGATGTCATTTACTTGATACGGTGGCTTATGTGTTACTGTGATGCTACAAGCTATGTCACTGGTATTCCAAATACTAACAAGGTCATTCAAAGTGAATAGGTTTCTATAGAGCTTCCACACTAAGAACAGACTACAAAAAAGGAATAGACTGTCCACTTCAGAGGGATTTGCCACTGAAAACTTTATGGAAAGCAGCAGAACATTGTCAGAGACTGAAACCCACATGAATAGTAGCAGAGCACTGTAACAGACACAAGGATGGCTCCCGAGCCCATGGTGTGTTGTTGTGTTGTGCACTCCACATCACCTAGCAACAGCAATAATTGTCAATAGGGAGACTGGGACAGGAAAGTGATTTTTGCGGGGTGAGAAATAAAGTGTTCACCTTTCAGTGTGAACTTTTAGGTTCCTAGAAATTTCTTATTGGAATGCTTGGGACTCATTTGGGGCCACCGTACTGAAATGCAAATGTGAATGGGAATGCTATAGTGGTGTAATCTATCAACTTCGAATTAACTGCTTTGAGCATCTCGATGAATACAAGCCACTGCCCATATCTCCCTCAGCCCCCACACACTTTGAAACCTTTGAAACTGCTTCCTTCAGTATCATTCTAGTGCATTCAAACCCTGAGGTTTTCAAATGTGGTAAATTTTGAAATTCCACATACTTCCCGATAATATGACAGTCAAATTCATATCCACATACTTCCCGATAATATGTCAGTCAAATTCAGATCTTATAAAGAACATGAGCTTTTCAAATGGAAAATAAATATATCCACATAAACAGTTATTCAAACTTAACTTTAGCTGTTAGCATTTCTTAACGAATTCTTGAGTATTTGTAGATGTTGTTATTTTCCCACTGAGTTGATTCCTATTCATGGTGACTCCCTGGTGAACTTATGACTCTACTCATCACACATCAACCAAGCAAGGAACCAACAATTTCTACCATCAGTAACATTAA
>NW_022109980.1:2526635-2528756 GCF_000313985.2 Echinops telfairi | reverse complement strand
TTTTTTTCCAATTACCAAATGTTTCAGTATATCAAAGAATAATGACTGAAGCCTTGAACTATCAAAATAATTCAAAATGCCATTTCCTTTGTCAAAATAGCATTTGTCATGAATAGAAAGAAAACTTTTGACCTGTGTGGGTGACTCGTTATGGACAAACATGAAAGAAATGAACTAAAGAGCAAATCTCTTGCTGTGAGTAAGTTTTAAGTATGTTCTTGCATTGTCCATATGCTACCATCATTATTTTCAAAACATTTTCTTTCTACTTGAGACCCTTGATATCAGATCCTCTTATTCCCTCCTTTCCTCACCCCACCACCCTTGTGAACCCTTAATAAATTATATATATTTCATATCTTACACCATTCAGTGTAAACCTTCACCCACAGTTCCGTTCTTGGCCCCCCTCAAAGGGGGTTATAGATCCATCATTGCTATCAGTTCTCCCTTCCTCCTTTCCCCCCTCCTTTCTTGTACCCTCATGGAATTTTTACTAACATTACTGCTACTGAGGGGGCTTATCTATCCTGGATTCCACGTGTTGAAAACTGTACCAATGTACATACGCCAGTCTAACAGGATTTGTGAGGTTGAACTGAGGCCATGATAGTGGGAAGGAGGAAGCATGAAATAACTAGAAGACAACCCTGGATGGGTTGTCCCTTCCCTGTGTCCCTTTTGTGAGGAAATTTCCAATGATCAACAAATGAGCTTTGGGACTCCACTCTTCTTAATGGATATTTTAAATTCATGGTGTATTCCATGTACTGAAAGGGAGTATACCAGACTCAATTTTAACATTTCAATATCTATGTTAAGCAGGCTAATTTTTTCAAAATAAATTTTGATTCTCCAGAAGAGATCTAGAGAAGCACATGGAAAAGACTCATGCCTGACAAAGTTGGAGCGCGCCACTAGGCACAAAATACAATGCAACACATGTGGGAAGCACTGTCAGCACACTCATATTTGAGTGATAGTTCAGACTCAAATCCTCCCCCAAGTTTTAGGTGAAGGAGGGAGTAAACTCTCAGAGAACTATAAGGTACAAGAATGGAACTATTAACAAGCGGTTGACACGTGTCTCTAAATAAAAGTTGATTATTTCATATTTGGTCTTGGCTTGTGAAGGATGTAATTTGGGATTAAAAATAAACACACTGTAACATACATCCTGATAAGAAACATTCATATGCACAGCTGGAAACAGACACTGCAATCTGAAAGTATAATTAAGATTTACCGTCTCTATTTATAGAGTACAAGCATAGCAAATTCATTGTCTGTAAGTGTAAAAGTTCAGAAAGTGTTTGAGGGAGAGGAAGTATTAACTATCAGTGCAATGGCATGCAGCCAGATCTGAATTTAGGGTTAAGGAGTACAGCATTGGCATAATTGACATGCAAATAAAAATCATACACACAAAGGGAAAGAAGATGAAGAAGCAGAAAAAACCCACGTGATGAAAGCCAAGAAAACACTCCCTAATCTTTAAGACAACTATTTTTTCCTTGAGTTAAGTAAACATGTTTGCTGAGATAAAGAACATTAATGAGTGGTTGTTTAACATAAAACAACTGTGGAAGTGGAACAGACAATGTTTTCTTGCAAGTGAATGATTTGCAATGGTAATGAAAGCTCTTTTCCCTGACAAACCCCAGTACTTAGTAGTCATTAAGTGAAAGACACAACACTTTTGGACAGGCCTGTGTAGTTGTGAGAAATAGCCTACAAATAGAACGCATTGCTAATCTGAAAGAGAGTTTAAAATATCTAATTTTAAAATTATTTTAGATCTTTCATTGAAGCCTTAATAACAATCAGACAAAGTAAGCTTAAAATGACTCATCAAATCAATTTACATTTCAAAATGCAGAAATTGTATGGCTGAGCTACTTGGATCCGATATCCTTGGGATTCGTATTTTGGAACATCCCTAGAAGGCAGAGTGCTGTGATTTGTTATGTTTTGTGCATGGTTTGTAATATTTTAAAATTTTATTTTTCAGTATGCTTGGCTTGTAGTCAGGCTCCATAATCAGTTCACGAAAGCTGAATCAATTACAGAAGTATTTCGGAAAGAACAGATTAGAGCGTTGTTTGGTTGTTTTCTCTTTGA
>NW_022109980.1:2524795-2526132 GCF_000313985.2 Echinops telfairi | reverse complement strand
GGGGGGTTATTTCCACCAAATGCTACAATAAAGGGTTTGGAAAGGAAAATCCAAATTGGGCATGCTCAGACCCACCCAGGCCACCTAGACCCAGGTGGAAGCCAATCTGTGCACACCACACTATGCACCAGCAATATAACATTGCACAGGGCAAGCTGCTCCCAGGGAACACCTTTGTACTGCACCCTGTCTAATTGGTCTAGATTTAACCTTTAACCCACAGACGCTAAAAAAACGAATGCTCTTCTGCAACTCTGTCTGACCCCAGTACGTTCTAGGTGAAGGGGAATTCTGGTCAAAGCATGGCACACCCTCTGTCCCAACTCTGAGCAAGAACTTCTCCGCAAGGGGATGGGGAAGTGGGTGGGCATCCCTTCTCTTGAGGGAATTTTTTCCTCTTGAGAAGCAGAAAGGACCTTTGTTCCAAAGGTATCTAGGAAACTATAGAGGAGCCTAGTGCCTGGAGCTGAGAGCCTCTCTCTGACAAAAGGCTGACACCACCCCTGCAACTGAACCTATGGAACCTGAAAAGGAAGAAGGACCCCTCCAAAATTCTACCTTTGGTGGAGACAACTGGAGAATTTGGTCCTCGGTTGATCCCTAAACCATTAACCCTAATTGAACTTAAACAGATTAAGAGCAATTTAAGCAGCAACTCAGATGATCCAGAACAGGACAGAGATATCTTTCAGCACCTCACCCTGTTTTATGACTTGGCGTACAAAGATATAATGGTAATCCTAGGACAGATTTTGAGAAAGAGTGAGTACTAAGCAAAGCAAAGAAATTTGCAGATGGTTTCTACTGCCAATGCAGCCATTTCCAGACAAGACAGAGAGCAAGAGGCTCAGGCTCGGGAGAAGGGGAAAAGTTAAGATGCTGGGCCTGCGCAGATACTGGCTGCCATTGCTAATCAGTGCCCATTTACTGCCTCCAAAGTTCAAAATACCCCTGCACAGGGTACAAAGGTGTGTTGGCACGCAGGCCACTGGACAAAGGAAAACCCTAATAAAAATGGGCCTCCATAGGGGCCATGTTATTGTTGTCAACAAACTGGCCACTGGCTGCACTCTGTCCTATGGGGAAGACCAAAGAGCAGAGTGGTCTGCTGGTGAGCTTGCAACTGCTAACCAAAGATGAAGCAGCCCAGTCCGATGGCCTAGCTGTTACTGGTCCAGAACCAGGACTATGCATGGATGTGGCAGGTATGCCAGTATCTTTTTACCCTAGCTGGAAGTCTACTCTCTCCTAAATGCCTTCCTCAGACTCCAAGCAGTAGCTTGACACTTAGGAATAACATATCATCTCCACTGTGATTGGAGACCACAATCCTCAGG
>NW_022109980.1:2520988-2523236 GCF_000313985.2 Echinops telfairi | reverse complement strand
TTTAATGTACCCAGACTAACACAGGCACCCATTAGACACCTATGGGAAAATCCAAATTGGGCCTGCTCAGACGCAGACCACCTAGGCCCGGGTGGAAGCCAAACTGGGCACAGCCACATTAGAAACCAGCAATATTACATCACACAGATGTGCCTAAACTCAGCCAATAAAGTCTGCCAGTTCCCTCAACCACACCCTGGTCCCCAAGTGGGGATAGAAGAGGATGAATACCAGACTGAGGGCAAGCCAAGTGCTCTCTTGCAGGTCAGAGGGTGAGATTTCCTCTGCGTGCCCAGCACCTGGGTGCCTGCATACCCTCTGAGGGATCCCAAGCTCTTGGGATTTCTTGCTCTTTGTTCCAAGTGCTTAGTTTCATACTCCAGTTCCGATATTCTTTTCATGAGATTTTTGAGCTCCCCTGAAGTGGATATCTTCAGTCATGAATTCTTACAAGGTCCCCGCGTGGCCTGCACACTCTCCACAGACAGTGTGTACTTTCTGAGACTGTAATACCAGACAGTTCCATTTTCTTCTTAAAAGTTACTTGCATTCCAAAGTGCTTCTGCTGAGTGGATTCTTTCAGCGTTGAGAAGCAAGGACTAAGGTCAACCATCTCAGAAGACTGACACTTTTACTTCCAGGACATTAGCAGCAGCATGTATCCAGGTGAAGACATGTGCAAGTTACAGGCTGTCAATGACGGCAGAATCAGCAGCGCTCCTGCCTTTAGGATTTTCCTAAATGGAAAGTCTGAATAGAAGTGCTACCTCCAACAGATTCTATTTCCTAATCCCCTGGATTATGTATTCTGCCTTACATGGCCACAGAGACTTTGTGGAGGTTAAGATTATTAATTAGTTACCTTCAAACAGGGAGATTATTACTCTAAATTCCTTGGGGCAAGATGGAACAATTAAATCACATGAGCCCTTTGACACATAAGCAGACAAAAGGAGACAACATAGGGATTTTCTGCCTTTGAAAATGAATGGAGCTATGAGCCAAGGGATGAAGGTGGCCTCCAGAAGTTGCAAACAGCTCCCAGTTGGAAAACAGCAGGGGAATTGATCTCAGTCTCATAGTAATATGGAATTTGAATTTTGTCAACAGTCTGAATGAATCTGGAAGTGGATTCTCCCCCAGAGCTTCCAGACACCAGCCCACACTTGTGGCCAACACCTTGAATTTGGCTTGGTGAGATCAATTGGCATATCCAGACAAATTGGTTTGGGCTACGGTCCTAGAAAACGGTGAGATAGTAAATGGGAGTTGTTTTACACTGTTGTTTATGGTAATTTATTACAGATATGGTAGAAAACTAATACAGAGTCCTAAACTGACATTATTAATATACAAACTACTTAACGTTATATTTGATGCTTTGCTATTATGTGATGTCAAGAAAACCTATTATATGGTTCCCAAATAATGGGATTTAAAATATATACATGTAGAGATAGATAGATTGATAACTGTAAATATACCCATACCTGTTACCTTGTTTCTCCACTTAGCTATTAAAATTTTCATCATATAATGCAGTTAGTTACCTACCAGGTCTGTTCTTAGCCTCTATTTATCCATATCAGTTTGAGCTACAATAAATGAAATTGCTTCCCCATGTAATTTGGGCAATCCTCCAAAATTCAACACCGGTAGTCAAGCCCATTTTTGTTTGTTTTTAATCCTTTTTATTTTAGAATAATTTCCCACCACAGGTCTTTCTGTTTGTTATAATTTGGTTGTTTCCATGTTGCTGTGATGCTGGAAGTTGTGCCACAGTATTCCAAATACCAGTAGTGTCATCTGAGATGAACAGGTCTCAATAGAGCTTTCAGATTTACAGACTATTAAGAAAGAACAGGCTGTACCATTTCAAATGGCACATTACATTGGGCAATTCTGCTGCATAAGACCTTTTTGAAGTGTCATAGGGCAAGGATGTCACTTTGAGGACTACGGTGCACCTGACCCAAGCCACGATATTTTCAATAATTTCAAATGTATGTAGAAAGTAGACAATAAATAAGGAAGAGTGCAAATGACTGGTGCATTTGAATGACAGTGTTGGCAAAGAATATTGACAGTACAGTAGACTGCCAGAAGAACGATAAATCTGTCTTGAAAGAATAACAGCTAGAATGCTCCTTAGACGCAATGGTGACAAGATTTTGTCTTACGGACTTTGGACATGTTATCGGGAGAGATGTCCCTAGAAAGGGACATCATGCTTGGGAAAATAGAGGGT
>NW_022109980.1:2490725-2519807 GCF_000313985.2 Echinops telfairi | reverse complement strand
TAGCAGCCCAAGTAACCACTGTGCTACAGGGCTTCTCAAAAGTGCTTCAAATTCTCCTCAATTTTAGCAAGAAAGATCGTGTCATCTGCATTTCCCAGGCTGTTAATAGGCCTTCCTCCAAAGACTGATGTGTCTTTTTCTTCATGAAATCCATTTTCTCTAAGTACTTGTTCAGCATAGAGTTTAAGAAAATAAGGTGAAAGGGTGCAACTCTGGTACACATCTTTCCTGATTTAAACCATACAGTGTCACCTGGTTTTTGTTTAATCAGTTGACAGTTGGTGCATTTATAGGTTCCACATAAGCTCAATAAAATGTTCTGGAATTAACATTCTTTGCAATGTGTTCCATAACTCTTTATGAGCTACACCATTGAATGGCCAATAAAACACAAGCAAGCATCATTCTTGTTTTCTTTGCTTTCAATAAAGATCCATCTGATCTCAGCAACTTCCCTTGGGCCATTCTTCTAATCTAGCTTGGATTTCTTGTCAATGTATTGTTTCATCCATTGTTAAATAATCTTCAGCAAAATTTTACACAACTTACAAAATTTGCATGTGGTATTAATAGTATTGTTCAAGAAATTCCACATTTTGTTGGGTCCTTTCTTGAGAATGAATGCAGATAGCGGTACGTTCCAGTGGGTTGGCCAGGTTGCTGTCTTTCTGTTTTCTTAGTATAGACAAGTAAGAGCTTCTAAGGCGGCATCAGCTTATTGAAACATTTCCATTGGTATTCCAACAATTCCTGGGATCTCATTTTTTACTAAAGCCTTTGATGTGCTTAGATACCTTCCTTCACTGGTTCTTAATTATATGATACTTCTTGAAATTGTTGAATGTTGACCAGTTCTTTTTGGAACATTAACTTTGTTTAATTTTATATATATATATGTGTGTGTGTGTGTGTGTGTGTGTGTGTGTGTTTTCTGCATTCTTCAATATTTGAATTTAAGGCTTGAATTTTTTCTTCACTCATTTCAGTTTCTGATATGCTGAGCATGTTCCTTCTTTGGGGATCTCTATCTCCAGACTTTTGCACATTTCATTACAATATTTTATATTCTCAAGCTACCCTTTGAAATTTTCTTTTTAGTTCGTTCACTGCATTGTTTTTTGAATCTACTTTAGCTACTCTAGTTTCAATAGCAAATTTCAGACTCTCTTCTTTTTTATTATTTTTTATCATTTTATTAGGGGTGCATACAACTCTTATCACAATCCATACATACGTCAATTGTGTAAAGCACATTTGTACATTCATTGCCCTCATCATTCTCAAAACATTTGCTCTCCACATAAGCCCCTGGCATTAGCTTCTCATTTTTCCCCTCCTTCCCTGCTCCCCCCTCCCTCATAGGCCCTTGATAATTTATAAATTATTATTTTGTCATATCTTGCCCTGTCAGAAGTATTCCACACCTAATTTTCTGTTGTCCACCCCCAAGGGAGGAGGTCACATGTAGATCCTTATAATCAATTCCCTCTTTCCAACCAACTCTCTCTCTATCCTCCCGTTATCGCCACTCACACCACTGGTCCTGAGAGATCATCCACCCTGGATTCCCTGTGTTTCCAGTTCCTATCTGTACCAGTGTACATCCTCTGGTCTAGCCAGACTTGCAAGGTCGAATTCAGATCATGATGGGGGGCGGGGGGAAGCATTTAGGAACTAGAGGAAAGTTGTATTTTCCATCATTGCTATATTGCACCCTGACTGGCTCGTCTCCTCCCCGAGAACCCTCTGCAAGGGGATTTCCAGTGGCCTAAAACAGGGCTTTGGGTCTTCACTCCGCACTCCCCCCCTCATTCACTATGGTATGATTTTTTGTTCTGATGATGCCTGATACCTGATCCCTTCGACACCTCGTGATCGCACAAGCTGGTGTGCTTCTTCCATGTGAGCTTTGTTGCTTCTCAGCTAGATGGCCGCTTGTTTTCCTTCAAGCCTTTAAGACCCCAGATGCTATATCTTTTGATAGCCTGGCACAATCAGCTTTCTTTGCCACATTTGCTTATGCACCCATTTGTCTTCAGTGATTGTATCATGGAGGTGAGCACACAATGATATGATTTTTTGTTCTTTGATGCCTGATAACTGATCCCTTTGGCACCTCATGATCACACAAGCTGGTGTACTTCTTCCATGTGGGCTTTGTTGCTTCTCAGCTAGATGGCCGCTTGTTTACCTTCAAGCCTTTAAGACCCCAGATGCTATATCTTTTGATAGCCAGGCACCATCAGTTTTCTTCACCACATTTGTTTATGCACCCACTTTGTCTTCAGCAGTTGTGTCGGGAAGGTGAGCATCAAATAATGCCAATTTAATAGAAGAAACTATTCTTCAGACTCTCTTCTGACATTCACTATGTTCTTTGTTACTTGTATTTTCATAGTATTTTTCTTTCTTCATGTCTGATATTTTGATGCCATCCCACAACTCATTATGTCTTCTGCCATTAGTGTTCAATTCATGAAATCTGTAATTGAGATGTTCTTGAAATTCAGATGGTGTGGTAGTTACATAATCTGGGGTCAACTTGGGAAGTGGTAGAGTCTAACCTGTCAATCAGGTTGGAGCTTGATAACCTCATTTGAAGGTGCCGCTGATAAATAGCTCACTGGAGGCCAGATAAGCATAGACTTTGTGCTTTGTCTTCGTGCTGACAAGACACATGGATTTATGCTAGATCCCTGGAGCTGGAGACCTATATCAGAGCTCAGATGCTTGTACCACCACTGGATCCACAAGACTTTCCACTCACTGGCCTGTGATCTTCTTGCATTTGGCATCATTGCATATATTGTATGAGTCTGAAGAGGAATTTATAAACTGGTGTCAGACATATTGACTAATATTGGACTTGTGGACTTGAACTGGACTGGGCTGGGATGTTTTCTTAATATACAATTACTGTTTGATATAAAGCTCTTTCTTGCACACATATGAATGTCCTGGATTTGTTTCTCTAGGCAACCCAGGTTAACACAAATGGGATGTATTCAAAGTCATATTTCAAGTTTTGAGGATTTTTTTCTTAATTTTCTTCAACTTTGAACCGAAGTTACATATGAGCGCTTGGTGGTTGGTTCCACAGTGGGCCCCTGGCTAAATTTGGTTGCTGATATTGAGCTTTCCCATCATTGCTCCCCACAGAGGTGGTTAATTTGATCACTGTGGATTCTGTCTAGGAAATCCATGTGTACAGTTGCTGTTTTTATTGTTGAAAAAAGACATTTGCAAAGAAGAGGTTGTTCCTCATGCAAAATTCTATCAAGTTATCTCCAGCTTCTTCCAAGGCCATATTTTCCAACTACAGTTCCTTGTTCCCAACTTTCTTAACAATCCAATTGTAAAACTTATCATGGAATCTTGATAGAATGTTTGATTAAATTCAGGTGGAAAAATCTGGTATAATTCTTCAAGTTCTTCATCACTAACTTAAATAACAGAGGTACTTCCTTGTAGACATAGATTTTTCTATCACAAGTATGATTATATTTCAGCATAGATCTTGAAATGTTCCTTTTGATGATGAATATGAAGCCATTCCTCTTTATTTTGTCATTTCCAGCATAGGAAACTGTGGGATTGTCTGATTCAAAATGGCCAAGACCAGTCAATTCCAGTTGACTAAGGCCTAGGATATCGATCTTCATGTGTTCCTTGTTATTAAAACAACAACAACAAAACTATTTATAGTGAATTGGTAGGTTTTCAGATAATCAGTTTTGTATTCAACAAATGAAACTACTTATCACCTCCCATTAAACTTGTTGTGCACCCTTTTGATTCCTTTTTTTCCTTTTGTAGAATCCTATCTTCTCCTTCACCCGAGTTAGCACCCTCGAGAACAGTGTTTACTTTTGTGGGCTATATAACCCTTTGGGTGGTGCTGGGATGGTCCAGGGGGCTGTAAGGTGGGTACTTACATCTCATCCTGGATAGTGTTATAATACAAGAGTTTTATTTTCCAGCAGATGCCGAGTAATAGGCAGCAATAGGCTTAATGTTTAGGAATGTATACTCTAGCCTACTGCTTCATCTTCCCTCCTCACCTCCCATCACCAATTAGATAAAAGTTTGTTTCACTAGATATGAAAATATTTGTCTTGTTTTTTCCTTTGTAACAGTGATCACATACAATATCTGTCTTTTTGTGATTGACTATACTCACTCAGCATAATGTTCTCTAAGTCCATCTATGCCATGAGATGCTTCAAACTTTCATCATTATTCTGTAGCACTGCATCGTATTTCATTCTAGGAATGTACCAAAGCTTATTTATCCACTCTTCTCTTGATGGCACATAGGATGCTTCCATCTTCATTCTATTGAGAACAGTGCTGTGATGAGCATGAGTGTGCCAGTGTTTGTTCATAGTTTGATATTTTTTAGAGTACATATCCAGGAAAGAGATCACAAGGTCATATTGTACTTCTGTTCCCACTTGATTGAGGGTTGCTTTTTCACTTTCCAAGTGATTGCACATTTTTACAGTCCCATCAGCAGTACATGACAGTTCCAATCTCTCCACACCCTCTTTAGCATTTGTTATTTTCTATTTTGTTTTTGTTTTTCTACTTTTGCTAGCAATACTATCAGTGTCAGGCGGAATCTTATTGTTGTTTTAATTTGCATCTTTCTAATGGTTAGCGATCCCGAGCATTTCTTTATATGTTTGTTGGACTCCTGAATGTCTGCTTTGGTGAAGTGTCTGCTCATGTCCTCTGCCCATTTTTAATTGGATTATTCCTATTTTCCTTGTGAGGTATTGCAGTTTTCTATAGGGCATGGAAATGTGTTCCTTGTGTGATATGTTGAGAATTTTTGCATGTATGTCCATAAGTGACCTGACTCACTGCCACCAAGTCAATTTCAACTCAAATTGACCCCATGATATAGGATAGACATACCCCTGTGGGTGTTTGAGGCTTTAACTCTTTGAGTGTAAAAAGTATTGCCCATATTGGTCTGTAATTTTCTATTCTGATAATGTCTTTGCTTGGTTTTCGTATCAGGGTTAGTCTCAATGTATAGAATGAGTTTGAGGGTTTGCCATCTCTTTACTATAATCTGGAACATTTTGTGTAGAATTTGTACCAATTCTTCTCTCAATGCTTGTTCATAGTCTCTGGTGAAGCCATCTTGTCCTGGATTATTTTTTTCTTGGAAGTTTTTTTAATAAAAGCTTATAGACATATAATTCACATATTATATGATCCAATGGTTTAAATATATTAAAGAGTTGTATAATCATTACCTCAACAACTTTAGAAATTTCTATTTTAATCATTCCTGTAACCATTGTTAATTCTACATTTCCCATACCACAATCCTAGAAAACTATTAATGTAGTTACTGTATCTATAGAACCACCAGTCCTAGATTTCATAAAAAGAAACCATACAAAAATTCTCTACTAAAGTGCAACAGCTCATAGAAAAAGGTCAATACAAAAGAAAGCAAAATTCAACAGAAATGAGAGTGCATTCAAAATGGTTCAAGAGGGGAAACAAATGAAAATATGTTAAATTTTATCCTAACCATATGTGAGGGAGAAGCCCTGGTTGCATAGTGGACCATGTGCTGGGCTGCCAACCCCAAGGCCAATAACCACAGCTTACCAGCAAAGGAACAGCTCAACTCGGCTGCTGGGTTACTATGGGTCAGAAACTATTCAATGACAGTGTGTTTGAGTTTGATACCTGCAGCACCCCACTTTACAATGAACTCTGTCTGAGGGCAATGCTATACCCACTGTTGGGAGTTTTGAAATTACTTTATCTATTTCTTCTTTTCTGGTGGGTATCTTCAGGTTTTCTACATCATTATACTTTAATATAGGTAGGTAATGTGTTTCTACACATTTGTCCTTTTCATCTAGATTTTCAAATGTGTTAGAGAACAGTTTTTCATAGTATTCTGCTTTTATTTTAGTTGGTTATATTATGATATCATCCCTTTCATTTCTTTTTCTAGATATTTACGTCTTCTCCTTTTCCTTTATTAGGTTTGCAATTGCTTATCAATTTTGTTCGATGTTTTAAAGAAGTGACTTCTTGTCAGTTTGACATTTTTTTCTACTGGTTTTCCATTTACTGACTCATGTATTTCTGCTCTAATTTGCATCCTTTCTTTTCTTTTGGTTGTTGGAGGTTTACTTTGTTGCTCTTGTTCTAATTGTTGAAGACATTAAGTTAAGTTGTTGATTTTGATCCTCTATTTTTTATTAAATACTTTTATTGGGGCCTCTTACATCTCTTATCACAATCCATACATTCATTCAGTGTGTCAAGCACATATGTCACCATCATCATTCTCAAAGCATTCTCTTCCCACTTTTTGGATGTGCACCTTTATTGTTATAATGAGCCTCTCTGAGTCGTGGTTTGGCTCTGTCCCAAAGGTCTTGTTATGCTGTATTTTTGTTTTCATTTGTTTCAAAGAATTTATAAATGTGTTCCTTTTAAAAATTTTTATTGGGAGCTCTTACAGCTCTTATCACAATCCATACATATATCCATCATGTCAAACACATCTGTACATATGTTGTCATAATCTTTTTCAAAGCATTTTCCTTCTACTTGAGCCCCTGGCATGAGCTCCTCATCCCTGCCCACCGATAATTTATACTTTTTTTTTTCCATGCCTCACACCGACCACTGTAACATTTCACCCACTTTTCTGCTGCCCATACCCCTGGAAGGGGGGTCATACATTGATCATTATGATCAGTTCCCCCTTTCTTCTCTCCCCACTACCCTTACCTTCCTAGTATCGCTGCTCCTCTTATTGGTTTTATTAAATGGGAAGTTGCTCATTTTCTATGTTTGTGATTTTTTCTCCTTGATCTTCTGATTGTTAATTTCTAATTTTATACTGCGGTGGTCTTCAAGAATGGTTTGCAAGTCTCAATTTCTTAAAAATGTACTATGATTTGCTTGGTAACTGACATGTGGACTGTTCTAGAGAATTTCAATGTGCACTCAAAGAGAATGTATACTATACTACTGATGCATGGACATATACCAAATAAGTCTAGAAGGTCAAACTGATTGTGTTGCTTCATTTTTATGTATCTTTATTGAATTTTCTTTCCTGATGTTCTGTCCTAGCTCTAGTATGATTTACTGACATCTCCTACTATTATTAAAGTACTATTTGAAGCACTTGTTGATGAAAATCAAAGATTGAAAAAAAATAGTTTGCAGCCTTAAGTGTAGAATACAGCTCAATATGGAGAAAACCAAAATCCTCGCAACCGAACAAAAGTTTGAAGTTGTCAAGGATTTTGTCTTGCTTGTATTCATGGTTAATTCTCATGGAAGCAACAGTCAGGATATAAAATGACACATTGCATTGGGTAAATCCTCTGCACAAGACCTCTTTAAAGTGTGGAAGAGCAAGCGTGTTACTGTGAGGGCTAAGGCACCCCTGACCCAAGTCATGGTGGTTTCAATCACATCCTATGCATGTGAAAGTTGGTCATTGAATAAGGATGATTAAAGAAGAATCAATAAATTTGAAATAAGGTACAGGCAAAGAATATTGAAAGCATCACAGGCTGCCAAAAGAACAAACACATTTTTCTCGGGAAAAGTACAGGCAACATGCTCCTTAGGAGCAAGTTTGTTGAGACTTCATCTCATGTAAGTTGGACATGTTATCAGTGAAGACCAGTCCCTGGAAAAGGACATCATACTTGTTAAAGTAGA
Organism: Echinops telfairi; assembly: GCF_000313985.2. Taxonomy (NCBI): domain Eukaryota; kingdom Metazoa; phylum Chordata; class Mammalia; order Afrosoricida; family Tenrecidae; genus Echinops; species Echinops telfairi. The sequence goes on along the minus strand of NW_022109980.1, from coordinate 2,512,085 downwards.
GGGGCAGAAAACAAAGAGGAAGGTCCTTGACAAGATAGATTGACACAGTAGCTGCTGCAGGGACAGTGAATTATTTAATGTGGCTTTTTTTGCCAAGGTCTCAAACTCCCACCAAAGGACCTTTTTCCTACACGATTCTGGTATGAAGGTGAGGGAAGATGCTGCTGGGATAATTCACCTTTGAGTAATTGTGAACAGGATTCCGAGAAATGCCATCCTACTGCATATAAAGAGTACTCTGAGAAGCAGGCGGAGGAATCTCATTACCGGCAAGAGCTAGAAGTGAAGCTAGTCCCCTAGACCTGATATCCTTGTGCATTGAACCACCAGAAGACACAAGAGCAGTAGCAAAACCAAGAGCCAGGGCATGGAACAGAGTGAAGGACTTCCCAACCAATGGAACAAGTAAAACGGAGTGCTTTAGTGCAGGAGGTTGGCTTGTGAAGTGGGATTTCTCAAGGCACCTGGTTGAAGGAATTTGGCTTGGTGGCCCATGGAAGTGGAGCTTAGGGGCCTCTGGCTGAAGCTTACTGGAATGCAGAACCTCTGGGTGCTTAATTCAAGGAGATGAGTTTGTTGACACAGGAGCTTGAGCAGAATGCCTTCAGGTTAAGGCTTACAGTGGACATTTATGAGCAGGCCTGAAAGAATTTTGTAATATTTCCTCATAAATAACTCAACCCCGAGCATTTCTCACTGGCATTACAGCTTGTTAACTTCCTGACTAAACCCTTTAATCATGAATTCTGTCTGTAAATTTAGTGTAGCCATTGCAACTGGTATTAGAAACTAGAGAACTGAAACGAAGAACATATATAAAGACTATACATCTGCAACAATGGGCTTAAACATAAGAAAAATAGGGAACCTGGTGCACAGCAGAGTGGTGTTTGTCTGTTTTCATTAGGTGTACAGAGGATTGCTGTGAGTCAAAACTGACTCAATGGCATCTAACAATAAGAAGGGTGTTGTTATTGATGACATAGTTTCCAATATCACAGCAACACACAAGCCACCACAATATTGGCAAACTGACAGTTATAGCTCTTGGTTAATTGATCAAAATCAATAAATTCACATTGTTGTAATGCTATAAACAAAACTAAAACCAGTGCTGTCGAGTTGATTCTGCCTCTTGGAAACAAGAGGTTTTATTTTCATTTCCCAATTTTCGCTGCTGTCCTTTTTCTACTCTAGATCATAATCCAGGATTGTTCCTTAGTCTTCTCTTTCATTATATTTCACAACATCGGAATTATTGAAGAACAAGAATATTAATTCATTTGGGTGTGTCTAATGAGTCAAGCCCATTTTGAGGGAGGGAATGGATGTATTGGCCCATGGGTTGGTTGATTTCCTTGATTCTGAAACAGAATTACTTATATGTTTTCTCCATTCAGTTGATTACATTCACTGCCATATCCTAATATGCTGTGAGGGCCAGGAGAAAAAAGAGATAAACTCCCTTGGAGTAGCAAGTAATGCTAAAGCATTGAGGGATCTTTTGAGGTGAATTTTAAAGGCTGATAAGAGTTGAGCATTGGAAGGCTAGTTGTGTTGGTATCACATAAACTTTTGGAAAGGGATGCCAGTGAGCTTTTAGTTAACAGATAATGTCTGGATGAAAGAACATGCCATTTTCTTAATCCAGATTCAATGCAGTGACAGAGGTAACTTCACTTGCACTATGTCAACCAGGGTTTAAAAAAAGAGCTAAATAGCAAGTTAATTGATGGGTCATAGAGGGAAAATAAAGTATGCTTAAATGTAAATTTTAAAACATATAAAAGGTATAAATGCACATTAGTAATTCTCTGTTGGTGTATGGAAAGTCTCTTGATGAAGGATAGGTAAATTGTTTGGTCATGTTTCTTTAATGTTCAAGCTGCCATATGTGAGTTTCCATTGCTTGGCATACTGAAACACTGCACTAAGTTCTATTTGATTAGATATGGGGATGCTAATGTGGAAAGAAGGAAAACAGATGCCAATCTTAGATATTTTTATATTAACAATGAGGCCTTGGACTCTCTTTTCAATACAAGGATAAATCCTTCTACTCCTGGTGCCTATCTTTAGGGAGAGGCAAAAAGGCATTGACCATGATTTCTCAATGGGAACCTTTCCTCTTATGGTTTTATGGCTCCCTCGGATACCATGCTACCCCATCTATTAAGTAGGCCCCCAGTTTATTGATCTGATCATCAATTTGGGCAACTGTTAAATTATTCAGTGTAGGGATGTGAAAAGAAAGCAGAAAGTCAGGAGCTTGGATGTGGAGAGACAGCAGAGAAAGATGATATGGGAGGAGCTAGTTTCCAACTTGTCTTGGGGAAGAGATTGACTGTGTCCCTTAATAAGAGCTAGTTGCTGAGTCATACAGAAATACCTATTTAAGTGTTTTTAATTTGGTTTTTTTCATTGAAAAGCTTTCCTGGCTGAAAAATTAACCTGACAAACAGCCAGACACAGGGGACAACTATTAGAGGATTTAGGGTCAATTATGGTCCTGTATTTGTGCAGGAGAACAATCTTTTAACTTTACTCATATGGTTTGTTCATAAGGCCTATTAGTCTGTGAAAATATTGATGTAGGCAATGTAGGTTGTATGTCTCTTAGGAAATATAAGTATCCAATTCATTTTTGTTTTGTAAGTCCATCCTGCTAACTATTAGCCATGACAAGCTATAACAAAGCTAACCCAACCATTATGAGTTGATTCTGACGCTAATGAGTCTATAGGACAGAGTAGCACTTACCCATAAGGCTTCTAAGATCAATATTTACAGAAGCAGATTTTCACACCTTTTTCTTGTGTAGCCCTTGGTGAGTTCAAACCACCCCCCTTTCAGTTATCATCCAGAACCGAGCCTAACCAACTCAGTCAATTCTGACTAATGAGGGACCTTTCTTCATTAGAACAGATAACCTCACCTTTCTTCCACAGCATCTGGTGGGTTTGAACCCCTGACTGGGTTTTTAGCAGTCCAATCCTAATCTACAGTGCCACCCAGGTTCCTTATAATAAAGGAACCAAACCCAAACCAATGCCATTAAATCAGTTCAGACTTGTAGCAGAGTAGGACTGGTCCTAAGGTTTCCATAAATATTTCTGGGAACAAAAATACCCTCATCTTTCTGCCATAGAGCAGCCAGTAGTAGCAGCTGCAGACCTTGCAATAGCAGCAAAATGCATGACATACACTGCCACCAGGGATCCTTGAAATAAAGGAAAGGGGGCATAAATTCAAACATACAAATGGTTACACTCAGTGGTAAGAATGCAAACAGAACTCCAATGAATAATGTATTAGTACCTTTGTCTTCTTTGTTGATTTTGTCTAAGTCTTACTTACCTTGACCTGGGGATAGCAGTGCATCTAGGAACCTCAGCTTACAAATGTAGATCTGACCTACTGATTTTCCAAAGATTTATAAGTAGCCCCTTGAGTTTGTCTTTCTAGGAACCCGGTGTATTAATTGAGTTTCCCAGGTTACCAGTTGCCTTGAGTTGATTCCTACTCCTGGCAACCCTGTGTCTATAAGAAAAAGAACTACCTTCCTTAGGAGTTTCAACATTGTGGAGTATCAGCAGCAACTATCCAGGTATTTCTTTTGAGGCCCCTCTTGGTGGACTTTCATCTACAATATTTGGGTTAGCAGCCAAACAAGTTCTCCATGCACTGAGAACTCCTTATTCAGTTTAGTCTGGTGGAATCTATGGGTGAGAACAGAAGGAGAGAACGTTTGAAGATGGAGCAATATGGTGAATCCTCTTCTTTCACTGCCTTGATTAAAAGTGGTTGGGGGCTATCGATAAGTTCAGGAAGGAAGATTTGAGAAAGACGATTCAGCTATGTGGCCAGAACTACAGTTGGGCAACTTCAAAGAATGTCTAGTTAGTTTCACCCCTAAAACATATTAACCATAGCACCTCATTGTTTGGTGTGAATGTTTAGAAATTCACAGGCGAGTTAGAGGTCCCTCCTACATCTATCTATAAGTCTACCATCCAGTGTCTAGAACTATAGCATTTTCAGAATATCTCCCATTGCTTTAATGCTACATTCCTGAGTCACTTCCCTGCTCTGGTGCTTTCTTCATTGTGGATCAATTTAGTATGGATAACTTTGCAGTGATGGGGCTGACTATAACCATGATGTCACAAATCAGCTTACACATCCACAATGTAAGAAGGGAGAAGTTCACTATGAAGTCTAATGAACAAAAGTGAAATGTGAATGAAATACCTTCCTGAGTAGTAAGGAAGCTACTGGAAAAGTCAATGAAACAATATCAGAAAGTAAAACAAAACAAATGGGCAGATGCCCCATATGCTTTATTTAAATAGTACCTTTTGCCCCCTATATGATGCTGTTTCTTTTTTCCTAATGTCTATTTGGTAGAGGTGCAAAGACCAACCTTTGGCAGCATTGATCAGAGGCCAATCTGTGTTTGAGCTATTTCCTTTTGCTCTCATTTCTTCTTGAACTTGCTTGTCCTCAGTCTCATCCTTGGGGGCTCTCTTTTTTGTGGATGACAATTAGATAACCCGGTAAACAAATTCACAATGACAATCCAAAGATGTAGCAAAAAGGAACTCAGGCTTTGGTGTCAGACGGACAGTTCTTCCTTTTTCTTAGTTTGTATCTTAACTGCGTTATATTTGGTAGGCTTCATGAAATATCTGATAGCCCTTAAAAGGAGAGTTACCATACTGTGTTAGTCCGAGTTGACTAGAGACATAAATCCAGAGACACTCATTTGTGTATAAGAAAGAGCTTTATATAAAGGGTAATTGTATATTCAGAAAATGTTCCAGCCCAGTCCAGATCAAGTCATATGTCCAATACCCGTCTGTAAATTCCTTGTCAGACTCAAGAAACACATGCAACGATGCCAAATGCAGGCCAGTGGTTGGAAAGTCTTGTGGATCCAGTGGCTCTGGAAGCATCTCAGCACTGGCAGTGGTCTCCACGTGACTCCTCTAGCTCCAGGGCTCTGGCTCCATCAGTGCAGCTACAGAAATGTCTCGAAAGAAGTGTATCTGGCCTCCAAATGAGGTCATCAAGCTGCAACCTGATTGACAGGCTAGACTCCACCCCTTCGGAAGTTGACAGGAGATTATGTAACTGCCACTTATACCCACCATATTTCATTACTGTGAGGATGCAGGTAGCATCTCTAAGGCATCTACAACAGTGCTTTGCATACAGTAGGTCCTTGTGTTATGCTGTATATATATGTATATATTTGTTTACCTGAGTAAAAGGGTAGCATCCCACCCTAATCTTGTTACACATGATTAGCTGTTCATGGCCAATCCCATTATGGAGTTGAGTATAATATTTCAGGTCGCAACCTCTACTGGTGAAAGGCTGCAAATTATCATAGCCCTTAATAGATGGAGAAGTTCTTTGCCATTCAGTATACTCTTTCTCGAAAACAAGTATTTATTTGTCTCTCAGTGTGTTGTATGTTGGTGGCTTTCATATCACTGTGCTGCTGTCAGCTATATCACCAATTTTTCAACTACCAGCAACGTCACCCATGATGAATAGATTTCAGAGGATCTTCCAAACTAAGAACAGCCTGAAAATAAGGGATAGGCTCCCTAACTTCTGAGCGATTCATCACTGAAACCTTTATAAATAGCAGTGAATTAATGTGAGAGACAGTGCCTCAAGATAAGCCCCTCAGATTGGAAGGCACGCAAAATAAAATTGGACCAGAGCTACCTCCTCAATGTAGAGTTAACCATAATTATGTTGATGGAAAAAAGAAGAAACAGTTGTAAACCTGAATTATTAACTGGAACATGGGCTATATGAAGTAAAAGTTTACAAAAATTGAAAGTCATCAAAAATGTCAGGGGACACAAAAAAGATCCATATGCTAGGCATTAGTGAACTGAAATGGACTGCATTGGCCATTTTTATTTAGACAATCATAGGATTTACTATACTGGGAATGACTATTTTAAGAGCAATGGCTTTACACTCATCATCAAAAGAACTTTTGATGATTTATCCTGAGGTGGAAGGCTGTCAGTGAAAGGAAAATATCTATATACCTACAAGGACGTTCAGTTAATATACTTATTTAAATTTACACATCAACCACTAAAGTGAGTGAAGAATAAATTGAATATTTCTACCAAACTCTTCAGTCTGAAAATGATCAAGCATACGGTCAAGATGCATTGATAAATGTTGGCAATTGGAATTTGAAAGTCATAAACAAATATCAGTTGGACATCTGGCCTTTGTGATAGAAATGAAGCTGGAAATTACAAGATAGGATTTTGCAAGACCAACAACGTCGTTGCAAATAACTTTCTCAACAACAAAAACTGTTACTAGGGACTTCAACAGATGGAATACCAATTAAACAAATTGAATACACCTGTGGATATAGATGATGGAAAAGCTTAATATTAGCAACTGAAACAAGGCCAGGAGCTGACTATGGAACAGAAAGACCATCAAGTTCCCATAGGTAAATTCAGCTTGGAACTGAAGAAATTCTGAAGAAGTCCACAAAATGCAAAAGATAATTTTCAGTATATCCCATTTTATTTCAAGAACAAATTGGACACCGTGAACACTAATGACGGAAGACCCGACGAGCTGTGGATGATATGGGAACATCACACATTAAGAAAACGGTCATCCAAAAGTCATGAAAGACAGGAAAGGCCAAAGTGAACATCAGAAGAGGCTCGGAAACTGGTCCTGGAATGTAGAGTATTTCAAGCAAATGGAAGGGATGGTGAAGTGAGAACCACCACCACCACTACAGAACATTTCAAAGTACAATATTGTAATTAAGTGTGCACAGGCGGGAGCGAGAACTACCCAAAGGGAAATCATGTCCAGCACATGTAAAGCTGAAAGAACTCCAGAAAAAAAGCAACCCTTGAGTTGAAATACTGAAGGAGTCTTTCGGCTATTGAATGTTGCAGGAAGCATAAAAATCAGATGCAAAGATTAGAGTACCAAAAAGCCCTGGTTGACATTCAAATATAATTCAAAGATGTAATCAAGAACCGGCTGTACTGAAAGAAGGAGTCCAAGCTACATCCAAAGCATCAGGGAAAAAATAAAGCCCCAAGAGTTGACGGAATACCAAATGAAATGTTTCCACAAGCTACTACAGCACTGTAAGCATGCCTTTCTATTTTGAGAAAATTGAAAACAGCTACCTGGCCAACCACCTGGAAATGAACCATACTTGTGTTCACTCCAATGAAAGGTGACCCAACAGAATGTGGAAATTATAAAATAGTGTAATTAATATCAGATGCAAGTAAAACTTTGCTGAAGATAATTTAACAATGGACGCAGCAGGACATGGACAGAGAATGGCTAGAAATTCAAGCTGGATTCAGAGGAGGACTTGGCACAGGGGATATCATTGGGGAGGCCAGGTGCATCTTGGCTGAAAGCAAAGAACATAAGAAAGATATTTGCCTGTGTTTTATTAACTGTGCAAAGCCATTCGGCAACATGGATCGTAAGTAGCTATGGATAACAATTGCAAAGAATGTGAATTCCAGAACAATTATCGTGTTCACGTGGAACTTGTACAAGGACCAGGAAACAGTTATTCAAACAGAACAAGCGATACTACATGGTTGAAAGCCAGGAAAGCTTTGCATCATGGTCACATCCTTTCACCATACTTATTCAATCTGCATATTGAGCAAGTAATGCTAGAAGTTGGGCTATATGAAGAAAAATGCAGGATCAGAATTGGGGGAGGGGTTATTAACAGCCTGTGAGATGCAGATCACACAATCGTACTTGCTGAAATGGAGGAGGATATGAAGCATTTGCTGAGGAAAGTCTTGGACTTCACACTTTAGTATGGATTAAAAGTATGTGAAGAAAACCAACTGGGCCAATAGACAACATCAGGATAAATGGAGAAAAATATTTGAGGTTGCCATGGATTTCATTTTTCTCGGATCCACAATCAATTTTCATTGAAGTAAAAATCAAGAAATCAAATAATATATTGCATGGGGCATATTGGCTGCATTAGATATCTTTAAGGTGTTAAAGAGCAAGTATGTCACTTGGAGGACTAAGCTGTGCCTGACCCAAATCATGATATTTTCCACCACCTCATGTGCATGTGAATGTTGGACAGAAAATAAGGAAGACTACAGAATAATTGATGCATTTGAAATGTGGGGTTGACTTGGCACAAATGATATCTTTTTGAGGTCAAATAGATCTTGACTGAACGAAGACAATATTAGTAGAGTGGACTGCCAGAAGAGTGAAAAAAAATCTGAAGAACAAAGAAATACATGCAGGTGCACTTGGAAATGAGGATGGTGAGACGTCCTCTCGTGTACTTTGGATACGTTATCAGGACAGACCATGACCTTGAAAAAGGACATCATATTTGGTGAAACAGAGGGTCAGTGAAAAAGAGGAAGACCTTCAATGAGATTGATTGACATCATGGCTGCAACAATTGGCTCAAACACAGCAAAGATGGTGAGGAGGGAGCAGGACTGGGCAGTGTTTGATTGTGTTGTACACAGGGTCACGAGGAGTCACCATCTCAATGGAACATAATAGCAAGAACAAATATTGTTTCTCTCAAACCTATTTATAACTTTATGTGACTCTCTAATGTGTTAGACTCAAGAAACATCAAATAGATTGCAAAGGTCAGGGATAAAACTATGATGCCAGTATCATTGCTAATATTTATTCATTTTTGCACTGTATGCTAACTCTCTTGATGAGAAATATAGTGAATAATTTCATTTAATCCTCAAAAGAATACTATGCGGTATATGCCATTAGTATTTCCACCTCAAAGAAGTAGAAAATAAGGCACAAGTTATAAGTAACTTCGCTAAGGACACAGATCTATAGCTAAGGATATAGAAAGTTACAGAAATAAACTCTAATGTCCTATTGAAATATGATGCAAATGGTTCTAAAGTTTTTTTAGAGAGTCACTGAATTTTAGTAGTGACTCTCTGGGGTGTTTGGGGACACTGTGTAACCCGGAATGCTGGGACGATATTTTCTCACATTCTGAGATGCCCTGAGTACACTGAGACAGACAAGATTAGTCCCAAGGAATTGTTTGTGCTTAGCAAAATCTTATCACGATGTTATTGTTGCACTATGCGCTCTCTGCACCCTTGCCTCATTAATATATAAAGCTGTACTTTGAAAATAAAACTTATCTTTGGATCATCAGAACTCTGGACACTCTTTCTTCGGGTTGTTACTCACTGCAGATACTTACTACTGGAGGTACAAATTTTCATACAAAAAACTCTTGGCAAAAGCCTACAAATCTTCTAAGTGTTTTCGTTTTGGAAATCAGTACTCTATTCTTCCTTACATCCGGTTCACAAGTTAAGATAGCAAGGTTCAAAGTTCATAATGATAAGAATAGTAAGCACTCCTGGAATACCTATGGTATCTATGTATATTACCCATTCAGCATACATACTTTAAATATGTAGTGTCTTATTAAAGTTTACATTACTATAAAATGAATTATGTAAGTCTGCAATGTGAAATTCACCTCATTTTCATTTTGTAGATAAAAGCACAGGGCTTACCGAGGTCATATAATGTACTAAGGATTAAGCAATTAAGAATTAGCAGCAGCACGAGGATGCAGCCCCTTGATTAGCTTCTCCAAGGTTGTCCAGGCTTTTGCATTCTTTCCATCTATGTATGTGTAGCTGTTCACTCCTCCCCTGTGCATTACTGGCTCAGCTGGACAGTGCAAATTCAACTTTCAAGGTTATTTTCCATCAGTGCTAACTTGTACTAATCAGTGGAGGTATTCCCTTAGAAGCACCATATTGGAAGTAATCCCTTTAATGTTTTCAAAGAAAGAAAGGAGTATTGTGAAAGTCTCTTTCTTTTGGAGGTGGGGGGCTTTATTTTTGTGGTGTGAGTCATACTGACTGAGGCAAGTCTCACTGAGAACCAACTATAATCTGACTCCATCCTCAATGATAATAAAATATGTACTGAAATGGTTCACAGGAGGAGGGTTGAGTTCTACATTTCTGTTAAATTTTTGGAAATTATTTATTGAAGATTTCAATATGAGTCTTAGTAATTATAATAAGTTTATACACAAAGTTAGAATTTTTCATCTTATGGTAATGCAACTCATATGGATTGAGAAACTACATAGTACCTAGTTCTGTGTTAGGTACTATGAATGAAATCATGAGAAGTTAAGTTGTATTTTTATTCTCACATAGCTCACTGGTTAGCAATAAGACTTCCTGGATTATAGTGTTTGGAATCCAGGGTGAAGTAAATGGTTAACACACTTGGTTGCTCATCAGATAGTTGGAGGTACAAGTCTGTTGAGAAGTTTCTTGGAAGGAAAGCCTAGAAATCTCCTTCTGAAATGTAAGCCATCAAAAAAATCTATGGAAAAGTCCTACTCTGAAACATGGGATCATCCTGACCCAGAGTCAATTCAGTGACAACTGGTTGATTTGGATTCTACTTCTTGGTTATTTGTTCATTCTTCAGGCATTTATTGGCATGTGCTATATACTTGGCATTGTGTGAAGCATTGTGAATAAAAGCAAATTGAAACTAAGCATTTGTGGAACATTTACAATGTCATTAGCAATTTTAAAAGAACATTCATGGATGAACTCATGTAATCATCCCAACAACCGTTTGAGATAGGTTCTATCTTTAGTGCATTGTATCGATGAGAAAAATTAAGCAACTACACTGAGACCTGAAGAATTAATATGAGCTATCAACACAGAGGATACAATAGGACAGATAGGTGTGTGGGCATGTGGTGGAGGTTCACTGGAAAGAGTGTTCCAAGCAAAGGCAACATCATATGCAAACTGATGAAACTTAATATTAGAGTTAATTCCTATTACATTCTTATTATACTCCACTGTCTCAAATATGTTCATTATAATTAGGATATTGAGTCCCATTGGGGAAAGTGTTTTGGTTGAGGTGATAACAAATTTAGATTTCATTCAAAGTATATATGTATGCACTAAACAAAATTAAGCAAGGATTTGCCTTTTTTAAATGTCTGCTCTAGAAATACTGTAGGGAATAGAATAAAGGGGCAGGAATGCACATTATAAAGTTGTGGCTTTTCATATATTAACAGCTGAATATGTATATGATGGTTACTTGAGAATTCCCTCTTTCCTATTGAAACGTTTCTACAACAGTTACCAAAATTTTCAGTTTTCTATGATCTGAGCTTTCCTAGTTTCCTCCACCAACCAAATAAACTCAACTAACTTGCAATATATATTTTTTGGTTAAAGATCTAATTCTGGCTCTTTCTCCAGAAATGAAGAATAACCAATTATGTCACCTTTGTAATTATTTTTATTAATGTTTTTACATTAAGGAAAACAACTGTTCGTTGAACAAAAATATCTTAGTTTGTATAATACTGTTAAATACTTTCTCAGGCATTAATCCCATTGTATAAATTTGGTTCCCAAGGCATAGATACATGAATGTGAAACATTTTAGTACAGAGCTGGTTCCTATTATGTCCTTGTTTTACTCTAGTCTCTTAAATACTTTGATTACATTTGTTCACAAGCAAAATATCTAAATAAGCCAAAGGTTCCAATGGGCAAGGCAAAACAAAATTTAAATAATTAAAGGTAATTGCAAGCATTCCATAGCCAAGTCTAAATATTATACTTAGGTGTGTCCCTAAAAGGTATATGGAATTTCTACAAGCTAGGGAGAACAGGTGAAAAAATATAAATTATGTTGCATTAAATCCATTTGGCTGAATAAAAGTCTCTAGAGGCCTTAGCCACAGTTCAAAGCACTTCAGATGTTCTGACCAAGTTCTTGCAGACTCTGCTATGAGAGGCTGTTTTGCCATGAGTATTACATGGTACTAGGTTGAAAGACTTTTTCCCTCAACTTAAGCTATGCTATATATTTTTTATAGTAAAACAATGCAGCGTTTGAAGTACTTGCTCATCTATGCCAAGGAATTTGTAAAATAGCTACCTGCGCAAACCCTATTGATGTGCCTATGCCAAAGGTGACTCAATGTAATGAAGAATTTATGAAACATTATCATTAATACAACAAAAACTCTCATTACCTTCAAGTTGATGCCAACTCACAGCAACCCTGTAGGACAGCGTATACGTGCCCCTGTGAGTTTCCTAAACTGTAACTGCTTATGGGAGTAGAAAGCCCCATTGGGTGGTGGTTTTGAACTGCTAACCATGCAGTTCACACCCCAACTTGTAACCACTCTGCCATCTGGGCAACATTAATATCATACGCAAGTAATATTTGTTGGTGGGGATTAAAAAAAACAACAACAGTTGCAGCAGCATACAGACAGGGAACTGCCAGAAATTCAAGCCAAACTCAGAATAGGTCTTGGAACAAAACCTCTTATCATTATAATTGCTGATATTATGGATCTTGGCTGAAAGCAGAGAGTACCAGAAGTATGTTTACCTGTGTTTTATTGATTATGCAAAGGCATTAAACTTTATAGATCATGGCAAACTATGGATAATATTTCAAGAAATGAGAATTCTAGAACACTTAATTGTGCCCATGGGAAACTTACATGCACACAAAGAAACACTCTTTTGAAGAGAACAATGGTATACCGAATGGTGTAAAATCTGGAAAGATGTATATTAGAGTTCCATACTTTCACCAAATTTATTCAATCTGTATGCTGAGCAAATAAAATGAGAAAGTGCACTCCTATTTACGAAGAACAAGACGTAAGGATTAAAGGAAGGGTCATCAACAACCAGTGATCTGCTGATGACACAACATTGGTTGCTGAGAGGACTTGAAGCATTTATTGACAAACTTCAATGCCTTCAGCCTTCAGTATGAGTTACAACTCAATATCAAGAAATCAAAAAACCTCCTAACAGGCCCCCAAATTTCAGGAGAAACATAAAAAGACTGAAGTTCTCAAGGATTTCATTTCACACGTATCCATAATCATCGTTCATGGAAGCAGCGGATGTTACTTGGAGGACGAAAGTGTGCTCGGCCAAAGCCATTTTTAATTGTCATATATCTCATAGGCATGGGAAAACTGGAAAAGGAATATGGAAGATTGAAGAATAATTGATGCTTTTGAATACAGTGTTGGGTATTTAATATATCATGGACTCTTAGATGAACAAATAATCTGTCTTAGAAATACAATGGGGTGCTCCTTGGAAATAAGGAGAGTGAGAGTTCATTGTATGTATTTTGGACATGATATCAGGAGGGATAATCCCTGGAGGAAAAACATGCTATGCTTTGTAAAGTTAAAGGTCAGTAAAATAAAGTATGATCCTCAACAAGATGTATTAGCCTAGTAGCTGCAGTAATAGGCTCCACACAGCACTGATTGTGAAGATAGCTCAATATCAAGCCTTGCTTTCTTTTTTTTGCCACTGAGTCAATGCTGAGATATAGTAACACTCTGTGGGGTTGCTATTTACAGGTCTAAAAGTCCCAGTCATTCCTCTGCAGAGCTGCTGGTGGCTGTGAACTGCTGACCATGTGGATCACAGCCCAATGGATAACCACTACTACACCAGGGCTCTGTCTAACAATATACCAGAGACAGTGATCAAATAAATTTCAAAAGGAAAATGTTCAATAGATGCAAAAATAAGACGTAAAGCTTTCAGTACAATAGAGATAGAAATAATGGAACTAAGAACAAAGAAATACAGAAACAAAACAGAATCTCTTTGCTCCCAAAAGCTTGCAATAAATATATTAGGTACATTGAAGAAGACAGAATGGAGAAATAAGGATGGAAGGAAGGAAGAGAAAGGAAGAACATTTCTTTGGCTTATTGAGAAATAGCTCAAGGATTTGAGTTTGTGCTGTTGTTAGGTGCCTTCAAGTTGGTTCTGACCCAGCGACCCTACATATAACAGTACTAAACACCTCCTGGTCCTGCACCATCCTCACAATTGTTCTAATATTTTGAGCCCATTGTTGCAGCCACTGTGTCAATACATCTTGTCATGGGCCTTCCTCTTTTTCACTCTACAAGCATGGTGTCGTTTTACTGGGACTGGTCTCTCCTGACAACATGTCCAAAGTACTTGAGGAAAAATCATTCTCATATACTCCTTCCAAGACATATATGCTTGTTCTTTTGACAGTCCATGGGGCTTTGAATTTCCTATTGAATTATTCAACACCATAGTTCAAATGCATTGCTTTTTCTTTGGCCTGCTTTACTCATTCTCCAACTTCCATATGCATGACAAGCATTGAAAATACCATGGCTTGGGTTAGACTTACCTCAATCCTCAAAGTAACATCCTTGTTTTTCAAATTTTGAAAAGGTATTGTGCAGCAGATCTACCTAATGTAATGCATTAATTGATCTCTTGACTGCTGCTTCCCTAAGTGTTGACTGTGCATCCAGGAAAGATGAAATCCTTGACAACTTCAATATTTTCTCCATTTGAATGATGTTACCTATTGGTCTAGTTGTGAAGATTTTGGTCTTTTTTTTCCAGTCCGTTGAAAACCACCCTGAAGGCTGCAACCATTGATCTTTATCAGTAAGTACATTAAGTTCTTCTCAGTTTCAGCAGAAAAGGTTGTGTCATCAGCATATCTCAGGTTGTTAATAAATCTTCCCCCAATCCTGATGATGCATTCTTCTGTGTATAATTCAGCTTCTCTTATTTGCTCAGCATACAGTTTGAATAACTATCGTGGCAGCAGACAACCCAGTTGCCTATCTTTCCTAATTTTTTAAAAATCATTTTATTGGGGGCTCATACAACTCGTATCACAATCCATGCATACATCATTTGTGTCAAGCACAATTGTACATTCATTGCCCTCATCATTCTCAAAAGATTTGCTCTTCACTTAAACCCTTAATATCAGCTCCTCATCTTTCCCCCTCCCTCCCAACTCCCCCTTCCCTCATGAACCCTTGATGATTTATAAATTATTATTACTTTGTCATGTCTTACACTGTCCGACGTCTCTCTTCACCCACTTTTCTGTTGCCCGTCCCCCAGGGAGGTTATATTAAAACATGCAACATTCCCTTGTTCTGTGTATACAATTGCTTCTTGGTCCATGTTTGAATTCTGCATGAACACAATAAATTGTTATGGAATTCCCATTATTTTTGGAGTTAACAATAACTTGTTATAATACACACAATCGAATACTATGCATAGTCAATGAAACACAAGTAAACATCTTTTTGGTTGTCTCTGTTTTCAGCCAAGATATATCTGACATCACCAATGGTAGTACTTGTTCTATGTTCCCTTCTGTATCCTGCCTGAACTTCTTGCAGTTCCCTGTCAATGTACTGCTCCAACTGCCTTTGGATGATCTTCAGCAAAATTTTATTTGCATGTGATATCAATGATGTGATTCTATAATTTGTGCATTTTGTTGGATCACTTTTCTTTGTTATTAAATACTTTTATTGGGGGCTCTTATATATCTTAATACAATTTGTACATTCATCCATTGTGTCAAGCACATTTGTACATATGTTTCCACCATCATTTTCAAAGCATTTTCTTTCTACTTGAGCCCTTGGTATCAGCTCCTCATTTTCCCCCTCCCTCATGAACCCTTGATAACTTATAGATTATTATTTTCATATCTGACATTGTCCTCTGTCACCCTTCACCAACTTTTCTGTTGTTTGTCCCCCTGTTTTTCCCTGTGATTGATTCCCCCTTTCTTCTCCCACCTTCCCCTTATCCTCCTGGTATCTCTACTTTCATTGTTGGCCCTGAGGGGTTTATCTATCCTGGATTCCCTGTGTTTCGAGCTCTTATCTGTAGCACGTTCTGTGCAGGTTCTGGTCTAATCTGATTTGTAAGGTAGAATTGAGGTAATGATAATGGGGGGGAGGAAGCATTAAAGAACTAGAGGAAAGATATATGTTTCATCGGTGCTATACTTTACCCTGACTGATTCATCTGTTCCTTGTGACCCTTTTGTGAAGGGATGTTCAATTGTCTACAGTTGGGCTTTGGGTCTCCATTCCTCCCCCCACCTCACATTGGTATGATTTTGTTCTGGGTCTTAGATGCCTGATACCTTATCCCATTGACACCTCATGTCACACAGACTATGGCTTCTTCCATGTGGGCTTTGTTGCTTCTCAACTAGATAGTCACTTATTGGGGTCACCTTTCTTTGGAATGGGTCCAAATATGGATCCTTTCAAGTGAGTTGACCAAATAGCTGTCTTCCAAGTTTTCAGGTATAGATGAGTGCTTCCAGTGCTTCATCAGGTTGTTGCAACATTTCCATCAGTTTTTCATCAATTCCTGGAGCCTTGTTTTTGGCTAATGCTTTCAGTTCAGCTTGAACTTCCTTCAATACCATTTGTTATTGCTCATATGCTACCTTTTGAAATGTTGACTATTTTTGGTACATTGATTCTGTTTGTTCTTTCTATCTTCTTTTAATGGTTTCTGGATCATTTAGTATTCCAATGACTCAACAGCTCTAATTGCCTGGAACCCATGTAGATGTTTCAAACTTGGACTAGGCTTGCATATCCTCTTATTTCTAATAACAAGTGATACAGTTAAAGAGGAGCTATATGAAAAGACTGTGATAGTTAGGTTTATTGTACCAACCTGGCCAATAGGAACACGTGTGATTAATCAGCTCACAGTTTGATTGGAGCGCAAAGAGATAAATGGCTCTGCAAGGCCCACCCCCATTTCTCTTGCTCTCTGGTGATCAGACCAGAGTGCTGCTGCTTTAGCTACTTCTCTGCCTCAACCTGTGAGCTATACTACCTGTGAGCCAAGCCAACCTGTGAATTGTGTCCCTAGAGCTGAGCCTCCTTCCAGACCTATTTCGCCACACTGCTTGTGTGTACATTGTTTGAGATTGAGGCTGGTAGATCCTGGCACCTTGCATTGCTTGAATTCAACACCCCATTCAGGCCTGCTTCGCTAAGCTCCTGAACTACAGACTTGCTGACCGACCCTGCTGTTTGCTGTGTGTAGGCAGACTCTGCCTACCTTGCCCAAAGTAGGACTCTAATGTCTGCATCCTTGACCTTGGACCCAGCAGCTCACATGAGTCAAAAGACTTCCAGTATATTAACTGTTCCACAAGAATGAGTTAAACTAAGCCCTCTATACTGCTGTGTGGACTAATAAGCTGTTATATTCTTTCTCGCTGTATAAACCTATCCTTTTATATATGCATAATCATAGGTGTCCTGGTTTTGTTTCCCTAGAGAACCCTGCCTAACACAATGACCAAGAACAGCAGTATGAATTTGATTGTAACTCTCATAAAATCTTCACCAAACAACATAGACTTACTCAAAAACACTGCCCATCATTTGGGATTCACAAGGTAAAATCGACATTAATTTTTAATAATTGAGTATCCAGGGAGAAGAAATTCTAATAATTTGCTAAGGTAGGTGGTAACTGCAATAGTGATAAATTACAATGTAATGAAATATTCCTTAGATGTTTTTCTTAAAAATCTCATGTTAAGAAAATTTCTATAATGTTTTTGATAAATTTATGTAATGTTCTATCATCCCAAAGAAGGGTGTAGGACTTTGGACATTTGACATATAGTTAAGAAAATGCAGTTTCCAGTGACGCTACATAGCAGAGGTATTCATTTCATCCTAGGCTGCCATGCTATGACTCAATACTTGCTGAAAACTATTCCTCTGTTGGAACAAAAATAATATTATCATTAAGAAATTGAAAATTTTACTAAAAACTTTTTCAAGTGTTAAAAAAAGACATTTATTTAAGGTCTTACATGAATCGAAATTTATAGAAAAACTGTAGAAAATGGACTTCCATTAAAGAAAGGATTTTCTTTGAAGATGTATCAATCACTAGATAGCAAGACAGAATAGAGAAATTCTGGACTCGTTTGGTGAGGAGTGGGAAAAATGTAAAATTGTGGCAGCACTTTAGTTACGTGGGTAAACATAACCCTGTTGGAAGGTGAGAATGATAAGATCTTGATAAATCTAAGGGTCAAGATAATCAGTATGATGATTCCTCCCTATTTTGTGTTCATAATCTGGAAAAGAGAAGTTAAAGAATGGACGATAAAGGGTAAAAGCAGTTTAAGAGTCTACCAGAAAATCTCAATAATGAAAAGGGTAGAGTGGGGAGCCAGGCTTCGAATCATGCCCGCATCCTCAATATTAGCAGTGGCGAAGCAGTTGAGCTCCAGTATCAAAGCTATAAACTGCCAACTTTTGCTACCAGACAAGTGACTATGGTCAAGAACCTCTTTACAGAACCATGAAGCCACCTTGGTGACCACTGGTTCTACATTTAGTTGCTGACCCAAAGTTTGATAGCTTGAACACACTCAGTGTCTCGGTGAGAGAAGAACTTGGTGATCTGCTTCTGTAAAGATTACAGGCTAGAACACATTGTGAGCCAGTTCTATTCTGTAGAGGGTACCCCACAATAACCGAAAAAAATTACGGCAAATAATTGAGGAACTTTTAAGTCTAAACAAAATCAAGGTTTATTTAAGAAGTATATCAAAGCTGCTGATATAAATAAAACAGATGTCTTTCATTGTACAAATATTTGAACATTTTATTTGATATTGTTCTATCATATTTTTCCAAAGATGATGCCACATAGATAGTAATTCATGTTACTTTTACATACTAGTCAGATGATGTCCCTCCATACACTTCAATTATGTATCTCTGAGGAGAGCCAATGAATAAACATGGACTGCCAGAAGAAAAAACACATTTGTCTTAGAAGTGTATCCAGAATGCTTCTTAGAGGCAAGGATGACGAGACTTCATCTCATGTTCTTTTGTTATATGGAGAGACCAATCCCTGGAGAAAGACATCATGCCTAGCAAACTGGAGGGGCAGTGAAAAATGGAAGTCCCTTGATGAGATGGATTGACACAGTGGCTTCAACAATGGGCTCAAATATAAGAACAATTGTGAGAATGGCACAGGACTGGGTGATGTTTCATTATGTTGTACATCCCATGGGCACCAAACAACAACATCCCCTTAGAAATTACCATTACCCACTGTGTAGCCAAATAATCCCCCCAAACAAAGCAGCAACAAGAACCAAACTCATTACCATTGAGTCTATTCTGACTCATAGAACTTCCCTTATGGTTGCAATCTTTACTGAAACAGACTACCATGGAGCGTATTGTGGGTTTGAACCACCAAACGTTTGGCTTGTAGTTGAGTACTTCAGCATTGCCTGAACAGGCAACAGCAACCGATGTTTTAGTCACTGGATATTAAAGGATCACAATAGTTTCTAGAGAACAAATGGTCAATATTTGCCACTTGGAATATTATATCCCTTCTTCAGCCATGGACTTTACCAATTCATCAGGAGATTTTGTTCTGAGTGAATTGTTCTCTGTAGTGCACCAGGTAGGCATACACACAAATTGAAATTGGCATAATAAAGCTACATACCAACCCAGTTCTTGAAGGTGCTTCTTGGCAAAGAAGCAATCTTACTAAACTTCATAGAAGTGCTTCTATTGGTAATAAAAGAGAAAAATATATGTGTTCGAAATATTTTAATTTAAAAGACATTTGGACATGCTAGATAAGTATAAGAAAGGACCTTACGATTAATGGGATTGGTAGTACTATTATTTCTCCTAACAATCTCTTATACCTTGGGAAATACACCTAATTTCAGAACAGAATTTTATATGCATTGAAAAAGCAGAGCAAAAAGATAAATCCCCCAGAAATATGTTATTCAGAATTTTCTAAAATGATTTTTTAATTACAATGAACATTTCTTTATTCTTTATTTTACCTTACTTAAAGTGATTATTGACCAAATGTGTTACTATTGTAGAATATTTAAAGAATTAAAAAAAAGATAAATCTGCCTGAAATATTTTTTCATCATTTATAACCCTGGAAATACTCTCTTAGAAAATCCCTTACTATGTTAATATATGATATATATTTTTTTTTTCAAATTTAGGATAGAATGAAAGAAATTCAGGGTAGAGTGAAGGAACCAGCATGCAGCACAGTTTTCCATTAACATTACTGATTGGCATCATTTACAGTTTACGCCCTCCACTGAGTAGCTTAGGAAACCAATTCCTTCTTCTCTGGGTGCCATACATGAACATATTCATCTACTATATTTGTTTCTTTTTCTAGTGGTATTTACAAATACTTTTTAGCCTTTATTGACCACTTTCAATTTGTTTCATAGCAGATATTTTCCATCAAATCTAACTCATACCCAAATTACTCAGTAATAGTTAGAACTTTGACAAATTGTCTTCTCAGTCTCCATGCTCAACAATTCTCATCTCTGATTCCAAGAACCGTGTATGCCCACATTGTCCTGTTAACTGTCAGTGCTATTTGACTGGGAATTTCCTCTTTCTCCATCAAAACGTATAAAACTACATCTGTTTCATTGCTCGTATTTTCAGAATTTACTGGGATATTAAAGTCAAGTGGTTTCTTAAGGCATAAACATAAAGTCTAAGGTGAGACTCGTCAAAAACTTAAGCTCACTGTCATTGAGTAAGTTCTCATTCATATTGACCTTACAAGACAGAACAGAACTTCCCCCTTGAGATTTTCACAACTGTAAATCTTTACAGGAGCAGAAAACCTTGTCTTTATCCCTCAGAAGGGCTGGCCGATTTGTACCACTGACCTCATGGTTAGCAGCCCCAAACGTAACCCGCTACGCCACCAGGACTCTGCGAAACAGGCATAGCGGGCAAGAGCTTCTGCAGTACTTTCCTTTCACCCCAGTGAAGTGATTTGACACCTCTGCCATATCAGCGTTGAGCAAACAATTGATTATTATCAAACTTCTGGAAGCAGGGATTCATTAATACACACACTCCCCAAAGGCATTGCACAAGCAATTGTATGATATGGAGAAGAGGGCATCGGGCAGAGTGTTTTCAGAGAGCTGGGTGTGCTACTTGCTGAGAACTGCACCCTGGGCCTCCTTTTCTTCATGTACAATTGATAAAAGACTACATTAAAATGATGCATATAAAATCACTTTGAAAATTCTAAAACAGGAGCAGTAAATACAGTTAATTATTACCATTGTATGCAAAAGTCATCCTATGGCTGTCAATGCCTTGCCATTAAGCTACAGGCACCAGTAAACTTTAAGTCTTCATACCACAGCCTACCTTGTAGGCTTGTCTGAATCAGACAGTCTCTTGTCAGCTTTCTTTATCCAGAAAATATCATTGTCAATAGGCACATGGACTGATAGAAATCTGATTTGTTTCTCCAGTACCCCACTCCCAAGGTACCATAATGTGTTAGTCTGGGTACTTTA
>NW_022109980.1:2476941-2489675 GCF_000313985.2 Echinops telfairi | reverse complement strand
GAGCAACCAATCCTATCCTGGATATCATATACTGAAAATAACACAAAACAAAACACAATGATACAAAATCATACAAAGAAACAAAGAAAACAAACAGCGTCAATGACTTGAACATAGAAAAACCTCAAAGAGAAAGCAGAAAGTTTTAAACACTGAACCAACTTTAGAATGGGTCAAAAGGGAGATCAATACTCAGGTCACCCCATTCCACAGTCCAAACACGTCAAACAGAACTGCACGGCCACCTCTGTGATCAGCCTCCAAGCATACCTCTCCCCCCTGGACTCCCCAACATCTCCGTCCCAGTTCTCTCACTCCCACGCCAACACGACCCCCAACCCCTGTCCCCTAAGACCCAACAATTCCAGGCCCCATTCACATGCAAAAAAACCCAAACAAACAGAAAAACAACAAAACTTCAAGAGGGTGACCCCAAAGGAACCGTACCTCTGAGCTACACCCAAAGATGAACAAGCACAAACAAAATAAAACAGAATGTCTGTCAAAGGATTGCTGCAATAGAACATATCTTAATACAGCATATAGGGCAAGACTTGGTCCACCAACCAATAGTACACCAATCTTAGTACAGCTGTCTTCTGCTCCTCAGACACCATGTATTTTCCCACATAAATCCTCAGGTTACAAGTATGTCTAAGGTAGTGTCCAGTGGAGTTAACCCAATGGAGTTCCCGCATGGGGTCTCACTGATACAGCCTCTAGAGCATGTCCCAACCTATCCACAGAACCCGGCCTGGATTCCCAGGGTACCCCAAGATGCCCAAGATCATTGTTGCCCACCCACTGCACACTCCTAAAACACTCCATACCTAATGTCCCCCAAAGCATCCTCAGATGTGTGTATTGGCTCCCAAGTGGTAACAGACTGGAAAAGAAGGCAAAAGATGTGCATGGATGCAGGAATGGGTTTTGGGCTCATGCTTGGATCCTGGTTCCAATGTGGGAAAGGTTGGTTCTTGCATCATGGCCTTGTTGGGTGCTTGCCCCGGGGAGGGCATTGCAGAGGATGTGGATGATGGAGCAGGATGTGGCAAGGGGTTTGGATGGTGCAGCCTAGTAAATGGGGTGGTGTCTAGGGGTCTTGGGGGCTTGTCTATAGGGGTTGTTTTGTATGTGTTTCTGGTTTTTGGTGTAGGAGACCCTCGGTTGATGGACCTGTTGGGGCAGCCTGAGGAATGAGGGTTGTGGGGGTAGGGGGTATTCAGTGGTGGTGGTGGTGATGGTGGTGGGAGTCCATGTGACTGGGGGAGTGTCTGGCAATTATTCAGTTCTGCTTGATGTGATTGACCTGTGGAGTAATGTGATATAAGTATTGAATCCCAATTTAATTTTTTTAAAATGAAGAAAAAAATGTACAGTCTTGAGGAAAAAAGGGAAGATCAAATGGTAGGGTATTACATTTTACCCTAACTACATCTGCTATAATCAACTTTACAATGTTCTCTATATGATAACAAAGCTATTTTTCATTCCTAGACTATTGTCAGAAGGGATTTACCAAGACTTAATCCATGTTGAGACCATGCAACTGTCTTTAGGGCTTCCACTGTTATCCATAGCCTTCGGCAAACTGGGTGTTCACAATTTAAGCTCTGACTCTATTCCCTCCTTTGGATTTGGGTTTTATTATTTTCCACTGACCTTGGAGCCACATGACTCTGTACCCCCAGGCCTGTGATCTTCCTGCATTCTGCATCATTGCAAGTGGCTGCGGGAGTCTGAAGAGGGGCCTATGAACTTGTATCAGAATTATGAACTTGAATTGGACTGGGCTGGGATGCTGTCTTGATATATAATTGCTTCTTGATATAAAGCTCTTTCTTATACATATATGAGTGTCAACTGGATTTATTTCTCTAGTCAACCCAGCCTAACACACCCAGCAAAGGTATAGCTGGATCATATAGTATTTCTAGGAGTATATGTTTTTAAAATGTGGTAAAATATATTATTTTACAAGACATTTGTTAATTAATCATCAATTACAGAAGGCAATTGTATAAGAAATAAAAATAGAAATAGCCCGGATGAGAGGTGATGGTGGCTTTGATCCTAGGAGTAGCAGAGGAGGTGACAGGAAGTGATCAAATTCCAGAGTGTTGTTAGGTGCCTTCAACTTGGTTCGGACTCATAGAAACATGTGCACCAGAAGGAAACACTGTCTATTCCTGTGCCATTGCGTAATTGTTGTTGTATTTGAGCCCAATATTACTGTCATTGTGTGAATCCATCCCACTTAGGGTCTTCTTTTTTGTTTTTCAATTACTAAGAGATCATTTTATTGAAGGCTCTTACAGCTCTTATAACAATGACTTGTATCAACAATTGTATCAAACATATTTGTACATATGTTGCCATCATTATTTTCTAGACATTTACTTTCTATTTTGCCAAGCATTATTTTCTTCTAAGCAGTGGTTCTCAGCCTTCCTAATGCCAACCCTTGACCCTTTAATACAGTTCCTCATGTTGTGGTAACCCCTAACTATAAAATTATTTCCATTGCTACTACATAACTGATATTTTGTAAATATCTAATATGCAGGATGTATTCTCATTGTTACAAATTGAACATAATTAACACATAGTGATTAATCACAAAGACAATATGTAATTATATCTTGTGAAATATGTATTTCTCATTACAAATAAATGAAATTTTGTCTTGAAGCATGGTGTAGCATGGGTAACAGTCTTCACGCCAGGTACTTGTATGTGGGTGTATCTGCATGTGGGAAGACCCGCCTGTAGACGATAGAGGAGTGTTGTCTAGGTTCCTAAGACCATCAGAAATATGTGTTTTCCAATGGTCTTAGGCGATCTCTGTGAAAGGGTCATTCGACCCCAAAAGGAGTTGAAAACCATAGGTAGAATCTACAGTGATGGACCTCTCCTGAAATCATGTCCAAAGTACATGAGATGAAGTCTCACCATTCTCGTTTTTAAGGATTATCCTGGCTGTACTTCTTCCAAGACAGATTGGCTTGTTCTTTTGGCAGTCCATGCTTCCCCACCACCATAATTCTTCAGACTTCCTTATTCATTGTCCAGCTTTCAAATGCATATGACACAATTGAAAATACCATGTTTGGGTCAGTTGCATTTGAGTCTTTGAAGTGACATCTGTGCTCTTTTATAATTTAAAGAGGTCTTTTACACTAGTCTTGCCCAATGCAATTCATAGCTTGACTTTGTGACTGCTTTTTCCAAGTGTTGTTTAAGGATATAAGTAAATGAAACCCCTGACAACTTCAATCTTTTCTTTGCTTATCGTGATGTTGATTATTGATCCAGTGTTAAGAATTTTTTTCCTTTGAGTTGTAATCCATCCTGAAGGCTGGGTAGCCTTGGGTCTTCATCAATAAGTGCTTCAAGTTTTCTTAGCTTTCCACAACCGATGTTGTGTCATCTGCATAGTAAAGGTTGTTAATAAGTCATAATTTTCTCCTGGAGCTGCATTCTTCTTCATCTAGACCAAATTCTTGGATTATGTGTTCATCATACAGACGGAATAAGTATGGTGAAAAAAATAAAAGCCTAATAGACACCTTTGCTGATTCTAACCCAGGCGGTGTTATTTAATTTTGTTCTCAAGATTGCACAGGTTTCTCGTGTACTTTCTCATGTACACGTGTTCTCTTGAGCACAATTAAGTGTTTTGGAATTTCCATTCTTTAAAATGTTATTCATATTTTTCTGTGATCTACACAGTTGAATACCTTTACATAGTCAATTAGACAAGAACTTTGCTCAAATTTTAACCATCATAAGAAAAGATGACATGCCACGTGATCTAGCCCAGTTCATTAGAATTTTTGACCAAAGCCCCAGCAGATAAGATTTTGCCTTCTCTTGTCATGTTCCTTGTGACTTTTTAAGGGAAGGTTGACAGTTGTCTGTGGGAAAGTTTTTAGGTGTCTTCACTCTAATACCATTAACTAGCTCTTTTAGTGCCAAAATTATTTCTAATTGCTATCACTGTTATCTCATGTTTAGGTTCAGCAGATTATCTCTCTTTCCCCCCTATCAAGTTTTCTTTCTCCTTTGCCCATTTCCATCCCAACTAGCATGCAAAAAAGTAGTCAGTGAAAGCCAAAGTTAGTGGGAGGTGCCTCTCATGGGGAATTGGCAAGTCACTTTTATCTCTGAATTCAAATTTCTCATCTTTAAGAGGAGAGGGTTGAATTACATGAGCATTAAGATCCCTTTCAGTTCTCTAGATAATTCATTCAATGATTCCCTCATACCCTGACCCTCATCAACAGGTTATGTATGCGTATATATCATATGATAAATATAAATATATACCACATATAAAAATATGTCATATTGTATATGTACATATTCATAGACAAATGGAATTAAGAGGTAATGGGGTTTTTCATGAACATTTTGAAACCCCTTTGTGTGTACATGTCCCATCCCTGTCACCAAGTGGATTCCAACTCATAGCAACACTATATAAGCTTTCTGAAGCTTTGTGAACCTTTATGGATACAGAGAGCCTCATATTTCTCCCTCAGAAAGGCTGATGAGTTTGAATCACTGACCTTGAGGTTAGCAGCCCAATACTTACCTGAGAGTGCCAGCACAGCTCCGTGTGTGTTGTGTGTGTCTGTGTGACATTTTAATATTTATATTCCCATCTTTAAATTATTTCAATATATATAGACAAAGAAAGAAACTACTGAAGAGGTACTAAATGACTTATTCAAGATTACTCAATTAGTTGGGAAAAGATGTATTTCTATATACCAGTTTTGCCTTAGCACCTCAAGTTATAATCACTTCTTTATGGCATTTGAAAGCAGTCAATTACCGTTCTCTGCTTTTCTGAAGCCCTCTATTAAAATATGGTGATGTTTCCTTAAAATGTATGAGTATTACACATGAATGAATAGTAGTAAAGCATGGCAAGCTCTATCATAAATGTTGTGTTTAAGCCACAGTGCTCCTTAGTTCATTAAAGTAGATGATGCCCTCACTCAAGTTACTCATCTCTATTTCCCTTGATCCCTGGCACACCATTTCTTTCAAATAGGGGCACCTTTATAACACTTGAACACTGAGCGCTTTCTTCCTTCCCTCACTTGCTAACCCTCTCTAGCTTTTCCAGCTTTTCCAGATGGAAATGAGAATTAAATATTAATGCAGGTGGCATTATTGGCAGTCTAACTGCTTCTCAAAGGCCGTGTCAAAGGCTCAGAGGGGGCTAACGAAGGTTCTAGAGCTTGCTATGCCCTACTGATTGCTAATTAGATCTGAAGGTTGGAGAGTAAGCACACACTTTAAATATCTGTGCCCAAATGGGGCTCTACTCTGTCTCCTGGGATTTATTTAAGCTCAGCATGGGAAAGACTACTTTTTTACTAAAAGTGGCTGGCTTTCTAGGTAATTAATCCAATGTATAACTGAGAAAGCAGCTACTGGGGGCAGTCTAATTTTAAGATTGAGAAGATTGAGTGAAACTGATATGAATAATTTTCTTTAGTTTCTGGCTACATTGGCATAAGACAATAGCATATATTTGGTAAGAGTCACATTTGTGAGGGCCTGAAGGGCACATATTGCTGGTTTTCTTATCGTTACTTGTTCTGAAGCCAATTCTAGCTGATGGCGATCCCATATACGCAGAATTAAGCTGCTTCTTCGAGTTTTCAGGGCTGTGGCCTTTCAGTTGTAGATCACCAGGCTGGTTTTCCAAGATTCCTCTAGAGGGGTTTGAACCGCCAATCTTTGGCTAGAAGTCAAGCTTTTCACTGGGCTGTACAAGCACTCCTTGTATGACCAAGGGAGAAAGAGAAAGAAGGTATTTAAAAAGGGGGCAGAGAAAGACAGGCTAGTGGCTTCTGCAGGTTTCATGGAGCTCCATCCCACATATATGACATGCTGGAATTTGTCATGGGTTCTACTCTGAATACATAAGCATACATAAGCCTGTACATTCCCAAACCCCAAGTTTAAAAGGATTTGCCATTACCCAAGCTTAGTTATCATCCAGTGTCATCAACTTGACTTGTTTGTCATAATCCAGGTCCCATAACCTTGGCTACTAACTCCTGTCAAGGAATGGCTCATGCCAATGTGGTAACCTCTCCATATAGTCTAATGTTATGAAGAACATTCTAATGTGTTCTCTGATTTACAATAACTCAGCAACACTTAACAGCTTTCAAGAGAGTTCACAGTTAGGCTGGTCCTCAAGGTCCTTTTTTGAGTTGATCCCTGATCACTTCCCCATTTCCGTTGCTCATTATCACATTACGTCATATGCTGAAATACTTTTAGCACCTCCATCAGCTATACAATCAAACTTATCTGAGCCTTTACTAATTTCTTCTGCCAAGGTTGCCTCTCTAAACTCTCTCCACATTACTTGCCTATTGATCTTTTAGGATATTGTGCATATATCACCATAACCTCCAAGACCTCAGCTGATCATGCCCTACTTATTTAGGTGTCATTACAAGCCCACTTTAAAATAATGTAACAGAATGTTTTATTACACCGTTTTCCCAGCAGCACAGTAAAATCACACAGTGAGCATTCTATTGGCCATTTCCACTGATTGGCACTCTAATAGTTTCCACTGGATCATTTTCCTTGCCAGACTTAGCTTGCTTTCAGCCTGCTAGAACCTTTTTTTTAAAGAAATTGGGAGTTAATACATATATCAAATTATTCCATAGTTCAATCACACCAATCATTATTGTACAATTGCTACCATTATCAGTTTCCAAACATTCTTATCCTTCCTAAACCTCTGGACATCAACTCTCTTTTACCACCCCGCCACCTCCACTGTAATCCCCAGAAGCCCTTAGAAGGATGAAAGGAAAGTGATTAGTAAATAGAATGCATTGGAGAGATGACTGTAGAAGATCAAAATGATAAACCTGACTTAAATGCTTAAAACCTTGTCAGTTGACCCCCTGTCTAATGCACGTTAGGACTGATCTGGTTTTCAGCATTTTCTGTATTTTTTAATTTATTGTTTCTTCATTTTCGGGTTTATCTCAGATGTGTAATGTTATTGGGGATCACTCACTTGTTTTTGTTTTGTGTTTTCCAGTATATGAAATCCAGGATTGGTCAACTATTTCCTTTATAGTGCTTTATAAATTTGAGTCCTTCAGTGATGAAAATGGGTAATGCACTTGACTGCTAACTGAAAGTTTAGAGGTTCAAGTTACCCAGAAAATACTGCTCTCTGCTTCTGAGAAAAACAGCTATTGAAAATACTATGAAACACAGTTATACTCTGGCACACATGGGGTCACCATGAGTCAGAGTCCACTCAATGGCAACTACTGCTTTTCGTTTGTTTGTGAGGATTTTTTTGGTCAAGTTCTTTGGGTTGTTAGATATGGTTTGTGTCTGAGGGAGTCCATATGTGATACTGAAGATCACTAGAGCTATATAACTTTTAAAGCGATAAAATTAATCAATCCTTAAATCACTTCAGACTCGAGTTCCTGTTTCAAACTTTTACTCTGGGTGCCGTTACTCTCCTGTTATATACAATAATCATTTTCTATTTAATTGGGGACTTGGCTGTTTCCAGTGCTCCCCCCCCCCACAATTTTACACAGGACAGAAAAGGTCTGTAGTCGTTTGGTAATCATTGTTTTGTTTTAACTTTCAGTTGTAGGCCTGTGCTTCCCCTCATTATCTCCTTATGCTCTTGCCCTCCATGACATCTGATGCCCATTTAAAGAATGATGATAAATTAAGCAAAAACCTGTGAGTATCTTTAGAGCTAGACCACTGGTGTCTAACTAATCAAATATGCAAATTTTAATTTATTCTTTTTAAAAAATCATTTTATTTGGAGCTCTTACAGATATTGTAACAATCCATAATTCAATTAGATCAAGCATATTGTACAATTTCTGCCACCACCTGCTTCAAAACATTTTCTTTCTTCCTGGTGACTGTAACTGTTTACAAGAGTAGAACGTCCTGTCTTTTTCCTGCAGAGCAGCTGGTGGTTTCAAACGCTGCTCTTGCAGTTAGCAGCGCAACACATAACTGCTCTGCCACCCAGACAAATGCCCGATTTTACATTAAAACAAAATATTACTCTGGCTCAAACTTCCCGTGGCCGTAGCTCAGGATTTGGAATCTTAGACAAGGCTTTGTTTATATCACCCTATTCCAAAAAAACAAAAACAAAACAAACTCATTGCTGTTGAGTTGATGCTGACCCTTTAGGACAGTAGGACAGGGTAGAATTGCTGTTGTCACTTTCCTAGACTATAACTCTTTATGGGAGCAGAAAATCTCAACTTTCCCCCTCAGAGCAGCTGGTGGTTTGGAACTGATGACCTTTTGTTTAGCAGTTCAATGAGTAACCATGACACCACCAGAGCTCCCTGTCAGGGTATGGATGATATAAAAATGTCTTTATGCCTCTTAAATTTCTGGTTGAAAATATATACTCAAGTCCTATCATAAATCTCTATCCAATTTCCCCCTAACCAAATTATCTCAATAGCCAAGGTTTCCATAGGTTTCTCCTAGTAACCGGAGGAAACTATCTGATGTCATTTTGTTCCTATAACTCACTTCAAACTCCCTGCCATCAAGTACATTCTGGCTCAAACAGCCTCTATGATCTTGTGCCTATTTCAGTTCTAAGTGCATAAAGAATCACTGCACATTGCATTGTATACTCTCTCTCCTCACTTAAAATCTTTTCTCTGATAGATAGGAATATAGGTCAACGTGGTCTTATATGTGAGGCAGCATGGCTCAGTGGAAAGTGCACGATCAAGTCTGGACTCACAACTTTTTGTATATATTACCTTAAACGAATAACTAAACCCCCCCTCCATCATAGTGTCCTTTTCTCTTGGAAATGAGAATCATGTCGTCTATCTTACACCTTTTAGAATTAACGGCACAAACTCTAAAAGCAACATATATGTATAAAATAAAATAATCTTTACTCCCCAAAGATAACTCAAACAACTTTAGTACAAATAAATTGAATTAAAACTATCTCGTTATAAGTTCAAAATAATATAAAAAGACCACATCATGGGTTTCTGCTGGGTTTCCCCTAGACCATGTTTCCTGAGATTGATTTCTCTAAGGAGGGCTTGATGTCTACAAAATGGGGATGACCAGTTTCCCTGTGCCAGATATCCTTCCTTCATTATGTCTGTTTTCTCAGTAGGCATTCATCATGAGTGTATCTCAGGAAACAATTACTTCATAAAAGTTGTACACTCTTTCTGATTCACAAAAAAACATATCTTGGATTAAATTTTTAAGTATTTATTTTACTGTTGTTATTGCTATATTCTGCAACCATTCTTACATTCCTTTTCTGAATTTTCTCTCCTATTAACATGAACCTACTGCCCCCTAAGGTTACAATTTTGTTTTTAAGTTGTTGTTATCATAGGGTTGTTATGAGTTGGAATCAACTCGATGGCAGTGTTTTTTTTAGTTTGGTTGTCAATTTGATCTCCTATAATTTATAAACAGCAAACATCCACTCACTTGTCTCTGTCAGGACATTTGGAAGGCAGTTATCTGGCCACCTTCTGGAACAGACCCATATTTGTTCCCAATCCAAGGAGAGGTGCTCAGACTATAGAACAATAGCACTGATGTCCCACGCAAGTACAATTCTACCTAAGATCACCCCACAACAGTTATAGCAGCATGTTGACAGGGAAGTGCCAGAAGTTTAGGCTAGAATCAGAAGAGGATGTAGAGCAAGGGATATTTTTGCTGATGTCAGGTGGTTCTTTCTAAAAGCAAAGAATTCCAGAGAGATGTCTACTTGTGCTTAATTGACTATACAAAGGCATTTAACTGTGTGGATCATAATAAATAATGGAAACCCTTAAGAAGAATGGGAATTCTGGAACACTTCTTTGTGCTCATTCTGAACTTGTACATGCATCAAGAGGCAAACAGAACAAAGGAGTACTACATGGCTTAAAATAAGGAAAGATGCACATCGGGATTGTATCCTTTTACATACTAGTTCAATCTGTATGCTCAGCAAATCATCAGAGAAGCTGGATTATATGAAGACGAGTGTGGCAGCAGAGTTGTAGGAATACTTAATGACAACCTGCAGCAGGCAGATGACGCAGCTTTGCTTGCTGAATGTGAGGATTTGAAGTGCTTGCTGATGAAATCAAGAATTGCAGCCTTTTGTATGGATTATTACTCAATGTAAGTAAGGCCAAAATCCTTACAACTAGACCAATAGGAAACATCATGATATTAAATAAATTGGTGCACAAGGCCTCTTAGAGTATTGAATAACTCAGATGTTTCTTTGAGGACAAAGGTGCAACTGACTCAAGCCATAATATTCTCCATTATATCACATGAATGTGAAAGTTAGACATTTAATAAGAAAGACTGTAGAAGAATCGATTCATTTGAATTGTGGTGCAGGAAGTATATTGGAAGTACAGTGGACTGCTAAAAAGATAAACCAATCTGTATAAGAAGTAAGGCCAGAGTGGTCCTTGGATGCAAGGATGGCAAGACTTTGTCTTACACACTTTGAATATATTTACAGGAGAGACCAGTCCCTGGAGAAGGACATCATGTTTGGTAAAGTAAAGGGGTGGCACAAAGTAGGAATGCCCTTGACCAGATGGATTGACACAGTGGCTACATTAATGGGCCCCACGCATAGTAAGAATGGCACAGGACCTTGCAATGTTTTGTTCTGTTGTGCATAGGATTGCTGTGGGTCAGAGTTGACTCAATGGCACCTATCAACAACAACAGTTTTTAAAATAAAACAATGCTCAAGGCAAACCTCTGTTTGGTTATAATGCTTGTTCTTCCCAATTAATTAATCATGTAAGAGCTATATTTTTCTTCAGCTAATTCAATGACATTGGGTGGTGTAGCACTCAATTACTAACCAAAAGGTTAGTATTTCAATCCCTCCCAGAGGCTCCTGGGGAGACAGCCCTGTAAATCTGTTGCCTAAAAGTCACAACCTTGAAAACCCTATGAAACAGTTCTATTTTGAACTCATAGGGTATCCATAAGTTAACATTGACTCAATGGTAATCATTCATATGGGAAAAATCTCTCTTATATCCAGCGTCTCACATTCATTGACATTTTGATGAAAATGCAGATATACTTCACTGATGTTTGCAAATGTCAAAAGGTGTCCTTTTACATATCGTTCCCTGCAAGGCACAGTCATCATGGGTCATAACGCATATAATGTACTCCATAAGTCCCCTAAATCTGTTTCCCAACACATTTGCACTCCTCTAGATGTGGTCTCCTAAACCAACATGTACCACTGTATTAAAAATTTTCAAGACCATGCTTCTACACAGTCAAAAATCTACTACCATCAAGTTGATTCTGTTTCATAGATGACCCTATAGGACAGAGCAGACTACCTCTTTGGGTTTCTGAGGCTCAGAATGGTTACAAAAGCAGAAAGCTTCATCTTCTCCCTTGGAGTGGTTGGTGGATTACAACCTCTGATCTTGAAATTAATAGCTCAATAAGCCAATGCAGACACCATTAGCCAGCCCACCAGGGCTCACGGTCATGGGATACTACTTATTCTAACCTGAGAAATGTGTGAAGCTCTTTCACAAGATTTTCTTTATTCTCACGTCTTGAGCAGTAGCAACATTTTAGTATCTCACCTCATAATGATCTTTGAGGAACCCAGTTTTCTGCTTTGTTTGCCCTCATTATATAGCCCAGTCCTTTTATTCTTTTTCCTTAATATATTTTATTTTAGAAGAGTTTAGATTTACAGAAAAGTTATGAAGCTAATATGAAGCGTTGTCATATAACCAATATCTAATTTTCCCATCTCATTAACATTTGTCAACAATAATAAATCAATATTGATACATGGTTACCTAAAGTCCATAATTTGTTCAGAATATCTGAATTTTTACCTCATTAAGGAATATTTAAAGGGCAATTGACCAATTACTGGATCAAGGTTAGCATGAAAAAGAAAAACTACTGGAGCCTTCTGGTAAAAGACTTTTTTTCTTCTAAAATAAGCTTTTCTTTTGGAGAGTATTAATATTTCAAAACAATTACTTTTCCTTTCCTTCTGCAAGATTCCTGGATTTTCATATTGAGCATGTGATAGAATTCCTGTAGAACAAACCAATGAAATTATTGGCAGAACATGTTCGGGACCATTCAGGATTACAATACCTGGGAATCTCTCATTCTCAAAGCAATTTGTACTCAGTAAGGAGTACTTTGTTAAACTTACCATTCAAGTGCTCAGACCATTTTTAGCTCCAGTTTTTTCTTCTTTGATGTCAGATCTTGGTTACTGTATGTCATGTGCCCATCTCTCTGGATACAGGATAATGACCTCAGTTCTCTGCTGGATCCAAGTGAAGTCAATGAGTTTTGATTAGTTCAAATTTATTTTATTTTTCTTATTTCAAGAATGAGAAAGGAGGCTTGCCAGATATTCACACATCAAAAGCTGAATCTAGAAGTTCTGTATTCAATATTTTAATTGTCAATATTAAAAATAAGTAATTTAAACACTGAATATATATTTCACAGGCTTATTTAAAATTAGAATTTAAGTCTTTAAGTCCCCAGACGCTATAGGTCTTGATAGCCGAGCACCATCAGCCTTCTTCACCACACTTACTTATGCACACATTCGTCTTCAGCGTTTATGTGGGGAAGGTGGTCACACAATGATGGTTTTTGTT
>NW_022109980.1:2473947-2476151 GCF_000313985.2 Echinops telfairi | reverse complement strand
ATAAATTGATTTTAATAGAACATAAAAATAGTCTATAATAGAAAAAAAATAAAATTAAAAAATAAATTAGAATTTAGAAAATGCCTAGTACAACATTATCATATAAAAACAATCGGCTGCAACTGAGTAGTAACTTTTTAATTTGTTTGAAACCAATTCGTATATCACAAAGTAATGCAAGTCAGTTTCAACATTACTTTTTGTCTTTTTATAGCCAATCAACCAATGTTTAGATATGATAAGTAAGGAATCTAGGGGTTTTGGGGGGGGGGTAAGGTTGTGATCTCTCTCTCTCTCTCTCGCTTTAATTTTAACTTAAAATTTTTTATTTATATACGTATGTATTTCTCCATTCTGTTTTTGGAATAGAATGCATACAATTAAAAACATTATATGTAGTTATACATCCCATCTCATGAAATAAATTACATTATCATAAACCGTACACACATCTACCTGATTCTTTTTGTTCCTCACCTTCCTCCCTCCTTACTTTGCTCTTCCTCCTTCTCCATCTGCTGTCTTGTTATAGTCTTTAAAATCTTATCCTTTCAGGTGGAAACCTTATTTTGTTTTATTTTTATTTCATTTATAACAAGAATATCAGAATATTTTTCTTGATGTGACTGAGCACAATGTTCTCAAATTTTATTCATTTCTTAAGGTGTTTGACAGACTCATTGTTTCTTAGGAAGACATAATATTCCATTGTGTTAATGTATCAGACTTTATCCATTCCTCTGTAGTAGGTGATTTTTATATTTTCCAAGTTTTTGCTATTGTAGAAATTATTGCAATAAGCATAAGTGTACATGTATTGTTTCATGATATTTCTTATTTCTTTAAGGTATATAACCAGTAGAGAGATTGAAGGATCATAAGGTATTTGTATTTGCATTTGTTTATGGAACCATCATAATGATATACATAGTGGTTGTACAATTCTGCAATTCCATCAGTAATGTATGAGTGTTCCAATCTCTCCACATCCCTCACAGCATTTATTATTTTGTATATTTTTGAATATTGCTAAGAGTGTTGGCATGAGGTGGTATCTCACTGTTGTTTTAACTGGTATTTCTCTTATGGCTAGTGAATGTGAAAATTTCTTCATATGATTGCTGGCCACTTGGATATCATTTTTGGTAAATTTTCTGTTCATGTCTTGTGCCCATTTTTGGTTGGGTTACTTATCTTTCTCTTAATAAAGTGCTGTATTTTTTAAATTAACCCTCTACTTGATATATTATTGCTAAGTATTTTTCCCAGGCCGTGGGTTCTTTTTACTCCTTTTATGAAACCCTTTGATGTGCACAACTGTTTTTTAAATGGCTCCAGTCCTTTATTTTGTCTCACAGAGTGTGATTATTTTTCATCATCTTTAGTAGTGTATTTATACCTTGTATTATAGGCCATAATTTTGTCCCTATTTTTTCATTGGTGGTCTTTATGGTTCTAGGGTTTATATTTAGGTATTTATCTTGAGTTCACTTATTTACAAGGTGTGAAGTATGGGTCCTGTTTCATTCTTTTGCAAGTAAAGATGAAATTTTTCCAGGACTGTTTATTGAAAGAACTCTCTTCCCCACTTACGTATTTTAGTCATTTACCAAAGATAACCAAATATGTAGATACTTGGTTGTATTTATGGGTACTCAATTCTAATCCATTGGTCTTCATGCCTATCCTTGTGCCAGTACCAAGCTGTTTGATAACCGTGGCTATATAATAGGCTTTAACATTTGTCAATGAAAGGTCTCCTACTTTGTTTTTGTTTTTAGTAGTGTTTTATCTCTGGATTCTTTGCAAGTGTGAAAGTTTTCGTGATTCATCCACCCCCCACCCCCATTTCTTTGAAGAATTGTGCTGGGATCTGTATCAGAATTGCATCAAATTTGTAAAGTGTTTTTATAAATTTATAAAGTGTTTATAGTCGTCCTATCCAGGAAATTTTAATAGTCTTCCATTTTGTGTAAGTGGCTAGAATTTTGTTGAAAATGTGGTGTTTATATTCATTAAGAATATTGGTTTATAACTTTCAATTCTGGTAATGTCTTTGCTTGGCTTAGGTATAACAATTATACTTGCTTCAAAAATTAGTTTGGTTGTATAAGTATTTTTGAAATATTCCATGTAGGATTCG
The DNA here is from genome assembly GCF_000313985.2 of Echinops telfairi. Taxonomy (NCBI): domain Eukaryota; kingdom Metazoa; phylum Chordata; class Mammalia; order Afrosoricida; family Tenrecidae; genus Echinops; species Echinops telfairi. Next base: position 2,474,008 of record NW_022109980.1, on the reverse strand, counting down.
TGTTAAGTCTTTAAAGCTTAGTAGTATTATCCATTAAAACCATCTGGTTCTAGATTTTTTT
>NW_022109980.1:2469875-2472565 GCF_000313985.2 Echinops telfairi | reverse complement strand
CGTTCCCCCCTTAATCCGTATTTTGAAATTTTCTACATTAGTCTGTGTTAATTTGAGTAGGTAATGCATTCTAGAGATATATCCATTACTTAAAGATTTTCAAATTCCTGGGAATAAACTTCTTCATAATACTGTGTACTTATTGTTTTTTAAATTTATTGGTTCTGTTGTAAGGTCACCCATTTTATTTCTTATTCACAGTGTTTGCTTTTTCTTCCTTTTTTCTTTTGTTGAGTTTGACAGTGGCTTTTCAAGTTTGTTAATCCTTTGGAAGAACCAATTTCATGTCTTGTTGATTTTTTCTAATTAAAATAAAAAAAATACTTCCTTACTACTCTTTTCTTTTCTTCTAGTGTCTGATAGATTGTTTAGCTGTTTTTGTTCGACTTGCTGTAGTTGGTCGCTTAAGTTGTTTAATTTAAATCTTCCACCCTTTTAAATATGTGCAATAATTGCTATAAACTGGCCTCTGAGTGTTGCCTTTGCTATGTCCCAGAGATTTTGGGATGCTTTATTTTAGTTCTCATTTGTTTCAGGAATTTTTTATTGTGTTCTTTATCTTTGCAATTTTTTTCAATTACCCAGTAGTTTTTAAGTAAACTGTTGTTCAGTTTGCATGTATTTTTTTTTTAAGGGTGATATTCTTTGGTTGATTCATTTCTATTTTACAGCCTTTTGATTTGAAAAAACATTTTGATATGAAAAACATATTGATATTTTGAAATTATTAACGCTTTGTTATGCCCTAAAATATTGTCTTTTCTGGAGTATGTCTCATGTGCACTAGAAAAATAAATGTGTGTTGAACCTTTGTTGTGTCAAATGCTGTGCATATGTCTAAGAGATCAAATTAATTAACTGTGTTGCTTAGTTTTTTTTGTTGTTGATTTTCTTTCAAGTTGATTGATCTTTGTTCAAAAGTGATGTGTTGAAGGCTTCTTGTATTATGGTCTTTTGTATCTTAATTTCTTTATCAAATTGATTGATGTTTTGAAGGTCCTTAAATTGGTACATAGATATCAATTATGGTTATAGTCTCTTATTCAATTGAAAATTTCATAATTACATATAAACCTGTATGTCTCTCATTATGACTTTTACTTTGATGTCTATTTTTTCAGTAATTAATATTGCTAATCCTGCCTTCTTTTTATTATTATTAGCTTGATATATTTTGATATCCTTTGGTTTTTAGTCTTTGTTAATCGTTATATCTATTTTTCTTATAAGCAGCATATTAAAGCTTGTGCCTTCATATCCATTCTGTTGGTTTTGGTATCTTAAATGGAGATTTCAAATTATTTAATTTTAATTTTTTGGTTAGAGTGGTCTTATTCTTACAAATTCCTGAGCTTTTCCTCATCTAAAAAATCATTTCGTTTTTCCCTCATATTTTGAGATAATTTTCCTTGATAAAAGATTCTTAGTTGGCATTGTTTTTTCAAAACTTTGAAAATAATTCTATGGATGAATAATTTATGAGTTTAAAATTAATAGAAAATAAATGATGGAGAAAATATTCGACTTAAGCAATACTCAAAGTGAAACAAACCGAGATAAATTAAAACATTCCACTATAAAGAGAAAAATCAATAAATAAGAACAGAGGGTACAAAGCAGACAATAGATATTCAAATCGAGAAGAGATTGAACCGTTCATGAAGTACAACAAACTACTTTGAAATTTTAAAGTAAGAATCAACACTAAAAACAATCTACAAAGAAAAATAATAACATTTCAGCAAAAGAAACAAAACAAAAACCTTATAAAAGAAATACAACAAAAGCAAAGGGAGTAACAAGAACACAACCAAAAACATCAGGAACACAATGAAAAGTCATCATGAAAAATAAAAGCAGTAACAATAAAACTATAACAAAATGGCATCAACAAAAACATATTTATGTATAACAATGCTGAATGTAAATGAACTGAATTCACCCGTTAAATGGCAGACTATCAGAGTTCATAAAAAGACACACGAATCTTTAATATACTGCTTACAAGAAACCCACCTCAGATATAAAGATAAACATAGATTGGAAATGAAAGGATGGGGAAAATATCAAGGTAACAGCAGTCAAAAACAAATTGCAGTAGCAATATTAATCCCAGACAAAATAGACATCTAAGTTAATGACATAATGAGAGTCAAAGAAGCTCATTATATAATTATGAAAGCTTTACTAGATCAGGAAATCATAACCATATTTAATATATATGCATCAACAGAAAGACCATTAAAATATATTAATTGAATTCTTATAGAAATGAAAATGACAAATAGATGACATAATAATACTAGGAGATTTAATACATCACTTTAACTAAAAATTGATCAACTAGAAAAAAATCAGCAAAGATTCAAAAATATTAAATAACACAATCAAACAACTTGAGCTCATAGGTGAATATAGAACACTTCATCCCCCCCAAAATTCATTTCACATTCTTATCTAGCACCCACAGAAGCTATTCTAGAGTAGATCATAGTTTAGGTCATACAGAAATTATCAAATTATCAATAAATTAAAAAAACATTGAGATAAAACTAAGCATCTTTTCAGATTATTGTGCTGTAATTTAGAAATCAACCACATGACTATCAACTCCCCAAGTCCAAATATATGGAAATTGAAAAAAAAACTTCACTTGATAATTGAAGAAATAAATAACACAATAAAAAGAT
>NW_022109980.1:2463376-2464550 GCF_000313985.2 Echinops telfairi | reverse complement strand
CTGCAAAAGAATGACACAAGACTCATACCTCACACTATGCACAAAAACAAACTCAAATGGATCAAATATTAAGACCATCAATGAAAACATAGGGACAATCTTGAAGACTCTAATTTAAGGCATAAACACAATACTGAACATAATGAAAAATATCCACACTATAGGAAAAAAATAAAGAACTGGGACCTACTGAAATATGATATTATGCATAACAATAGCCATCATCGAAAGAGTCAACAGAGAACCAACATATTTAGAAAAAATATTCAGTAATAATATATTAGATAATGGGTATTTTCCAAAATCTAAAATATGTTTTTACAAGAAAAATACAAATAATCCAATCAAACATTGGGCCTAAGACATGAATAGATAATTTACTAAAGACGGCATACAGGTGACCCACAACTTTATGAAGAAATGTTCTCAATCATTAGCAAGAAGAGAAATAGAAATTAAAACAATAATGAGATATTACCTTACACTGACACCTTTGACAAAATTCAATAAAACAGAAAAGAATAAATGGCAGAGAGGATGTGGAGAGATAGGAACACTTTTACATTACATTTACATTTTACATTAAAATGGAGCTGGAGAATTGTACATCCACTGTGGAAATCAATGTGATACTTCTTTAAACAAATGCTAATGCAAATATCTTGTAATCCAGCAATCTCTCTACTGACTATATACCCTAAAGAAATAAAAGTACAATGCAAAAAAATATTAGTATATTTATGTATATTGCAACAATTTGCACAATAGCAAAAACTTGGAAACAACCCAAAATACCAAATACAGAGGAATGGATAAACAAGCTCTGGTACATTCTATGGAAAATAGAAAAAGAGCTATGGAATATTATGCATCAATAAAAAAATAACAGCTCTCAAACACCACAAATATGGACAAAATTACAAAACATTATGCTTAGCAAATTTAGTCAGTCTTACAAAGATAAATATTTAATATCACCATTGTATATAAGGAAAAACAAAGAAGACATGTGGTTTATACAGCAATAGACAAGACTTTGATAACTATGAGGAAGCCAAGGACAGGGGTGGGAACAGGGTGTCAGGAGGGGATGGGTGGTTGACTTAAGTGGAGCGCTTAACAGAATATTATTGTTGATTCCATTTCTTGAGACAGGCTGTGATATATATATATA
>NW_022109980.1:2461398-2462724 GCF_000313985.2 Echinops telfairi | reverse complement strand
GAGATCATTGATTCTTGATCCCATTGTTTAAATCTTTCTTTATTGTTCTTTTGAGGAGTTATCCACTTGTTTTTCTTTACGTGTTTGCCTTTTACTTTTTCTTTGGAGTTGAAATATTTCTAGCTTTTCGCTTATTCTCTCGGATTGTTCTTGTGCTTTCCAGTCTTCCTCTACCATCTCTTTGGTGTTTTTCCAAATTTTGATAAAATTCTTTCCTCCAATTGCTTAAGCAGCTGGAGGTGATTACCCTAAACTCGATAATGGGAGGATCCAAAGCTTTCTCCTCTTTCCAGGACTCCTCTGGTCCACATCTGTATGTACTCTGTTAAGTGAGTTGTTTTCTCTTGTTTCTAGATGTGTGCAGAGATTCACTGCGCTTTGGGGACATGGCATTGCTATTTTTTTCCTTCTCGGGGCACAAGACAATCCTGGGTAGTCCAAGGTCATTGGGATTTTCAGCACTAGCCTACCCACAGCAGGAGCCAAAGGCAGAAATGCAGCTTTGAGGATGGCTCCCAAATTCCCAGGGTGTTCTAGGGAACAATCAGCATAACCAACATGATGGAGGAGATAATAGACTATTTGAAACATTGTTGGCATGCCTGGCCAAACAACTTTCATTGACCCTGCATGTCAGAGCTGATCCCAGATTCTATTTGGGTAAGGGCTGACAGACAATTTGGCAATGCCCCCTTTAAGTCCTGGGCCCGTGGAGAAAAGCTCAAGCTCTGTTACCCAAATCTCTCTCCTGACACAAGCCCACTTAATTCTGCATCCCCCTCAGAGCCAGTCCATGCTTCCTCTGCTCTGAGGACGTTCTACTAAATCCAGTCTCTAAGCGGTCCAGCTGGACACTGGGAACCAGTTAACAACCTAGCTAAAACTCCCCTATGCACCTTGAATGCAGTGAGTGGGTCCGGATGCTCTTAGCCTCAGGACAGAGGTGCTTGTAAATTTTCCCACCCGAGTTTAGGTTTGATCTCATCCCAAGTATGTTGAGAGAATAGTGTTATTTTCTTCCCTGCTGTTAGCTATGAGGAGGGGCAAGGAGAGGAATTGTTAGCTCTCTGTTTCCCAACCTCCTCCTTTGGGGTCTGGAGAGCCCGGGGAGACAAGGCTCTGCAGCATCATGCACAGAATCCATGGCTTTGGGGAAGATCCTTTGTGTAAATTCCTCTCTCTGAGACACCAAGGTGTGAGTAGCAGATGTTTCCATTCCTTGGGGGAGGTCCAGAACTCATGTTGCTGAATCTTGTCCACTTCCTTCCAACTTCCATTGGCAGAGTTTCACAGAGGCTCTGACTACTCAGACTCATTGGGTTTCTC
>NW_022109980.1:2444690-2460075 GCF_000313985.2 Echinops telfairi | reverse complement strand
AAGACAAAGGGTATGCACTTTTCATCATAGTAGACTAATATCACAATTATGTAAGTCTTACATTACACATAAGGGAAAGGTAAAATAAAAATTCCAAAAAACTAAGATGTGGTAGGAAAAAGTTAAAAATAGTCCCCATACCTTTGTCTGCAGTGTTCTTCTCATAATTATGTTATGGCAAAAAAAAAAGATAATCAGGAAGGGCAAATCTAGTCACAGGATACCTTAAAATTAGTGTGTTTTGGGGATACTAAGAGAAGAGAAGAGAAAGTCAGGGAGGTTAAAAGTACAAGAAGAACCACACATCCCCTTGCTGATTTGGGTTTAGTTGAGGATGAGCCTGCAAGAAAATGGGAACCTCAGCCTTGCGACTACAAGGAATTGAATTTTGCCAACAATCTGAATGACATAAGAAAGGTATTTTTCCCAAGTCTCCAGAAAAGATCCCAATCTAACCAACAAATTTTTGTTCTAGCCCTATGAGAACCAGAGCAAAGAACCTGGATTTCTGTCCTACAAAAGAGTGACCTAGAGAATAAATGTTGTTTCAATCCACAGTTGGTGATAATTTTGTCAAACATTAACAGAAAATTAGTACAGCAGGTTATCATTAGATTGTTGTTCCTAGGTGTCATCAGTTGCTTCTAACTCATCGTGACAACAGGATAAAATACTACACAGTTCCCCTCCACCTTCAGTAATATTACTGTGTTTTAGCCCATTGTGGAAGCCACTGTGTTAACCCGTCTTTTTAACTGACCCTCCACTTTGCCAAGTATGATGTCTCTCTCTAGGGAATGGTGTCTTCTGATAACATGTAAAGTATGTAAGAGAAGGTCTCACCATCCTTGATTCCAAAGAGCATTCTGTCTAAATTTCTTCCAAGACAGATTTGCTTGTTCCTTTGGCAATCCATATTACTTGGAATATTCTTAATCAGTATCATAATTCAAATGCATTAAGTCTTCGCCAGTTTTCTTTATTTATTTTCCCTATTTTACATAGAAAATACCTTGGTTTGGGTAAGGTGTATTTTTAAAGGGACATTTTTGCTCTTTAGCACTTTAAAGAAGATATTTGCAATACATCATTTGATTTCTTGACTGTTGCTTCCGTGGATACTGTTTATGAATCCAAGTAAAATGAAATCTTTGGCAACCTTGATATTTTTAATTTATCATGATGTTGCTTATTGGTAAAGTTGTGAGGATTTTGTTTACCTTGAGTTGTAATCTGTGCTGGAGATTTTGATCTTCAACAGTAAGTACTTCAAGTCCTTTTCACTTCCAGCAAGCAAGATTGTGTGATCTGCACATCTCGGTTTGTTAAAAAGTCTTCCTCCAAACTTGATGCTGTATGCTTCTTCATATAGTTTAGCATCTTGGATTATTTGCTTCTAGTGTTGATTTTATTTGTTGAAATATTTATATCCATATTCTGCCAATAACTGGAGGTTTATTTTTGCCAGTACTCTAAGTGTAGCTTGGCTTCTCCTTTCAATACCATACATTTTCTTATCACATGCTACCTACTGAAATAGTTGAACACTGACTAATTCTTTCTGGTACAGTGACTCTGTGTATCTGTTCCATCTTCTTTTGATACTTCATACCTTATTCAATATTTTGCTCCTAGAATCCTTCAGTATTGCAAGTTGAGTATTAAATTTTCATTCAGTTCTTTAAGCTTGATAAATACTAAGCATAGTCTTATTTTTTGCTTTTCTAACTCCTTGTCCTTGCACATTTTATTATAATACTGTACTCTCGAACTTCTTCTTGACCTGTCCTTTGGTATCTTCTGCTCAGCTTTTATGTCATCATTTTTTCCCCTTTGATCTTTATACTCTACGTTTTAGAGCAAGATATAGAGGCTCTTCTGAATCCATTCTGGTGTTTTTTATTTTCTTCTTTTTTGAATCACCATTTTCTGTCTTCATGTCTGATGTCCATATAGTCATCTTACAGCTCTTTGCCATATTACTTTTCAATATGAAAATTCTATCCTTGAGATGGTTTCCAAAATCAGGTGTGATATATTCAAGGTTGGACTATAACTCTCCTGTAAGTATTTCAGTTTTCCTCTCCACCTTGAACTGACATGAATAATTTGAGGCCTGTTCTGCCATTGGCCCCTACCCTTGTTCTGATTGATGATATTGAGCTTTTCTTTTTCTCTTTGTCAAATATCTTCCCTCAGATATCTCACTCACTACTATTGAGCCAATACCAACTCATAGTTATCCTACAGGACAGGATAGAACTGCCTCTATGAGTTTCCAAGGCTATTCTGTGTATTACCTCCGGTGAGAGCCATATCACTGTTTATCTTTTTGAAAACAAGTATTTACAGTAAATACATAGTTGATCTTGCAGAATTTTATTATGCAGTTTCCAGAGTCATATCTATTACCAAGGCCATGTTTTCCAACTACTGATACGTCTTGGTTGTTTCCAGCTGTTACATTCCAATCAGCAGTAATTATTAAGGTTGCATGTTTCATCAATTTCAGTATGAAGAAGTTGGCCTTAAAGTCTTTAATTTTGTTATATTTGGCATTACTGTTTGTTGCATAACTTCATTAGCTAGAACTTTCAAATGAATAAGGCAGTGGCTAATGAATGAGGGCTATCAGGGTACAATTTGTAAAGAACAAAGATGAAGGGAAAGGCAGGGACAGGGCAAGCTATTTGGACGTTTGATAAGCCATTTACATTGTTGAATACAGAAACTATAAGCTGAAATGTCAGCCCCCACTTAATTCACAATAAAAAGCTTAAAAGAAGAAAGATGAGAGACAGAGACATATCAGCCATGGCTAGTGTGACTCTACTACTTCCTGCTCCTAAATAGGGAGATAGGTGTGGCTGCCTAAATCTTACTTGAATGTTACTTAGCATTTGAATTTCTCACAATAACTTCCTATCTCTTCCTTTGTCCTCTCCTAGGCAGGCATAGTCAAGGGCACACTTTGAATTATTCCCCCAAAGGGGAATATATTTACAAGTCATATTTAGCTTGCTGTGGTTAGTGTTTTAATCTGCAGTACTGATTCTGAGGAGGGAAACCAAAGTTAAGCTTGTGAAAGCAGAGCACTGGAGAGAGTCAGAGACAAAGGAGCAGCTCCTCAAACATCACACCATGTGGATAGCCATCCATTGCATTTATTCCAGTCTTGTCCATTTGGCAAAGTCAAAGAAACCCATTTCCCCTGGCTGGCGTCACTAAATTACATTGAGCTCCTAAAATCAAATAGAAAGAAAGACACAGAGAGCTACAGTGAGCCATTCAAACAAGCTAAACTGAATCAAACAGGTTCCCTGGTCACAGACCCAACTGCAGTTATAAATGGGTCACTGTAGCCTCCAGCTGTATCTTTTGTTACATAAGCTTCCTGGAAAAGATGATTAAGCCATATTTAAGACAAACATTTGCTTTTCTATAGTAAATTTAGCACTGTTTATAAAAGTGCTTTGGAATTGAATTGTGCAGGTGCTAAAATTCTAATTGCCTGTTTTTCCTGATATTCGTCTTAGAATTTTTCAAAAAATATATTATCTTTGACTCCTTCACATAAAATATAATGATGACAATGACAGTGGGAATGGAAGAGAAAGAATGAAAAATAAAATGAAGGCCTTTTGGAAGTCAGAAACACAAGATCATCATACTTGAAAATTATACATCATTTTTCATATGAATCGATTTTTGGTTGTGATGAATTTGAAAACAAAAATAGGTACTCTGTTTATAGTAAGAGAAATAGAAAGCAGGCATATCCACTTTTGTGGAATGCCACAAATCTTGTCTTTCAATTGAATATGGGAATTCGGTGTTATCTATAGCTGTGAAACTTAAATATTTTTAGGGGAACACATAAAAAGTTTCTGGGTTGAGAAGACAGTATAACAATGTTTGAGTTTAGTCTCATATTTCTTTGGACATTGAGAATGTTACACGGCCTGGAAAATCAGTATATGTGCATAAGTTTGAAAGACTTAGGCTTAATTAACTTATGATCTAAGGCCAAGAAAAAGCACGTACTCAAAAGTATTTGTGTCTTCATAGTCCTCATGGTTCTGCAGCTCATTGAAACAATATTAACATTAATGAAAATTGTTAACTTCACATTGACTTGACATAGTAGTTCTGCCATTGTTTGGGTCATTAAAATATCTGTCCAAATGCCTTTTTTATTATACATTCAAGTTACCTGACCTGTTAGGTAAACAGACCGAATATCAAAAAGATCAGACTTTGGCAAAGCGGAGTCCTGAGGTAAGTAAATACTAGTATTTATTAAAATTATGTTATATACTTATGACCTGCTTATGTGAAGCTACACCAGGGAATGATGAATAGAACAGAAAATTCTCATTCTTGAGACTCAAGGCAAGGATCAAACTCCTACTAGGATCCATCTTGAATAGGATAAAAACAAGTTTCATCACTCTCCAGCATAAGCATGGCAATGAAGAGAGTTATGATTCAATTCAACATGGAGATGATGCATTTTCCTAAGTGTTGTGCTGGCTATCAGACCCAAGCACCATCCTCAATGAGTTTCAAATCTTGTTAGAGAGATAAAAACAGAAAAGTTTAAAAATAGAGAATACAAATCTCTATAATATACAAATGCCACAATATGTAGACAGTACATTAGAATGGAATGGAAGGACATTGAGCAACATAGTCATGAGTGGCAACATTTCAAGGTAGAGAAAAAGTATGAGCAGAGTCACAGAAGAGAATTCCACAGTATTTATGAAAGGGGAAACATAGAGGTAGTTGGTGCTAGTACCAATTCAACAGTGTGAGCATCTCTGGAAACATTTTGGTTTCTTTGAGGTCTTTTAGGGGCCATAGTAGATCCAAGTATCATGTTATTTGAAGAGAATGGTCAAAACAGGAAGAAATACAAGGGAACAAACACCTGGATTTTGTTAAAGCTAACATGTCCCCAATACCAAAACATGAGTCACTATATGTGTAAACTTGCTGAAAACACTGGGGAGGAAAATCTATTCCAAAATATCCCAGCAGACTGTTCAGATTGAATTAGCCAGACTTGCCAGTGTAAAGGGAATTGAATTGCCACAAGAAACTTAGAGCTATTATTTATTTCCTGGGTTGGGCACATTTAAGCAAATAAAATCTATTAGGAAGGAAAAATAAATAAACGGTTATGGGATAAGTCAACAGTGTTTGTTACATTTTCAAAATTGAATATGGTGTTGAACATGTAATAACCTGCACATGCTTTGCAGCCAAATCAAGTATTTAATAGTCTTTTATTTACTCTGCCTTGCTGTCATCATCTCTTGCTTGCTTACAGAGAGAGAGAGAGAGAGAGAGAGAAAACATCGCAAAAATACCACTTTTAAACACATGGACAACTTGAATTTAAATTAGGCACCAAGTGATTTGGGAAACAGTAGTATGCTTTTCACTTGGTCCTTTCGCATATGCCTTTATAGCTGAGCTATTACTCACATTTTCTGAAAGCACCAAAATTCAAATCCTCTCTCATTCACAAATTTCTACCTGAGGTCCTTTGAAATGCATGGTTTTGAGCGGTGAAAATAACTCCTAATCAATCATGAATCAAATGAAGACAGAAGAAGTTCTTTCTCCTGTCCATAGAAGCCCAATCTCAAATTTTACCCAACAAATATTAGGTCACTGGTTAAGATGACATTGTGACTTAAATATTTTTTACCATAAGAAAGCTATGTGATTTAGGTTTACTGTAGATATCAAACTACAAAGGAAGTCACATTAAGTTGTATTTTAAGACATCTAGCTATAAATAAGGCTACAAATGATTTCATCTTTCTGAAGAGCTCAGTCCCCAGAGGCTTAGCGTTTAAATGCTCGACAGGATAAGTGCAGATAAGCAGCCAAAATCAACACAGGGAGGCTCAAAAGAAATGCTTTTCTTGAGTCAGGAAGCTGAGGAAGGGTGAAAAACTATAGTGCACATTACATTATAATTTTTTATTCATGAATAGTTCTCATCCCATACCCCTGAGACACTATTTCCTATACCATAACCTCATTTACTCAATGTGTAAATGTAGATTCCTGTAACATTCTCACTTTTGTTAACTGCTGGGTTTGTTCTGATGACATTTTAATGGGATGCTTTCCTCTTTAAGTTAGGGAAACTTCACCGTTCCAAATGCTTTCTGTATTAACTTGTAAGGCATACTTGTCTGTGAGTGCTGATACCTATATTTAACAAATTTTTAAATTTATAGAGTCAGATTTTTCCTTTGGTGGTTTAATCGCAGATCCTTAAGAAAAGTATCTTTTCTTCTCAGGATAAGAAGTTGATATTTAATTCATAAAATTTTAAAGTTAGAAGCAACTTTATACTAGTTTAATTCACTCATTTTTTCAAACAAGGGATAGAAAAAATAGAAAACAAAGAAATGTCGTAAGGCCATGAGAGGTTAAGTAACTTACCTACTATTACAAAGGTAGTGGCAGAATCAGAGACTATAAACCAACATGCATATGATTTTAAAGTCCATATTTTTTTCCTTGTCAAAAGTAAATCGTATCTCTTTTGTGATGTACATTGGCATCACATGATTATACTATCTTGCCTTCCCAACTCACTGCCATTGTGTTAAGTCTGACTCATAGTGATCCAATAAGTCAGGGTAAAACTGCCCTTGTGGATTTCCAAGAGTGTCACTGTTTATGGGAGTAGAAAGCCTGATCTTTTTATTTTCCAAAGAGCAGTTGGTGGTTTAGAACTGCTGAGCTTGTGGTGAGCAGCCTAGCGCATAATCCAAATCTCTATACTTGGGCCCTCAGCCAACCCCCCAAAGCTGACATAACTCTTAATATAATAATTATGATTATGGACACTGGCACAAGTTGGATCCTGGCTCAAATTTTACTCTTCAACATACTTACAACAAATAAGCAATCCAGAGGAGAAAACAATGGGACCGAGGTTCTGGGGAGACAGGGGAGAGGGAGAGGTGGGAAAAGGAAGGGGTGTCAACCAACTAAGGACAATGGAGCAACACATGATCTAGAATCCATGGAGAGGAGGGAATAGGATGCCTGGTGGAGCTTGATCAATGTAGCCAAGAGGAATTACTGAAACCTGAATGAAGGCTGAACATGATAGTGGGAAAAGAGGAATGTAAAAGGAAATACAGGAAATAATTAGGAGGCAAAGGGCATTTATAGAGGTCTAAATACAGGCATGTACATATATAAATGCATTTATATAAAATGATAGGGAAATAGATTTATATACTTATAACTACATGTTAAGCATTAAGGTAGCAGATGGACATTGGGCCTAGACTCAAGTATTCCCTCAATGCAAGGACACCTTGTCCTAATAACCCAGCATTCTGTGATGCTCATCTTCCTGTTATGATCACTGAAGACAAAATGGGTGCATAACCAAATGTGGTGAACAAAGCTGATAGTTCCCGGCTATCAAAAGATATAGCGTATGAGGTCTTAAAGGCTTGAAGATAAACAAGCAGCCATCTAGCTGAGAAACAACAAAGCCCACATGGGGTGGAGTGCGGAAGCACACCAGCCTGTGTGATCATGAGGTGTCCATGGGATCAGGTATCAAGCATCAAAGACCCAGAACAAAAAATCATATCAATGTGAATGAAGGGGAACATGAAGTGGAGACCCAAAGCCCATCTGTAAACAATTGGACATCCCCTTACAGAAGAGTCACAAGGAAAAGATGAGCCACTCAGGGTGCAATATAGCACCAATGAAACATACAACTTTCCTCTAGTACTTTAATGATTTCTCTACCCCCTCCACTATCATGATCCCAATTCTACCTTACAAATCCAGTTAGACCAGAGCAAGCACACTGGTACAGATAAGAGCTTGACACACAGGGAATGCAGGATAGATAAACCACTCAGGACCAATAATGAGAGTAGTGATACTAGGAGGGGAGGGGAATGGTGGCGGGGAGAAAGGGTGAACTGATCACAATGATCTGCATATAACCCCCTCTCAGGGGGATGGACAACAGAAAAGTGAGGGAAGGGATATAGCGATCAGTGTAAGACATGAAAAGAATAGAAATAAATTATTAAGCGTTTATGAGGGAGGGAGGAAGGGGGCTGGGGGGAAATGAGCTGATACCAATGGCTCAAGTAAAAAGAAAATATTTTAAAAATGATGATGGCTGGCCACATATGTGCAAATGTGCTTGACACAACAGATGAATGTGTGCATTGTGATAAGAGCTTTAAGAGCCCCCAATGAAATGATTTAAAAATAAATAAATAAAACAAATAAAGCAAATTGCTTAACTTTTGTGGACTACACTTTCCATATCTGCAAAATAGAGATAAAAGCATCTTCTTCACATGATTATTTGAAGAAATAAATCTATACTGAACATTTGGAATCAAGAAAACTTATAGTAGACATTATCTCATTATATTTTCAATCTGGTTTCTGCAGCAACCACTACCAGAACACCAGATTCAGTAGACCAATGAGTAAGGTCCAGAATTAGTTTTGCTCACATGAGAAATGATAAAGAGAAATTCAGGCAAATTAGGTTTCTGTTCTCTTAATTTTAAAAAATGCCATATTGATTTTTTCACTTCCTGTATATCTTGCTCTTTTTAAAAAAAATGCAAAGAAAACAAATGCTCTACATTTATGTGAAGAAGGAACTACCATAAAGTAGGTAGCAGGCAAAGAACATATGGGTATGAATACTTGGGGTTCCCAAGGGATGTGAGTCTTTATAGATGTTTAGAACATCTGTGGGAGATGTGGTTTGGATTAAAAAAGAAGTATTAAACATGAAATTATTCTCCAGGACTTTTAACTCATACCAAGACGACTATAATTACATACATGTTAATACTGGAGGTGTATATATATATATATATATCTTTTTTCTAATGAAATAATTTGACTTAGTGACTGATTTACACTGTTATTTCAACTCGGGGGAGATTAAGAATGTGTGTGCTGGAACCAGCAGGACAGGCTGAAGTAATGAGTTAGAGCCTGAGCTGGGTGTTGAAAGGAGGGTATAACTTGGAGAGACAGCAAGTAGGAGGGAGCGTATTTCAAGGAGGGGAAACAGCATAAGTAAAATCACGGATTAAAAAAAATCTAGTATACACTGACAGCAATGAGGAAAAGAGTGTGAGAAAAGTAGGATGAGGATAAATTATTAATGGAGTTGAAGGCCTCCCAGAGACTTTTCCTAGAAAGAGGTGAAGAGAGTCTAATCTAATTCATATCTCGGAGCAGGAAGGGAGAGAAGGATAGAGGGTACAGGTTGGCCAAAACTCTTTCTGTATGTAATTTTAGAACTGTAGAATAGACAAAAAATAGCGATCAGGGTTAGAACGGTTAGTTGTACAGACTGAGCAAGTCACATTTCAATGCTGCGTTTTCCCAAATTTAAAATGTTGCTCAAAATTTATAGTGAATGAGAATCAGAGAAAATTGACTTTTCAAAATTCTTCTTGAGAAAGTTATGCAGCCTGAAGGGAAATGTAGTCCCTGAAATAGAGTGTCCCGCTGACTTCCTAGGTATGGCTCTCCATGATGCATTCAAAGGAGGAAGACAAGGGTGTATTTGCGTGGTGGGCCATGTAGGAATTAACTATGAGTATTCAAGGTTGATATTGTCAGTTGTCACCTCTACTTCTTTCAGGCTAGATAGCAGCATTGATAGTGTCATTGTTCCTGGACATCAGAGGAGTTGATATGGACTCTAAAAGTCTACTGAGGCAAGGTCTCCAGAGGTTTATTGTAGATTGACCACTTGATGGATTAGTTTGTTACTTTAGGAGTAAAAATTAATTAAATTAAACAGCATTAGTAAGTTTTTGTCTATCAGTTAAACACCAGTTATTAAGAAGTTCTCATAACACATCTTGGGGAGCAAACACTGATATCAGACTACAATCATCATTCTTCTAATTAGCCAGGAGTAATAATTTACCTGCAAAGACCAGTGGGTCATGGCTGAAAGTATATAAGACCTTTGTGGAACAGCTAGGGCCCCCATTTCCTTATAAAGTTAGTTACTGTGTCAGTGCTTGGACTATTGGTGTTCCAGGTTCATTACCTGCTCCCTACTCTGATGTCTGCTACAGAAAAGGCCTACTGTAATATCTTGGCTGTTTTGGCCAGAAACCAGCATGTTTCTCCCTGTCCCGCCACTGCCAATGATAGCAGTACCACTCCTTAACACTTGCTGATGACTTACCATGTGTCAGTCGCATTGCTAAGTTCTCCATAAACATTATGAAATTTTATCTACACACAAACTATCAGGTAGATACTGATATTTCCCTTCCTCTTTTTAACTCATAGTTGAAAACTGAAACCTGGGAAATGTAAGACCTTGGCTAAGGTTAAACATCTAGTGAATGTCCGAGCATGTACTAGAGCCCAGGTAGTCGGATTTAATTTTAACAGCTATAAGAATTGGCAGCTTAAGAGAGTTCTGCACAGTACCTTATCTCAACGCTTCTAGAAGAGAGTGAAGGTTCCCTGGTGGTGCAGTTCGTTAAACATTTGGGCTGAGTGGTGGGTGGTTTGAAGCCACCAGCCTCTCTGCAGGAGAAAGATGAGATAGCATCAGTGAAGACCCGGAAACCCCATGGAAATTGTTCCGTAGGGTTGCTATGATTCAGAAATGACTCAAAGCCAATTTTGAATTAAAAGAGGTATCTGAGGTATTCCTCTAGGAATCGCTACAAGGGCTAACATTATATTGGTTAACTATGAGGGAAAAATCAGCAAGGGCCATGTGCATTCATCAGGAGATGACTACGCAAGGGTCTGGGAGAGCATGGAGAGGACTATTTTTATCTTGCCCAGAAGGATGTTGTCTCAACATCAATGGGTAAATGGCGGCTGTTCAGAACAAGTGCAAGCAACATTTTGCCCTTAAGGCTTATGTAGTATTAACTGGTTGTTTCAAATCCATCATTTGGTGAGTCAATAACATTGATCTGTGTCTGGGTGCAACACACTATGCTAAGTAATGTGAAATTATTTTAAGACAGCAGTAATAGGATTTGCTCTCCTTGGATTGCTAATAAAAAGCAAGAGTTGGGGACAACACATAGGTAGAAGACATTAGACACAAAAGGATATGAGCATGTGACAAAAAACAATCAGTTATAAGGCATAGGTTATCAACCCTGATTTTATATCATAATCACAATGGCTCTGGCCATCAACCTACCTACCTACAAGTGACCTGTTTGAGTTTGAGCCAAAGTTCTCGGGAGAAGGTCTGGGGTACTTACACTGACCACTTCACCTGCTGAATTTCTAAATCAGAGGATATCATATATGACTGGATACTATATTAATGTGTTAAAATATTAACATATACAAAAGACCAAGATTGTACTGAGTTGTACAGAATTGAAAAATTAGGGCCTGAAAAATCTGTATTCTTAACAAAACTCATGTAGACACGCATAATGATAATGCTGTTGACTTAATTTACATTACTTAATTTACATCAAGAGAATGTTATCGGGGGAGGGGGGAGCAAATGAGACTTAAAATTTGAAATTAATTTGACAATGGTTAATTACATTTATTGAGGCCCCACTATGTGCTAGGCATTTTGATAACAACAACCAACAACAACAACAAAAGCTCATTGTCATGGAGTCAATACTGACTCATAATGACCCCCTGTAGATTTTAAAGACTGTTTACAAGAGTAGAGATCCCATTCTTCCTCCCTAGGAGCTACTAGTGGTTTGGAGTGACAAGTGGTTTCAAACTGCCGATCATGCAAGTCACAGCCCAACATGTAACAACTACACCACCAGGGCTCCTTTGATAGGTGCTTTTAAATTATATTAAATCACTTAATTTCCATAATAGTACTTTAGTTTTCAGTCACAGATTCCTACATAGTTTAGAAGAATATATTACATCAAAAAATGTAATCCCAAAATATTAACCATGGCTACTTCCAGGTTATAGAATATGGGTGATATTAATTTTTTCCTTATATTTTCCACATTTTATCTCTCCTCATTTTTGTAACAACCAAGTGTTTTTATAACAAAAAATACATCAAATCTATAAAAATACAATACATTTTCCAAATTATACACCATCAGTTCAAATTTGTTTGCACATCATTCTGATTTTCAAACTCATGTTTATTCTTTTGCATCATGATGCTGAATAAGTACCAGTAAATGTGTAAAATATTATTTGAATAAAGTGTTCTGAGATTTAAAAATTGAAGATGATCAGGCTAGGTATTGGATAACCCTCTCAAAGTACTGCGAAGGCCTCTGAGTGAGGCCTTTAAAAATTATCTCCAGTTCTAGCATTTAATTATCTAAGAAATACTTATGTAACTTTTATTGTGTTACATTGTTCTAAGTAGTTTACTTATTTAAACCTCACAATGCATATGTGCGCTTACTATCATCCTCTTTCTGAGAGAGACATTCTACTTGACTCAGTCTTACTGCCAAGAACCTGCAGAGCTTGAATTAAAACTGAGTCAGTCTTGTTCAATCATCGATGCTTTTAACCAGTATACTGTTCTTTCACCATGCATGGTACCTAATAGATGAGTAAATGTTTCGGGAGACAGGACTAATGCTAAATAAATCATATGGGAGAGGGGTTAATGCATTCTGTAAATATGGTCTATATTTATACTTAATCTAATTCACTAGAAACATTTTCATATAGAGGAAGACCCCAGGAGAATGAAACCTAGTATGTATATTTGGAAGGAGATGAGAAAAATTCAGGAGTATAAAATATGCTTAGTTTCAATATTATACTTCAGTAAGGAGCGCCAATGAATTAGGAAGACATTAGGAAGTCTTGTGACACCATATAGAAACAAAGACAGGGGATCCCAAAGTTATATATTACTGTTTTTACTTTTTCTCTTTCTAGACTGGTTCAATATACCAGCATCCCAAACTCCAAATTACTAATATAAAATGATCACCGTCTAACTGTGCACTCCAAACCTATAACATACAAAAGGCATCACACCATCTGGAGATTTGGCATTGGTCCTACACATGCCACTGTGCTTCCTTAAAAGTAAAGTAATTTAATAGCAAAAAGAAGTATCGGCCAATAAAGTGCATGATCACCATCAACATAATGGGCCACACATGTTAATAACACGTTTGCTAGTTTTTCTTCTGCCCAGCATTCTGTGCTTTCCTCCACTCATTTACCTTACAGATTTTAATATTTTCTTCAAGTCTTCTAAATCATGATGGAAATGGATGAATGATCAAAAACAAATGCAAACTAGATGGTTAATGATTCAGAAATGGCATCTGAAAGGAGATTAGCTCAAGCTCTAGTTTATTTTTGTATTTATATTTTAAGAAAATAACTACAATTAGGACAAGGAAAATATATTTCAAAGAAAGAATGTAATGCAAAAATGGAAAAGACTTGCTTAGTGTTTTATTTGGACCAGCAAGCTGAATTCCTCAATGAAAGTTGCAACCTCTTTGTGATAATCCACAAAATGTCAGAAACTGGAACCTTTTTTTGAAAAAAATGGTTTTGCTGGCATATACTTCACACATCAGACAATTTAATCATTCATATTAAGAAGAGTTGTGCAATCTTCACCACAGTCAATTTCAGAGCTTTTTCGTCTCATAATCATTTTTGTTAGCACTTCATTTCCTCCCAACCTCCCCTACTATGTCTGTAGGTAATTAATAATCCAGTTATATATAATGTCTCTATATTACCTATCCTGAATTTCATATACAGGAAATCATACAAAAGAGAAGTAAGGAGGAAACAAACAAAAAACAATGACAAAACAAAAGAGTGAGAAACGTTAATCAAAAAGAAGGCTTAAAATATTAAAAACTGGAACAACGTTAAAATTGGTCAAAAGGGAGACATTTTAAACTAATTACATCTGCCAGAAATGACTTTTCACTGCTGTATGTCTGATAGCAAGGCTATTTACATCCATTGACTATGGCTCAGAACCTAGACCAGTGGTTCTCCACCTTCCTAATGCCACGACCCTTTAATACAGTTTCTCATGTTGTGGTGACCCCCAACTATAAAGTTATTTTTGTTGCGACTTCATAACTGTAATTTTGCTACTGTTATGAATTTGGTGATCCCTGTGAAATGGATTTTTTACCCCCAAGGGGTCACGACCCCCAGGTTGAGAACCGCTGACCTAGGAGAACACAGGTCAAATTTTCTTGATCCAACCCCCAGCCGCTTAGGGTTCATTCACCTTCCACCTCCTCCACTTTTTATCATAGTTTGGATGAAACTGTACAGAGAAAATGCATTTTTATTCAACAATTTATGCACATTTTGTTTTGTCCCGTTGATTTTATTCCCCGCAATGTAACAACACTAGTTCCACTTCTATCTAGGATCCCAGTTTCTACTCATCCTTCTTTGCTTTGGGTTTAAGGTAGTGGAGTTTTCATTTATTCTTTTCAATGGTAATTTGATTTCCATTTGGAAAATTGCCCACATATCACAGTCTAGGTCAGGTGGTCAACGCAAATATCCTGTCTACCATTAGCATTCTGAAGAATATTGAGTAAACCAATATTTAAGAAAATGAAAAGACTGATTGAAATATGTGAGATGAGGTCCACAGTTATATTATTTTGAGTAGAAGACATGTGACCTTATGCTGGACTCCAAATCTTGTGATACAGAGCATGCTGTTGTTGTTGTTGCTGCTGTTAGGTGCCATCTGGTTGGTTTTGACTCATAGCGATCCTACATACAGTGAACCAAACACAGCCCTGTCCTGCACCATCTTCACAATGATTACATTTGTGCCTATGGTTGCAGTCACTGTATTAATCCATCTTGTCAAGAACCTTCCTCATTTTCACTGCCCCTCCGCTTTACCAAGTATGATGCTCTTCTCCAAGTACTAGTTTCTCCTGATAACATGTCCGACGTATGTCACATGGACTCTCTCCATTGTTGCCTCTAAGGAGCATTCTGGCTGTACTTTTTCCAGGACAAATGCGTTTGTTCTTTTGGCAGTCCATGGCATTTTCAATATTCTTCTACAGCAGCACAATTCAAATACATTAATTCTTTTCTAGTTTTCCTGATACAGTGTCCAAGTTTCACACACATATGGGACAACTGAAAATACCATGGCTTGAGGCAGGCAGACCTTAGTCCTCAAACTGACTTCTTCGCTCTTTAAAGGGGTTAAAGGGGTCTTGTGCATTTACCTTTTGACTGCTGCTGCTATAGAATGGATTGTACTTCCAAGCAATATGTAATCATTGACAACTTCAATTTTTTTTTCATTTCTCATGATGTTACCTACTGTTATAGTTGTGAGGATTTGGATTTTCTTTTTTTT